>NC_058523.1:745380-1118070 GCF_904849725.1 Hordeum vulgare subsp. vulgare | reverse complement strand
TATGCCACCCAAAATTATTATCTCTGTTTTCAAAGCTTGAGCTCTGGCACCTCTACAAAATCAATGCTTCCCTCTGCGAAGGGTCTGTCTATTTATTTTCTTGTTGAATCTCCTCCTCTTATAAAAGCACAAATTAGGGAGCACCTCTGTCATTTTTCTGCTTTGCTTTTAACTGTGTTGAGTATGACTGTGACTGGATCTTCTTTGCAATGAATTACAATGTTTAGTCAGCCCTTGGTCTTTGAAGGTGCTCTGCATTTATGTTTTGCGGTTTCAGAAAGAGCTAGCGAGATACCATCTGTTCGTACTGCTTCATGATTGTTTTGATTGAAGTGTTGACGTTTGAGACTTATTGTTATTTGCTCGCTAGTTGATTATGCCATTGATATGAGTTTACCGTGAGACCTAGATGTCATTTGCTTATGTGGTTTGCTTATGATCTTGCTGAAATTCTGGATATGAGTTAGACATCATTGCAACAACAAGATCAAATGGAGTTCGTCAAAGTTTTTCTTTTGTCTCTTTCAGTTTGTCAACTGAATTGCTTGACGATAAGCAAGGCTTTAAGCTTAGGGGAGTTGATACTTCTCCGTCATATCTAGTTTTCTGAACTCTTTTGCCCTTGTTTTGGACTCTAATTTGCATGATTTGAATGGAACTAACCCGGAGTGACGTTGTTTTCAGAAGAATTGCCATGGTATTGTTTTTGCGCAGAAATAAAAGTTCTCGGAATGACCTGGAAATCTACGAGAAAATTTTGTGGAATATATAACAAATATTAGTGCAAGAATCAACTGGAGGGACGGAGTCAGGAGCCCACGAGCCCACCAGCCCCCCCCCTGGCCGGGGCTGGCAGGGTTGTGAGCCCCTCGGGACTCCGCCGCCCCCAATTCCAGCTCTATATAACCTCTTTCGCCCGAAAAATATCAGGAAGAAGAGTTCATCGCGTTTTACGATACGGAGGCGCCACCACCTCCTGTTCTTCCTCTAGAGGGCAGATCTGGAGTCTGTTTTGGGCTCCGAAGAGGGGAGATCGTCACCATCGTCATCATCAACCTTCCTTTATCGCCAATTCCATGATGCTCTTCACCGTTTGTGAGTAATCTCATCGTAGGCTTGCTAGACGGTGATGGGTTGGATGAGATCTATCATGTAATCGAGTTAGTTTTGACGGGGATTGATCCCTAGTATCCACTATGTTCTGAGATTGATGTTGCTACTACTTTGCCATGCTTAATGCTTGACACTAGGGCCCGAGTGCCTTGATTTCAGATCTGAACCTATTATGTTGACACCAATATATGTGTGTTTTAGATCCTATGTTGCAAGTTGTAATCACCTACTATGTGTTATGACCCGGCAACCACGGAGTGACAATAGCCGGATCCACTCCCGGAGATGACCATAGTATGAGAAGTTCATGTATTCACCAAGTGTTAATGCGTTGGTCCGGTTCTTTATTAAAAGGAGAACCTTAATATCCCGTAGTTTCTATTAGGACCCCGCTCCCACGGGAGGGATGGACAATAGATGTCATGCATGTTCTTTTCCCTAAGCACGTATGACTACGTATGGAATACATGCCTACATTAGATTGACGAACGGGAGCTAGTTACTTATCTCTCCATGTTATAGCTGTTACATGATGAATCATATCCAGCATAATCATCCATCACCGATCCAATGCCTACGAGTTTTACCTACTGGTCCTTGCTACGATACTTTGCCGCTACTGCTATCACTACTACTGTTGTTACTCTGTTGCTACTGTTGTTACTTTGCTCCTACTGGTTATTGTTGCTACTGCTGCTATCATACTACCTTGTCACTGATACTTTGCTGCAGACACTAAATCTTTCAGGTGTGGTTGAATTGACAACTCAACTGCTAATACTTGAGAATGTTCTTTCGCTTCCCCTTGAGTCGAATCAATAAATTGGGTTGAATACTCTACCCTCGAAAACTGTTGCGATCCCCTATACTTGTGGGATATCACCCATCATATGAGCACGCGCGTGGATCACACCATAGGGTTAGTAGTATGTTGATAGGACTATATATTGGTGGGCAAGGGTGACAGAACCTTCAGCCTAGCATAGAAATTGATGCATACGGGATTGAAGGGGGACCAATATATCTTATTGCTATGGTTGGGTTTTACCTTAATGAACGTTAGTAGTTGCGGATGCTTGCTAATAGTTCCAATCATAAGCGCATAGAATTCCAAGTAAGGGATGACATGCTAGCAGTGGCCTCTCCCACATAAAACTAGCTACCGGTCTAGTAACGTAGTCAATTACTTAGGGACAATTCCGCAACTCCTACCACCACTTTTCCACACTCGTTAAACTAACGTAATTGTTTCTTTGTCATATCAGCCCCTAATTTTTACTTACGTGTTCTTTATTTTCTTGCTAGGCTATCCTATCACTCCTACAAAGTACTTCTAGTTTCATACTTGTTGTAGGTAAAGCGAACTAAAGTGTGCGTAGACTTGTATCGGTGGCCGATAGAACTTGAGGGAATATTTGTCCTACCTTTAGCTCCTCGTTGGGTTCGACACTTTTACTTATCGAGAAAGGCTACAATTGATCCCCTATACTTGTGGGTTATCAAGACCTTTTTGTGGCGCCGTTGCCGGGGAGCAATAGCGTGAGGTGAATATTCTCGTGTGTGCTTGTTTGCTTTATCACTAAGTAGATTTATTTGCTGTTCTAAGTTGTTCTCTATCTTTAGTTATGGATATGGAACACGAATTACCAAAAAATTAGGTGTACTTGCTACTCATGGAGATGGGGAACCTCCTAAAACCCTCGATGCTCATTATGTGGAAAATATTATGCAATGCTTCAATAATCCAGAGAAAACCCAATTCAATTATATAATGGGATAGACGTTGGATCAACGTCAATACTTTAGGGATTATCGCTTGACTCAAAAAGGGAAACTATTATGGGATCAAATTCATATGTTGAAATGGTATGCTCGGGAGCTATGCTCGAGATATGATGTTACTTGTTGCTCTAGGATGAAGGCTCAATACCTTCCCTTTTCTTGTAAATTTAATGCTAATGCAACCTTGGCTTCTTATGCTAATGGTATATATGATTACTATGATGTGGAACAAATAGAAGAGTTTGTTTCTTTTATGGGTGCTTATGAAATTGAAGCTTTGTTTAAAAGGTGTGATGATAATGATGATGCTGCTTACCGATCTGAAAATTTGGTTATGCTTCATTATTGTTATACTAATTATGAATATAGTACCCATATTTATTAATTTATGGAGAAATTCTGCACTGCCCAAGAAGAGACTAATATTTTGCAGGAAACTATGGAAGAAGAAAATGTTGAAAGTGTGAGCTGATTAGATGAAAAAGACGACGAGGAGAGCGAAGAACAAAAGGAGGAAGAGCGGACTAGCTACCCGTGCCCACCTTCTAATGAGAGTAACTATTCAACTCATACATTGTTTAATTTACCTTCGTACTTACCGAAGGGTGAATGCTATGTTGATTGCTATGATCCCTTGGATTCATTTGAAATATCCCTTTTTTATGAACTTGATGCTTGCTATGCTTGTGGCCATGATGCCAATATGAATGATGCTTATGAAGATGAACTTGCTATAGTTCCTTATTTTAAACATGAAAGTGTTGCTATCGCACCCACTTATGATAGTCCTACCATCTTTTTGAACTCTCCCAACTACACTATATCGGAGAAGTTTGCTCTTATTATAGGGATTACATAGATGGGTTGCCTTCTACTATTGCACATGATGATTTTGATGAATATAATATGCATCTGCCTGCTGCTCCTACTTGCAATTATTACGAGAGAGGAACTACATCTCCACCTCTCTATGCTTCCAATACGATAAAACTACAAGGGATCTCTAATCCTAAACACGGATGGCGTCCCCCACCTCCCACCTCCCACCGCGGCGACCCAATGGCGATCTGGAACTCTAGCCGGCGTATGCTCCATCCTCGCAACTCCTCTGCTCAGGTGAACCTTCCCGACCCTCCTCACGTGGTCGTGCATGGCTTGCATGGGTGGTTCTACGTTGGATCTGGATTTCTTGCACGGTTTGGCTTTCTCTGATGAGGTTTATCGCCACTCGGGTATTACGGTGCACCCTATGAAGCACCACCGCCCTTTCATCATGGTGATTTCCTTTGGCCGTCATGTGTTCCGTCTTTCGACTGACACAGTCGTTGCAGCTCTGGAATCGGTGATTGGAGGATCGGCTATTGAGTTTCTTGTCTCTCATGTCACAGATGCGGTTTTCTCATTCAAGGTCTCCTGCATGCAAGTTGGTTTTCATATTCTGGATTTGCGTTCTTTCAAGTGTTCATGTTTTAAGTGCTTCTTCCATCTATGGGGACATGGAGGTCCTAATTGGCATCGGGAATTTGCTCTGTGGAAGAAGCAATGTGATGCTGAGTGGATTATTGTGAGCCCTTCTAAGAGGAGAGCCTCTTTAGGTCTGATGGCCATGCATTCCAGACCCCTCAAGTCTTCACTTAAATCTGGATCTTCTGTTCGTAAGAAGCTGACTTTTGCATCCCTTCAGCAATATGAGGCTTGCAAGGGATACAGATATCCTATTTCCCATGATGAATTAGTCACGCTTGAACAGCCTGGTTATTCGGTGCCTTCCCCTGAGCATGTCGTCATCTCAGCACCACCGCCGGCGGAACTCCGGTGGATGACAGCCGCGCCGCATATTACGTTTGGGACAGTTTCTTGCCAAGTTTCATCTCCCGGATCTCCCGGGGATGATTTTCAAACTACCAAAGTAATCGGAACTTCTGCCGTGCAACAAGGAGCTACATGTGATCCAGCCGAGATTCATGGTATTTCGAATGATGAGAATCAATTTTCGGTGGCAAGTTTGGATTCTGGGCCAATTTCCGCTCTCATTAATGAGCCTGCTGAGGTTACCTCTTTCTCTGGGCCCGAGCCTAATCACCTGATGGATATTCCTTCCTCTCAGGAGGCCCATCTGGCCTTTGACGATCTCATTAATGGCATGGTTGAGGATATCTTTTCTTGCTCTATTTGCAACGCTCGGGGCCATCTAGCTGCGAACTGCACGGCTTCGCTTGGATGCGCTGACAACATGGTGGGCCACGCACGATCTAGAGGAGCCTCTTTTATGCGTAATAATTGTCTTACTTGGAACTGTAAGAGACCCACCACCTCCCCTGTCGCTTATATCTCGGGAACTGCTGATACTCTCGGCGAAACAGCAACCCCTGCGACACAGTTCCGTCCTTTCTCATCACCATCGCCTCCTCGAACTCCCTCTGAGACACCACCGGTCACTCCGCCACCGCCTCCCGCAATGGCGAACTTCGAGCTTGATCCCGAGTTCTTCCTCCCGCCTGGCCACAATATCATCGATTGAGGACCCGACCGGCTACCTCGGACCTACACCATGCCTGCGGTCCCCATCAGCACACGTCATGAGCGCTTTGTCATCGCTGACGTCCACCCAACGCCACCGGCTGAAGATGTGATTCAGGTACGGCGAGAAGTTGCTGCTCTTCTTCTTCACCAAGGGTTGCATGTTCGGTCTGCGCATCCTTGGATTGAGGGTGTTGGATTGTTTGAGCTCCGTGACGCGGCAGAGAGCTATGCTGCGGTCCACATGGTTCCGCACCCAGTTGCTCATAACTCTGTTGTGTGCTTCATGCGTCCTGATCAGGGTCTGGGGTTCCGTGGCCAAGAGGGTTTTCGTCAGGGCTGTCTCATGCTTTTCGGGGTCCCGCTGGATTTCCGTAATACTGAAGATCTCAGGGCCGCTGTCAATACCTTTGGGGAGTTTCACCATTGGGTCAGTGATGATCCATATTTGGTTCGCTCTATTGTGTTTGCGGCGTTCCCAGATGACCGGCTGGTACCTCGCATCATCAACTTTTCTGAATATGCTGCTTGGGGTGGCGCCAAGGTTTCTTGGTCTGCTCCAGTGTACATCCTGGGTGCGGCTGCTACGAAAATTCTACCTAATGATGAGGATCCCATGCCCCTCAATGGCAACCCTCATCCGCTCCCTGGACAGCATGGTCATGATAATCTGCAATTCCCTCTGCCCCCATATCCTGCACTGGGCTGGAATGCGGTTCCGCTGGCGCCTGGAGACCCAGGGCCTGCTGCTGGTGCTGCTGATGACAGAGGCTGGGGTCAGCCGCCTGCCGCTGCTGATGATGGAGGCTGGGGTCAGCCGCCCGCTGCTGCTGCTGGAGGAGGTTGGGAACCTGAAGCGGCCCCGGAAGCACCTGCTGCTGATCCTGTTCAGGATCAAGAATCTATGGTGATTAATCAGCCGAGTCCCTCTTCTTCGGATTCGGTTCACGAGCTGGTGGACCTTGACCATCTGCCGCAAGATGACATGGAGGTGGAACCTGCTGCTCAAGAACCACCGCTGGCTAATCCTGATGCTCCTGATGCTGACATACCAATGGCTGCCCCGGACAATGATGCTGAGCCAGAGGATGATGTGCTTGTTCTGGAAGAGGTGCATGATGACAATCCTCTCGCAATTGTTCTCTACAACCCCCCCCCCATTCAGACTGGCAACATCTTTGTTGGGGCTGCTAGGGTTATGTATGGGCCTCCTCTGCCGCCTGTAATGTCCTGGGCACGCTCCTTTGATGCTCTTATGGGGGCTGCTGCTGCTATGCACGTACCTCGTCCACTACAGATGCCACTTCTAGAGCCCATTATGATCCCCAAGCGATCCTGGGACGTCGCTTTCGACACTGACGCTCCAGGACCTTCTCTATCGGAGCCTGCTGGTGCATCTCTCCCACTGCAGGAGGTAATCCCTCTTAGTCCTTCTTCATCATCAGAAGACTTATCTTTTCGCTCTCCTGGTCCATCCAAGAAGGGGACCCGCAAGAAGGCCACTCCAGTTATTGACTCCTCGGTCCGTCGGTGTACTCGCAGCTCCATCAAACGAGACGGCTTCAAGCCAATCCTGCAAGAGCTGCCTGCGCATGTCCCCAAGAAGAGGAAGCCCAAGGCCAAGCTAATGTCCTCTACATCACAGGAGACGGAGGAGCTTCAAGTACCTCCTGCCACTCCTATCCCAGTGACTCAGGAGGTGGGACAGTCACTCGACATAGCCACTGAGAAGCTCACGGTGGATCGACTTATGGAAGATCCTGCTGATTCTGCGCCATCGTCTTCTGATGTTTAATCCATCTATGTTTATCTGTTACTGTACTGGTTCTATGTACTGTCAAACTTCTGCTTGCGCTGTCTTTTGGCTTTCTGAACCTTGGTTGCACTGGCTATTACATAGCCATGCTTTTGCTATATATGTGATCTGCAATGGATAGTCGTTCCACTAGAAGTTGGCGTGTGCTGTGTTGGAATGTGCGTGGCCTAAATTCGGATCATAGACAGCGGGCGGTCCGTAACAAGATTGATGAGAGCCTAGAGGCTGTGGTCTGCTTGCAGGAAACGAAAATGCAGTCCATTCACTTTCGTGCAGTTAAAGGTTTCTGCCCCAAACACTTTGATCAGTTTGCTTACTCTCCTTCCAGGGGTGCATCAGGAGGGCTTATCACCCTTTGGAACTATTCCATTCTTACTGGTCAATTAGTGGAATGCACACCATATGGATTGATCATCTCCTTTACGTCAAATCACATAGGTGAATCATGGACTTCAGTTAATGTCGATGGGCCATGTCATGGAGAGGCCCGAGATCTTTTTGTGAGCTGGCTTTACAATCTTGATATTCCCACTGGGGCTAATTGGTTGCTTCTTGGAGATTTTAATTTTATTAGATCTCCTGACAACAGAAACCTTCGTGGGGCTGATGTGAATGACATGTTCATCTTCAATGAAATTATTGGGCATCTGGGATTGCTGGAACTTCCCATTAAAGGCAGATCTTACACTTGGTCCAATATGCAAGATTGCCCTCTTCTGCAGCAGCTTGACTGGTTTCTTACATCAACCAACTGGATCTCCTCATATCCTCTTACTCAAGTGCTACCCCTGGCAAAGACTGCTTCTGATCATGTTCCCTGTGTAGTCACTGTTAACACTTCCATCCCTAAAAGCAACCTATTTCGCTTTGAAAACTACGGAGTTGAAATGGAGGGCTTCATGGAATGTGTACAGCAATCCTGGCTCATTCCTTCAAGAAAGACACACATTTCTGTTGTTATTATGGATAAGATGAAGCATCTTCGGCAGGCTTTGAAGAAATGGCAGACGTCCCTGTCACAGTTAAAAACTTTTATTTCCAGATGTAATCAAGTGGTGCTATGTTTGGATGAGCTTGAGGAGTTGAGATCACTTTTCAGACCAGAAGCTAACTTCAGGAAAATTGTCAAATTACATTAGGAACATCTTCTGCATCTTCAGTGCTTGTACTGGAAGAAGAGAGCCACTATCAGATTTGTTAAGGTTGGTGAGGAAAACACTAAGTTCTTCCATGCTATGGACACTGAGAGATATAGGAGGAATTCCATTGCATCTCTCAAGCTAAATGATGGTTCTACCATCTCTGATCATGATCAAATTGCTGCATGTTTTTGGGCATCTTTCAAGGATAGAATGGGAACTTCTCTTGGAATTAACATGGCATTTGATTTACAATCCATGCTGAATGAGGTGGAGGGTCTAGACATTCTCACAGAACCTTTTTCCAAGTCTGAAATGGACAAGACTGTGCAGGATATGCCCATTGACAAAGCTCCAGGGCCTGATGGTTTCAATGGTCTTTTTTCAAGAAATGCTGGCACATTATCTCCCCTGAGTTTTATCAACTTTCTGCCGATTTCCATGCTGGACAGGCCGAGCTTGTAAACATGAACTCATCCTATATTACACTCATTCCAAAGAAGAGATCACCTGAACATGTGGGAGACTACAGACCAATATCACTTACTGGTATGGGTCTCAAATTTCTGTCAAAAATGCTTGCTAACAGGCTACAGTTGCAGATTGTGAAGTGTCTTCACAAGAATCAATATGGTTTTATCAAATCTAGGACCATCCAGGATTGTGTGGGATGGACTCTAGAGTACCTGCACCAATGTCATCAATCCAAGAAGCCTATAGTTATTATTAAGCTGGACTTTGCAAAGGCATTTGATTCTGTCGAGCATGAGTTCATCTTCCAGATTCTTAAGCACAAGGGCTTCAATGACAGATGGATCCTTTGGGTTAGGCAGCTACTAACTTCTGGATCATCTTCAGTGCTGATCAATGGTGTCCCTGGAAAGAAGTACATGTGCAAGAAAGGTGTCAGGCAGGGAGATCCTATGTCTCCACTGCTTTTTGCTATTGCTGATGATTTTCTACAAACTCTGGTTAACCAACTGCTGGTGGAGGGCCTGATACAGCTGCCTATACCTTGTCATGATAAGGATTACCCCATAGTGCAATATGCTGATGATACTCTTATCATCCTACCTGCTGATAAATCCCAGTTGTTACAGTTCAAGAAAATGCTCTTACTGTTCTCCCAGTCCAGTGGATTACAGGTCAATTACCACAAATCTGCACTTCTACCTGTCAACACTCCTCCTCAGCATCTACAGGATCTGGCAGACTCCATTGGTTGCAGAGTGGGACCTTTACCCTTCACATATCTTGGCCTGCCTGTTGGGACAACTAAACCAACAATCATTGATCTCATGCCTCTGGTTGATAACATGGAAAGAAGACTCAGTGCTAGTTCCTCTTTTCTTGCTCAGGGGGGAAGGCTGCAGTATTTAAATTCAGCCCTGTCTTCTATACCTCTCTTCTTTCTATGCAGTCTGGATATCCCACCAGGTATTCTGAATCAATTGGAGAGGATTCAAAGGCAATGTCTGTGGAGAAGAAATGGGAATGATCATACACCCTCTCTTGTTGCTTGGCCTCTGGTGTGCAGGCCTAAAAATAAAGGGGGGCTAGGGATTATGAATTTAGCTGTCCAGAATGAAGCACTCCTACTCAAACATGTTGATAAATTCCTCAGTCATGCTGATATCCCTTGGGTTCATATGATTTGGAACACTTATTATCATAACACTGTTCCTCAGGGCACTGCACTTTGTGGTTCCTTTGGTGGAAGGATATCTGTAAACAGCTTGACAAATTCAGATCAGTTACATAATATGTTCTACCGAACAGGGGTGATTCCTTCCTGTTTTGGTGTGACTCTTGGTTGATTGGCAACTCCATTATGCCACTGGCGGCCAGATTCCAAAGACTGTTCTCCTTTGTGGCTGATCCTTTCTACACAGCTCAAGAGGTCTTTACTGCTTTTTATGATGACAGCATGCTCTCCATGTTTCACTTACCACTGTCTGCTCAAGCTTATCAGGAACTGCTTTCCATCCAATCTTTGCTTCTGGACCTGGACCTCAATCATCAGGCCTCTGACAGATGGGTATGGGGAAAGGATGCTAAGGTCTACATAGCCAAGAGATACTATGCTCATATTCATAGCAGTATAATACCAAACCCTTTACTCAACTGGATCTGGAGAAGCTGCTGTACTATGAAGATTAAGATGTTTGCCTGGATGCTCATCATGGACAGGCTGAACACTCAAGACATGCTGGAACGGCGTCACTGGAAGGTCTCTGATTCTAACCTTTGTGTTCTATGCCATGCTCGAGTCAAGGAAGACAAAGATCCTCTATTCTTCAACTGTCTTTTCAGTATCACGGTCTGGAATTACCTGCAGATCACATGGAAGGGTTCATCTATGTGGAGTGCTGCTGTTGTGGCTAGAAAGGACTTTCATAACCCTTTCTTTCTTGAGGTGGGTTTCACTGCTTGTTGTAACATCTGGACTATTAGGAATGCAAAAGTCTTCAACCAGGAGCAGCCAAAGTTCAGAAAATGGAGATCTGGATTCATTCATGACATTTATCTGTTAGCTCATAGAATTAAGGCTAGTTTCAGGGATGATCTCCTTAGATGGATTTCCTTGTTGCCTCCTTGAGGTTTGTAATCTTTTGCTCTACTTCCCCTTGTACATTCTAAATCTCCTCTTGTACATATAGCTCTCATAGATGGGAATCAAGGAAAATGGATGTGGGGGGTTTTCCCTACAGTAGCCGGTCAAAAATAATACGATAAAACTGCAAGAAACTGCTTATGCTATGTATTGGCCTTTACTTGATGTGCATGAATTATTGTATTATGACATGCCAATGCATAGGAAGAGAGTTAGACTTTGTCATTGCATGATATATGTTACCTTGTGCTCACTACTAAATTACAAAACATTGTTAATTAAAATTGGCTTTGATATACCTTGGGATCCGGGTGGATCCATTTCTTGAGCACTTTATACCTAGCATAATGGCATTAAAGAAATCCCTGCCTGGGAGACATCCCCAAATTTATAGAGAGTCATTTAGTTCTTTTGACTGCTTTTATTTATTTTAAAAACAATAAATAAATAGGGGAACTTAAAACTTTTTCAAAAAGAGAAGCGATTGAAAGGTGATGCATTGCGGAAGTGAGGGTCGACCTTGAAACACTTGTGTTCATGCTCATGGAAACAATGTAGAATTTTTCATGGAAGCTTCTCGCAAAAATAATTATCCCCTTGTGAAATTCCATTGTATTATGAAAATAATGTGCCAAGTAAAGCCTTTATGATTAGTTTGGGTGATAGTTGTTTGATCATGCTGAAAAAGACAGAAACTTTGCAATCACGAAATCATTTCTTATTTCTATATTGAGAATGATATTGAGTTGATTCTTTTTACTGTTGATTGATATACAAGTTGCCTTAATTACCATAGTTGTTTCAGAATTTTTGGAGTATCATAAGTGTGGTATACGTTCATATTACTACAGACTGTTCTATTTTTGACATATTCGGTTTTCTATGCATTGTTCTCTTATTTTGATGAATCTATGGGTAGTATCGGGGGGTATGAACCATGGTGAAGTTGGATTACAGTATATATAATGCTAATATGAATTTGGAATGACTTCACAACAGTACTTAAAGTGGTGATTTACTTTATTACACTAACGGATCTCACGAAGGTTTTGTAGAGTTTTGTGTAATTGAAGTTTTCAAGTTTTGGGTGAGACCACGATGGATGAAGGAATAAGGAGAGGCAAGAGCCTAAGCTTGGGGATGCCCGAGGCTCCCCAAGGTAATATTCAAGGAAGACTCAAGCGTCTAAGCTTGGGGATGCCCCGGAAGGCATCCCTCTTTCGTCTACAATCTAACGGTAATTTTACCCGGAGATATATTTTTATTCGTCACATGATATGTGCAAATCCTTGGAGCGTCTTTTGTGTTTATTTTTCCTTTTTATTTTATGCACCATGCTGGTATGAGATAGTCCTTGGTTGATTTATAGAATGCTCTTTGCACTTCACTTATATGTTTTGAGTATGGCTTTATAGAATGCTTCATGTGCTTCACTTATATCATTTGAAGTTTGGATTGCCTGTTTCCCTACACATAGAAAACCGCCATTTGTAGAATTCTCTTTTGCTTCACTTATATTTGTTAGAGCGGGGCATATCTTATGTAGAAATAACTAAACTCTCATGCTTCACTTATACCTATTTAGAGAGTTAACAGGAGTTGGTCATTCACATGGTTAGTCAAAAATCCTACATAAAACTTGTAGATCACTGTATATGATATGTTGATTCCTTGCAATAGTTTTGCGACATGAAGATGTGACATTAGAGTCATGCTATTGAGTAATTGTGTATTCGTAGAAATACTTGTGTTAAGGTTTGTGATTTCCGTAGCATGCACGTATGGTGAACCGTTATGTGACGAAGTCGGAGCATGATTTACTTATTGATTGTCATCCTTTGTGTGGAGGTCGGGATCGTGCGATGGTTAACTCCTACCAACCCTTCCCCTAGGAGCATGCATGTAGTACCTTGTTTCGATGACTAATAGACTTTTGCAGTAAGTATGTGAGTTCTGAATGACTAATGTTGAGTCCATGGATTATACGCACTCTCGTCCTTCCACCATTGCTAGCCTCTCTAGTACCACGCAACTTTCGCGGGTGCATTACACCCACCATATATCCTTCCTCAAAACAGCCACCGTACCTACATATTATGAGTTTTCCATACCCATTCCGAGAAATATTGCCATGCAACTTCCATCCTTCCGTTTATTATGACAAGCACCATCATTGTGATATTGCTTTGCATGATCGTAAGATAGCTAGCATGATGTTTTCATGGTTTGTCCGTTTTTTGATGTCATCGCTACGCTAGATGATTGCACATTCCGGTACACCGCCAGAGGCATTCATATAGATTCATATTTTGTTCTAAATATCGAGTTGTAAGTAAATAAAAGTGTGATGATCATCATTATTAGAGCATTGTCCCATGTGAGGAAGTAATAAAAGAGGCCAATGAAGCCCAAATAAAAAAAAGGCCAAAGAAGCCCACCAAAAAAAAAGAGAAAATAATAAAAATAATTGTAAAAAAAGAGAGAAAAGAGAGAAGGGCAATGCTACTATCCTTTACCACACTTCTGCTTCAAAGTAGCACCGTGATCTTCATGATAGAGAGTCTCCTATGTTGTCACTTTCATATACTAGTGGGAAATTTTCATTATAGAAATTGGCTTGTATATTCCAATGATGGGCTTCCTCAAATTGCCCTAGGTTTTCGTGAGCAAGCGAGTTGGATCGACACCCACTAGTTCCCTTTTGAGCTTTCATACACTTATAGCTCTTGTTCATCTGTTGCATGGCAATCCCTACTCAATCACATTGATATCTATTGATGGGCATCTCCATAACCCGTTGATACGCCTAGTTGATGTGAGACAATCTTCTCATTTTTGTCTTCTTCACAACCACCATATTCTATTCCACATATAGTGCTATGTCCATGGCTCACGCTCATGTATTGCGTGAAAGTTGAAAAAGTTTGAGAGCACTAAAGTATGAAACAATTGCTTGGCTAAAATGGGGGTTGTGCATGATTTAAATACGTTGTGTGGGGAAGATAGAGCATAGCCAGACTATACGATTTTGTAGGGATAACTTTCTTTGACCATGATATTTTGAGAAGACATGATTGCTTTGTTAGTATGTTTGAAATATTATTGTCTTTATGTAAAATGATAGACTATTGCTTCGAATCACTCGTGTTTGCGTATTCATGCCATGATTAGATTATATGATCAAGATTATGCTAGGTAGCATTCCACATCAAAAATTATTTTTTATTGTTTCATGCCAATATTCTACAACTTTCATATACTTTTGGCAACTTTTTATACTATTTTCGGGAGTAACATATTGATCCAGTGCGCAGTGCCAGTTCATGTTTGTTGCATGTTTTTTGTTTCCCAGATTATCCATACCAAACGAAGTCTAAACGCAATAAAAACCCTACGGGTATTTTTCTGGAATATTTATGATGTTTGGGAAGAAGAATCTACGCGAAATGATGCCCGAGGAGGTCACAAGCCACCTATGCGCGCCCTAGGGGGATGACGCGGCTGTCCGGCTTGTGACCAATCCCTAAGGCGGTTGGGGCCCTTCTTTCGCCGCAAGAAATCTAACATCCGGAAAAAAATCGCTTTAAAATTTCAGCCCAATCGGAGTTACGGTCTCTAGGAATTTCAGAAACGGTGAAAGTCAGAATCTGGCAGCGTAGAAACAGAAGGACACAGACAGAGAGATCCAATCTCGGAGGGGCTCTCGCCCCTCCGCCGCCATGGAGACCATGGACGAGAGGGGAAACCCTTCTCCCATCTAGGGAGGAGGTCAAGGAAGAAGAAGAAGAAGGGGGGCTCTCCCCACTCTCTCCCTGCGGCGCCGGAACGCCGCCCGGGACATCATCGTGTGACGACGATCTACACCAACACCTCCGTCATCTTCACCAACACCTCCATCACCTTCCCCCATCTATATTCAGCGGTCCACTCTAGTAGTGATGTATTTCCATATGTCGAATGATGTATTGCCATCCTATGATGCCATCACGGAGTCGTCGGGCCGGAAGACTACGTCCCCGACGTCGACGTCGTTGCAGTTGTCATCACCGAGCGGAGCATGCGCGACGAGGCGGAGCGCCGACGTCACGCCGAGGAGCTCGAAGACCTCGAGTGGAGGAAGGCGGTCGCCGCCAACCTTGCATTTTTAATGTAAGCCTTGCATAAAATAAGGTGTCTAAGTTTGGAAAACTTTAATCCCTCTTTCATATGTTTGTCAAGCGAGATGCAACAATAAAATTTAATTAAGCCACCAGCTTGGCAAGCCAGATGCAAACACTCAAATATAAATCACCATTTAGAAAAATTGGAAGTCATCATTTACAAATCTAATTAAGTCATCATTTACAAATCTAAGTCGCCAACTCGGCTGTCAGCACTAACGCTCTCTGTCGAGCCGGAGTGACTTAGCTACGGCTATGGCGAGAGGAGCGGGAGGTAGACAATGAGGTTTTGCGCAGCCTAACTTGCTGCTTTTCTGTTTCTTCTTCTTATTCACTTGTTGAACGGGAAAAACGGATCAGGAGCTACCCCCTCAACTGGATCGTGCCATCCCACGATCAAGGGCGAGCTCGTGCCGTGATCTAAGGCCTCGGGAGCGCACACACCACGTCCTCAGGCGCTGACTAACAGAAACGAGAGAAAGTCTCTAACTGACGAAACTGAACTAAAACTACTGCACCTGCGGCTGCGGCATCATTCAGACACTTAGCAACGCTGGTGATCTGTCACGCTAGATTATTAGCTATCATCCGCCATGAATTCATAAATATCTGACCCTCCTGCTGTGGATACAAGAGACCAAACCCATGTGACTTCCTATTACTGCGAAATAGTGGTTGAGTGAGAGAGACATTTGCAGCGGCAGGAACTGAGTGGTACCAACACACTCGTTTCCCTCTATAAATAGGAGCCTCGTGTTCTAGGATTTCCATCAATCCAACATAGCCATTTCTCATTCTTCTGGAGAAATTAAAGCCAAGAAGCAGTGTGGTCATTTGTGTTCTCATACTGGGTTTAGTTCTGGAGCAGGTCCAGGTGGAGGGAAAAAGTTGCTGCAAGGACACGTTAGCTAGAAACTGCTACAACACTTGCCGTTTCGCGGGTGGTTCCCGTCCAGTCTGCGCAGGTGCTTGTCGTTGTAAAATCATAAGTGGTCCAAAATGCCCTAGTGACTATCCTAAACTGAATCTTCTCCCTGAATCCGGTAAGAGATATCATTGTTATTCTTTTCAACTTGTTCATAATGACCTGCTAACATAAATTATTTACATACTTATTGTTCAAATTACTTTGGCAGGTGAACCAGATGTCACTCAGTACTGCACCATTGGATGCAGGAATTCTGTCTGTGACAACATGGACAATGGTAATTTTAATTTACCACATTTTTATATTTTTATTCATCTCATAGAAAACATTTGTGTTTTAGACATACATAACGTCAACTATTTTGTAACAGTTTTCCGTGGCCAAGAGATGAAATTCGACATGGGACTCTGCAGCAACGCATGTGTCCGTTTCTGTAATGATGGTGCAGTCATTCAGTCTGTTGAAGCCTAATCATGCCTTCTTGTGCATGATTTCTATGGCCAAGGTCGTATTGTCATTTTATCTTGAATAATCTTGATACCATCAGCCGTATGGAAGCCAATGTATCATCTTACTTATGTATTTGTCTTTTTCCCTTGTTCCAATAAGAGTCGCCACGATGAATCTATTTGTACCCTTGGCTTAATATAAAAGTTCCATGGATATATTATGTGATACACTACAATTTTCAAATTTTCCGATGTTGTTTCATGTATATCAATCGTTTTATATTAAGTCCCAACATTTTGAGATTATATTTACCTTTGAACATATGAGCTATCATGTTTTTACCGTGAAAGTTTTTTCTCCACTAAATATTAATTAGGCGTTACACGATATAAAGGAACTCAAAGGGCCGTCAATTGGCTAGTCGAACAGAATGTTGCTAGCAGGAAATTAATGGTAATCACCAACATGTTTTGCGTATTTTAGGACAACTATGATCACTAAGGGAGGAGGGGCGGTCGGTGGAGACATATAACTTTGATTGCTAACTCGTTAGGCCACGACGAGCGTATATAACCACCAAATTGCCCCTTAAAATTTGAAAAATTCTAGTGTTCTAGGGAATTTCTATACATTGTTTGGCGATGACCCAAATCGTCACACAATAATGGTACATCCAGCTATATTTTTGTGTCGATTGTATTTCCTTTTCAGCATCTTGAATCTAGCATTATAGACTTGTGCGCCCTCATATTTGTGGCCTTGTAAAAGGGAGATATGGATTTGGACTACAAACCAAATGAAAATGAGAGTATGTTCATAGAGTCACTTTAAGTAATACTCCAAATAAAAAGCACAGTGACCTCGACTGTGTTTGGGTCACAAAACTGATCAAGATTAGTTACTGGAGATAGTTCTATGCACAAACCAAGCCTAATAATACTCATAGTTTGTTTCTTGTTCACTGGACGTATCTATGATAATACTTAAGAAAAAACTTCAACAAAAGGCCATTTGTACACCTAGGTAATGATGCTTTTCTCAGCCCCTTCAACAAAAGGTATTATTTGGATGTGATTTCCTCTTTTGATTAAAGTTTCATGCAGTAGTTAATGGTAAAATGGAGTACTACTTGGGTAGCTCCCGTGGTCCGTGGGTCATGATTTACTTAATGGGATATTTTTGTGAAAGATTCACTCCTCTATTATTTTTAAAAAGTACCACTACTTCTTAAAATAAGTGAATTAACTTTGTACTAAATCTAAAGTGAGTAAATGATGGGTTGCTCATATGCAACAGGGCGGATGCATGGGTCTGTACAATAGGGATGCTTGAATACTCGTGGTACACGAGTATACAACAGGCAAGGATAAATAAGTTACGCCGTCAGGGCCGACAGCGCAATCACTTGTAAAAGCATCCCTAGCACATCCCGAGTAAAAGCATCCCTAGCATATCCAGAATAAAATCATCCTTAGCAGATCCCGAATAGACAATAGAGACGATAGATTTTTTTTCTTGCCACAAAGGGATGATACAGATGTGAGAGACAAGAATAAAAGCATGCCTAGCAGATCCCGAATAATGCCCCGACCTGTAAAACAACCGTAAAAATACGAGTCCATGCGGAAAAAGTTACCCGATAAGACCCCTCAAACGCGTCGGCCTTGTAAATATTTTTGCGGGGCGCGGAAAAATTCCCACCCCAACCCGTGAAAACGCAGGTTCTCCCCTTGACCCCATTAGTGTCCTGTATATATCGGGTGCGGTTGACAGGCGGGAAATTTCAGCCCAGGCTTTTCCCCGACCCCATCGTCGTCGGGCTGTCGCCTATGACTCCTGCCATACCAGCCGTCGGGATCACGCTGGCGGGTTGCCATAGGCCCAGGATTGACCCGTACCCCTTCTTGCTGCCTCGGCCGGTCGAAAAGTTGCATATCGGCGACTGTTTGTCGTGCCTGTGGGATCTGACATTCCAGGCCACCAGCGGCTGCGCCAAGCCATGGATTGCTCGCGGAGCACTCCGCAGAGTCCTGGAAAAGCGTCAGCGCCGCATGCAGGTACTGGATCGTCCTCTAGTCGTCATCATTGGTTTGTCGGCAAGGCCTCGGCCGACCGTCGACCAGGCTCGATGCTCGTGCAGCGGCTCGCCGGCTTGCCGATGTCGCTCATACAGTGCGACGACTGCACAGAGACAGTGTTGCGGCTCACATCTAGCTAGTATGCGACCACACCTCGAATGCCTATTCTTAAAATGCAATAACGACGGTTTATATCCTTCTTTCCGTTCCTCAGAGATTTGGTAAATCATTACGTATCCAATGTCTTTGCAGAAAATAAAGAAGCAAACAAAATATGTGTTTTCATGCTCCAAATTAAAATGCAAATAACAGATTTACGGGTCGGTGGCGGACGAGGACCGAGAAGCCGTTTTTCCATAAACTATAAAGGACTTTTTGGCTCGCTGATATATGGGGTCTGCTAAAGATGCTCTGGCGGATTGGTCATCAAGGAATTTGTGAGTTGGTCAGAATAATTACTGCTGATATACTAACTATAGTGTGGTGTTTTGCCTTCTCTAGCGCGGGAGGGGCAACGTGACTTGGAAATATTTGTTGCTTAGTAGTTATTACAAAACATATTTATACTTAGGTTGAGTCATCATTCATAGCTGGTGTGTACACTGAAGTACCGAAGTTGCACTTAGAGCTAGGTCCTAGATATGAAATTTTACTGTCCTACTTCATGACCATAGTTTAATGCTATTAATTAAGTCAAGAGCTTGGCAAGCCAGATACAAACACTCAAATCTAAATCACCTTTTACTAGTTTAAGTCACCATTTTAAAATCTAATTAAGTAATCATTTATAAATCTCAGTAACCAGCTCAGCCATGAATTAATAATTAGTATGCACTGCATTCTACTACTATAAAGGATGAGGTGACAAGGCACTCCTATATGATTTGGTCACTCGTTTTACTTTATTAACCAAATTCAAGGTCAACAAAGACTGCATGGACAGGTTGGGACTGAAGGCGCATCAGAGTACACCACCATGACGAGCAGCTGCATTATCCTGTCCAAGAGCGGGTTCAATGCTTGTTTAAAAAACTACCTCTGACTTCTCCATTTGAAGAAATGGCGTTGCTGCCTTCTCATCCATGGACGATAGGAATCCACTATGCCATCGCTAGAGAGAAAAGAGAGAAGAGAGAATGGAATTTGCATTGGTTGCCGATTGGAGAAAGATGACAACAATCAAAGGCAAGTTAATCGCCATCACATGGTCGACGTCGCCTCTTTTGTTGTATTTTGATTAATTGAGTACAATAGGTACTTAGTGTAATTTACAAAGATATAGAATTTGCACATGGTACTTTTTTGTTAAAAAATGGAAGAACAACCTTTTCTAGGGGTGATGCCACATATGTGGTGGCTCCCTAAAATGTAATCAATAGTCTTGCGTGATTCACGTATGAGTTTGGCGTCTATTGGCATGCATTATTGCTGCCCATACTATGATTGTATATTATTGATTTATATATGCAAGTAAGTTAAAAGTGATGGTCCATGTCATCAATTTAATAGCAGCTTTATGCAGGTCCGCAACATACATTTCTACCAGTAAGATTGGTAACTTTAAAAGAAAAATATTATTCGGGCATCTTTTCGCATTTTTTGCGTTGGTATTTGGGTTTAAGATATTTGTTTCTTTATGAATGCTTTGATTCTAGCAAGTAGACAAATGTTGGAGTCCTACAAAGAGACAAATAAAAACGTGAAACACGCACAGACATAAAATCTAGATCAACAAGTGTACTAAGAGACGAATGCATACGTGAAACATGCAAGCCAACTTTCTAGGCTCATTATCTTGTTGGTGTTTCAACAGGGATGGGAGGCTGCGTCCTACTAAAAGATCTAAGCAATAAGACTTCCACATAATAAAAATGCAAAATTGTTTCGGCTGGCTGGTGGTTCATAATTTCTTTGAAGTTATTAGTGATCTGAGCATGGGCTCTGAATTTTTGAGATGGTCCCTGTATGGTCTGGACCAGCGGGTTGGCATGTAAATTTGATATATTACTCTAACCTATATAGGCATCTATTATCTACTAAAAGAAAAATACGAATATAAAATAGGGAAATAGGCTAGAAAATCAGACATTAACCAGCAACATATGACCATTATTTAAATTATGTATGAAATAGTCTATGGATATAAAAGTTCCACAAATATTACTTACCTATGACCATTATTTAGTATGCAGAAGATTATTGACTGCACGGTGGCAAGAAAGAGATGAAAACAAAAGGGTTATTTAGTAAACATAAGGTTGTTTTTGCCAATGCATGTAACTAGTGTTCAATTACTGCGTGTAGTGATTAGTTGGGTAATGGGTCTATTACCAGCAATACACTATTCAATCCATGAAGTAAGGGTTGCAGTAGCCAGCAACGGTGTTGTCTTTCAGCTCACCTCCAGTATTGTGGATCACGGAGTCATCACCTCCATTATTGTGGATCACGGAGTCATCACCTCGACAGTTCTGGACCATGCGTCAGTTTTTGTAATGAGGGTGCAGCCATTCAACCCGTGGAAGCCTAATCATGCATTCTTATGCATGATTTCTATGGCCAAGGTCGTATTGCCATTTCATCTTCAATAGTATTGGATACCACCAGTTGTATCAAAACCTATGTTGCATCTTACTTATGTATTTATGTTTCTTACTTGTTCCTATAAGAGTCGTCATGGTGAATCTATTTGTACCCTTGGCCAATCAATATAAATGATTCATGCATATATTATGTGATATATTGTAATTTTTACATTTTTTATATTGTTTCCTCTAAATCAATCCTTTTATATTACGACCATGTGTTTTCATATTCTATTCAACAATCAACATATGAGCTATCATGTTGTTACCATGAAAGTTTTCTCCACTAAGCTTTAATTAGGTATCATAGATATAAAGGAACTTAAAGTTTGATCAAGTAGCTAGTTGAACAGAACTCGAAATTTAGAATAGGAGGATGGAGTGACAGAAATGATAGTTCCTCGGTTGACAAGTTCTCACATAAGGTCTAAATATGGAGCCAAGAGGAAGTTATGACCATGGTTGGGTATTTACCCTAATAAATCTTAGGATTTGTGTATTATTTGCTAAAAGCACAATCAAAGTATATGTGAGTCACTGGTCTCTCATGACATAATATCTTACTTGGGAAGGCAAGCAATTTAATTTATTTTCTAGATATTTCATAATATACTTGGAAGGAAGATAACTATGTAGCTCGCAAATCACGTTAACTAGCCATAGTTTAAGCGTGTGAATCCAAAAATAACTTGGGACGCCCCCACCCCTTTTACTAGCCTTTATAAAGTAAGCTCAGTATCTCTTACTCCATCCGTCCCAAAATTCGTGTCTTAGATTTGTCTAGATATGAATGTACATAGTCAGGTTTTAATATTTAGATACATTCATTTTTAGACAAACCTAAGACAAGAATTTTAGGATGGAGGGAGTATTTACTAATTGGAGGCACCTTTTAAGGATCTCTCATTAATCCACATCATCAAAATTAATTACACCATTGCATTGTGGAATTAACGTTCAAGATAAAAAAGAAAACGTACGTAACGCGGATGACCCCATGGCACAAAAAATAGGCATCTGACTTGTGAAACATTCCATTACTGTTTTTTATAGAAAACACAACAACACGTACATGTAGAAGGACTAAACCAACACGTACATGTATGAGTCCTCCATCTCCACGTTCAAGTTCTAAGCACTAAAAATACACGTGCCTCTATCTGCCTTGAACCATGGAAAAAACCATGGAAAAAACACGTGCATGTTCCATTCAAAAATAAAAAAAACAATACATAATTTTTCCAGAATTGTTTTCCAATAGCACACACAATGAATAGTACTCAACGTTCAAGTCACAAGGATAAAAAGGCATGTATCCCGGTTTCCTGAAAAACACATATTTTTGCATGTTCCCCTAAAAAATGAAAGAAGACACATATTTTTTTTTATCAAGCACCACGTTATGGGGAATAAAGAGTTGGGAAATCGCACCATACAAAATATTAAATAAGAACATATACATAAAGTTGCATGCCCAAAAGAATATATATGAATATAAACCCCGTAATTTTTATTGTTATTTCAACTAGGTGTATTTTTCGCAACCATGCCCATTTAGATGGTAAATTAATTGGTAATTGTTTTTGAAGTTTTATGGTATACTCTATTTTTTAATTCGATACACGAGAGATACATTCACAATTAAATGTTCTTTAGTTAAAGAGTAAGCTCTAAGCAATGCACACAGATGTGATGGAGATTATCTAAAATGCAGAAATAGGTTTGTTTTTCTTTGTCTAAGTATTTTTTTCGATGTGAATGAAGTCGAATTGTGGTTGTGCTATATTTACACCGAGCATGACAAATCAATACAATCTTAGATAAACGAATTGAACACAAAATGGAACACACATTCACACAAAAAGTAGTCGGTAGAATAATATTTCGAAAACATGTTGTACTTCTTCTGATAATTTCAGTTTATTTAATATTTCCATGATTTATATATGCATCATCTTTGGAGAAAAAACAAACCCATGTGAGCCACTACATCTTGATTAGGGGACTCGATCATCATGAATCCCTTTTGTAAATGTATATCCGAGGAATAATATATCTTGGCCAAACTACATTTTTGTTAGCCAGAATATAAATTATTTTATATTATATTTTTGTACATATTGTTGACTCTTTTATATGACAAAATTTAATTATCGTAGTAGTATGCAATTACTGAACAATGTTAAAAAGGACTATATCTAGCCCGTGCAGAAGCACGGGTTGATGACTAGTTAACCTAATCCAACAACACTTGATTAGTATGATAGGATATAAAATTTCAGCGGTCTGATGCCTAGTAGTGCACGTTGATAAAACCACATATAGTCAGCCTTGCAAAATACCCGTGTAGTTGTAATACTCATGATGCCATTGAATGTGTGTAGTACATCCATCAATTACTGATGTGCATCCTGCTGGACGCTGGAGTAGCATGAAGATGTGATGGACAAAATAATTGACGAATCTTAACAAAACTAAAGGTCAACAAGTATTATACGGAGAGGTTGGGGACTGAAGGAGATTAGAAGCAGTTACACGCCGGCCGTTGGATGTCCTTCTCCACATTAGCATCAGAGTGCACCGCCACGACGAGCGGCTGTTTTATCTTGCTCGACAACGAGTTCAAACTAGAGCAATGCTCGTTAAAAAAAACTACTTCTACCATCTCCATTTTAAGTATCTTTCTCCACCATGGTCGATAGGAATCAACTATGCCATCGCCAGAGAGAAAAGAGAGAAAAGAGGCTGGAGTTTTCATGGGCCGTCGATTGGAGAAATATGACAACCAACAAAGGCGCTTTAACGGCTATCACATGGTCATGGTCGTCACTTTACCTATTTTTTGGTTAATTGAGTAAAACATGCAATTGGTGTGATCTGTACAGTAATATAATTAGCTATTTTTTTGCAAAAAACAATGAAGAACATACTTTTTTTCCCGTGTTTCCATATGTGGGGTGGTTCCCTACAATTAAGTCAATAAATTAGTCGGTTGTCTTGCGTGATTCTCGTGCGATTTTGTCGTGTATTGGCATGCATTATTGCTGCCCATATTGTGGTTGTATATTATTTATTTGGAGATGCAAGTAAGTACAAAGAGATGGTGCATGTCTTGAATGAACTAGCAGCTTCATGCCGGACCCGCAACTTGCATTTCTACGAGTGAGTAGGGTAAAAAAAATGTTATTCGGGCAGGCATTTTTTGCGTTGGTATTTGGGTTTAAGGTATTTGTTGCTTCATTAATATTTGGTGTCTACCAACTAGACAAATGGGGAAGTCCAACAAAGAGAATAATACATACGTGAAGCACGCACAAGCATACAACCTAAATCAACGGGGGTACTAAGAGACGAATGCATATGTGAAACACGAAAGAGAGCCTTCTACACTCGTTATCATGTCGGTGTTTCAATAGGGGCTCAGGATGGCGATGGACGGCTGTTCCTACTAAAATGATATCAAAACAATAAGACTTTCATATAATAAGAAATGGAAAATTGTTCGGTCTTGGTGGTTCATAGTCCCGGTTGGTAAGGGCCTATAGCCCCGGTTTATCCACCGGGACTATTAACTTGGGACTAAAGACGCCTCCCCCTTTAGTCCCGGTTAGCTACAAACCGGGATTAATACCTTTCGGGTTTATTTTTTGTTTTCTATTTAATTATTTTTTTGTTTTTGATTTTGGGTTTTGGGGTTAATTTTTTTGTTTTCTATTTAATTATTTTTCATTTAAAACATATCTTACGCTAGTACATACCGTACACGTTATGCATATATCATAAGATATCTCGTAGGACCAATCATATATCATAGAATTTCGAGAGGGACCATATATATGCATGCGCATATTATATAACACACCCATATATATATATATATACAATTTGGTATATATAATTTCTCCTACAACTTGTGGATCCATTACATGCATGCATTAATTGGTGAAGTGGTATTCTCCTTTCGGATCTATAACCTGCTCCAGCAAAAATCCCGAAAATTAATGTTTGAAACGCTCGTATGCGTTCCGTTCGGAGGAGTTCCTCCCGCTTCTCCAAAATCTTTTAAATAACGAGACCAATAAGAATATTTTATATGTGCGTATATATAGTAGGTGAGGCGTGTCGCACATACCCCGAAAGTCGCGGCAATATTCACACTTCCAATATTCATCGTCAGACATTTCCTGTTTTAATGTGGTAAATGTGTAAACAACAACCATGACACTACATCGAAAGAATTCACACTCCCAAGCACTTCATATGTCCCAGTTTCTAGCACTAGTCGTAACGAAATTCATGGAAATTTTCGGCATGACCTTTGCTAAATAGTGGACATATGGTGCGTCTGAAATTTGCCGAAACAAAAATGAATCAACATTCCGGCAACACTCGAATAATAATGTGCACTACATTTCAAATACAACATTTGCTAGATGCCAGGTAAGAAAAAACATGAGCTTAATTTTTTGTTTCTCACCAACTTCAACTCTTATTAAGCTTCTAGTGTCTAGAAAAATAAGATTTATTATTTAAACCTAAATTATGCAAGAGGTGTTTCTTACTAAGTCTAAGTACTAGAAATCATCAACCTTTAGGTGAACAACACCAACAATTTTAGATGATCAAGGATCAACTGACATGGTATATTTTCCCCAAGTTTAGATGACCAACGATCAACATGGCATAGCATGAACTAAATCCATTTATGTGGTCACAAAAACGAAGAAGTTGTCTTATCATTTTTATTCTATATAAACTAATAAACATACTACTCCCTATGTCCCTTGTGGAATAAACATGTGACTGTCCAGGCATGCATTGAAATATACATAGTTGCGTACAAATCTAACAATGTATCTTTTATAATGACCTTTTGCAGGGTTGTGATGCCTCCATCTACGTGGGTACGAGGCCGTGAACAAGATCAAGGCCGCTGTCGGGGCTTACCAGAGTGGGAGGGGGCGGTGACGACGGTGAGGGAGGCGGCGGCGAGGGGGGCGGTAGCGGCGACGAGGGGAGGGGGTGGTGACGACGACGAGGGAGGCGGCGGTGACGACGGCGACGGTGAGGGAGCCGAGGGAGGCATTGGTGGCTTCAGATTGAGGAGAGGGGGTGGGGGAGTGGGGGAGTTAGCAAATTTCGCGGTCGCGGTGTGAACTGAACATAGTAGTAGCGTTGGTTCCTAAACATGCGCTACTGCTATTGTACTTAGCAGTAGCGGTGGTCCTAAACCTGCGCTGCTACTACAGCTACTGCGGCTACGGCGTTGGGCCCCTTTTATAAGTAGCGCTGGATACTACACAGTGCTACTGATATTGAACTTAACAGTAGCGGAGGTTTAGGAACGCTGCTGCTACTCTAGCTACTGCGGGGTTTCCTGTTTATCAGTAACGCGTATTATGAGGCCTGCGCTACTGCTAAGGACATTAGCAGTAGCGCTGGGTGATATCCAGCGCTACTGCTTAATAGTAGCAGCGCTTTCTACTTTCCAACGCTACTAATAGGCTCCTACCTGTAAGGTGTTTCCTAGTAGTGACACAATGCGTTAATGATTGAAATTACCGGTCGAGCATGAACTTCAGCGACATGTACTCATCATCGTCTATTCTTAGTGAGTCCAGTACGTGAACGGTTCCCTCATCAACGAAAATGACTAGTAGGATCTAGTGGAATCTGTGTTGTATAAACGGGCATGCATGCAACTTATCAAGCACTATAGGTAAACTTAACATTGATCGGGTAAGCAAAACTGAATTTATAGTACAAGACAGTAACACTCACCTGAAGTTGTGAGGAAATAATATTTTTTCATTTTGACTTGGTTTCTCCAAAAACCAGAACAAGTGATCCTCTGTATCTTTTGGGAATTCTAGTACCGCCTTCTCAAAAATGCTATTTGGGTCAATGAAGCCAATGCCATATGCTCCATCTTTTTTCATTTCAAACATCTTCATTCTGCATAACACCACACACAAAAGAATAAAGTAAGGATAATTAAAGGCAAATGAACGAGCCGATGATCTAGGGACTTAAATCTTTCCTACTTATAAAGGTTGGAGTTGGTGGTGAGTCCATATGTGAAACCATATAAATAAACAAATGCACTTCTACCAGCATGTGAGACTAGCAACCTTTCAAAAGATGTAATAAACAAATGGTATTGTTGTGAGACCTATGACATCCCAGATAAACAAGTAGCTTCTATCCTAATATGAGCATAACACTTATAAAAATACAAACTTTAAATGCATACGATTCCAATTCAAAATCATGGTCTTAATTTCTCTACCCAATAAATTCTTCCAGTTTTATAGCATAGTAGAAGAGAGTGGCCACATTGCAATTTCAACATGGTCATAAACGTTGTCCTCCTACAAAATCCATGATCTTGTGCACTGAAATTACTCATGTCCATTCGCCTATGTTTTAGAATTTAAAATGTTATCTCACTGTAATCTTGCAAAGGACCTACAATAGTCTCTTAAAATCGTCAGCGACTAAACATGACCTTTTGTTATATTTACGTTCCCTTTTTAATCATATACCATGGAATAGACGTAAGACATCATCATCTTTGGATGATTTCCTAAGCCAATAGTATCACATCATTGTTTTTATGGCTTCGTAGCCAGGCACGGGCATTGTGCTAGTTACAGAAAGAAATCACTTACAAACAATAGCAACTGACGATAGATTTGTCGAGTACGTCTTGATTGTATAACTGCATAATACTGGATTGGCAATCCACAAATCTTTTGGAGTGAAGAAATGCTCTTCCTTCACATTCACCACGAGGGATGTACGCCCGAGTTCTAATTCGTCCATGTACCAGGTATGGAGTTTGTACATTTGCGTTGATAGCTGCTTCAGAAGCTCAGGCCTGACGAAAGGTTTCTTGGGTTGAAATGTCCATACTAGTTGGTTATCCCCTTCCACCGTGGGAATGTCCTTGTTGCCTAGAAGTTGTAAAACAGTGACACCGGCCTCTCCAGCCATCTCATTAGCAACATAGAGATCGACTTGCTCATTGGTACCCACCTTGGGCGGCGGGATCCATTGCACTGACTGTTCTCCAATCTAGGGAATGGTTTTCCTCCTTTCAGTAAGGAGCTTCCCCCTCGTTCGCCCTTTTTGATGTGACTTGATAACAGAGCGGTCATAGTTTGATATAGTCCTCTTCACAGGCGGAGAGTCCGATAGATTGGCCAGAACGTGCTTGACGGTTTGCAGAGGTATTATCTCCTTTCGCGGGGGCTTTCTGTTGGCAAAATAGGCCCGCAACTCAGCATCAACTGTCTCGTCCCTTTCCTCCGTGGTTTTCTCGCAAGCCAACTTTGGCGGGGGAGGAGGGGTGTGTCTCTTCCTTGGCTTATTCCGCTTTGGACTCTGGTTCTTCATCAGAAAATGAAATGGCGGGTTGGCGTGGTGGAGTCGGCTGACGCAGTGGTGGACTCGCGCTCGGCTCCATGCCGGGGTGGGATGTAGTCGACTGACGTGGTGGCAGAGAAGCGCCGGGCTCCATGCCGGGGTGGGATGGAGTCGGCTGATGCGGTGGCGGACTAGTGCTGCGCTCCTTGTCGGGCTGGCGAGGTGGAGTCGGCTGACGCGGCGGACTTGGAGGTGGAGTGGGTGGCCTTGGAAAGATGATGCAATCCTTTCTCCCTAAGCAGAGACCACGTAAGACTTCTTGCAGTGTTTGTTCACCTCCAGGAACGTCGAGCTCTAGTGACTTATATCCTGGCATCACTTTATCCACCCCGACACGAGCATAGCCAAGTGGAATCGGAGTGGAATGGAAGGTTGCATCAGGGGGATTTGTTAAAGCATAGCCGACTGCTGCCTTCATGGATATGTTCTTGAGTTTCATGTGTAGCTCACAACTTTGCGTCTCTCTGATTTCATTCACGGGGTAGTGAGCGAGCAGTGCATCGTTGGCAAGGACCCCCGTGGAAATCATGCTCCTTTTTGGCATCGATGAGATGGTACTATCCAATGTTGGATCTGCTGGTTACTCTGGCAGCTGAGGAGTCCTTTGCTGGCTAAGTGTGTCGATCTGCTCCTGGTGCCGCATGAATTTGCATTCCAAATCCGCAAGCCGGTCAGCATCCTGATTCCTGTTGGCTGCCTCCTGGTTCTTGTTTCTCGAACGTATTTTGTAAGAGTCGCTCCAGTCCTTCAACCCTCAATCCATGGAATAATGCCTTTGCCTTGTGTTTCTCCCGGGTTTTCAGGATTCTTGAGGGCGCGTGTAAGCTCATCGTTCTCTCTGTCGGGCTGGAACACCGTCATTCGAGCATCTTCTATTGCAGAAATAATAGCTTGAGATGCATTTTTAAGACTTGCTTGCTCCATAAGCAACACCGTGTTTGGGTCCAACTTTCCCCCATGTCCATAAAACCAATTCCTGCACCTTTCAAGCCAAGTGGATGTTTGCGGAGTGACCACTAGATCAATCATCTTATGTTCGAATTCATCCCACTTAGGAATGCCACTCTTGTAGCAACCTGGCACCAGAGAATGGTGATGCTCTTATTTCTGAGCATTTTCCTTGTCTATCCTCGCCCGCACCTTAGATCTTTGTGATTGCTTGAACTGCATGAATAAGTCCTAGTGATCTTTTATCTTCTCGTATTGTCTAGTGAATTCTAGTATCTTGCCTTGTTTGCCGAATTCGACCCATGACCTATTCTTCGAGTTGCAGAATTGGGTGGCCATATACTTAAGAGAAAACTTCTTTACTTTCTCACGTTGTTTATCTGTAAAATGATCTGGTAGGGTGAAATGTGTCATGAGCTTATCCCAAAGCATAGTTTTTGCTCTTTCATCCACAAAACTAACTTCTCCATCTTGCTTTAGCCTACGCCATTCTTCAATGGAGATAGGGATTTGGTCCGTGACAATAACTCTGCATTGAGGTACAAATTCGGATGCATTCTTTTTGGGATCAGTTGGTTTTCCATCTAATGTTATCACATCAATGTTGTACCTTGTGCCCTCGGGCAACTTTTTGGCCGGGCCTCGTACTTCCTTGCTCGATCCGGAGGGCTAAAAGAGGAGATTCATTAATTAATATATATATATATATATATACATATCTATTAATACACATCTAATGATCCCCCGAGGCCAAATATACACCTTGCCGGACTTTGATAATTCGAGAAAATTTTCTTCAGCATCATCGTCTGGTTCCCCTTTGTCTCTTGGTTGTCTCCTCAATTCCCTCACCGGATGGGTATTGTGAGAAATCATATTCTTCTTCATTCTCTTCGTTTCTAGAGTGTACCATGTCATACAATACATGCTCTTGATCATGGTCTCTGTCTCTACCGTCCATAGCTTAACTAACCGAGAAAAAGATAAAACAATTTAGTATTCACTTTATCTAGCAAGATCATCATGTATATATAATATCACTAATACATCGAATAATCCACTTAATTAATGCATCATCCAATAATCCACTTAATATTATCGAATAAATAATCTCGAATACATCATTAATACATCTCTCGAATAATATCTAACTGATCAACAAACAAAGAGTTGCCACTGTACTGAGTCGCGGGCGGTGGACACGCAAAGAGCAAGACCCTTCACCGGATCATAGCTCGGGTGAGATCCCTAAAGAACCTGCCAGGTATTAGAGAACCTGGCGTCCAACGCCTCCATGTAGCGACGGACGTGCCCGTCCTCCTCCCTGACACGGCGACGTACCTCCTCCTCGGGGACCAACCGCCTCGGCATCAAAAGTGGCCCACATGACCGCCACCAAAGAAGCTCTGGGTCGACGAGAGGAGCCCGGTTCCTCACCAAGCTGCGTGCCCCCGAAGGTAGCTCCTCCCAGTGCCAGCCCGGCGGAGCCCAGTCCCGGACATTTTGCGCCTCTCAAGCACGTGGTGGCCACTGAGTCAACGACGAGGATGCGAGCCAGGCATCGTCGACGTCGAGAATCAATTCTACAACTATTTAAATCCCAACTATTTAATGATCTTTTACAAGTATTTAAGTGAAAAAATTGTAGTTTGAAAATTACCATACATGCCATAAGAGTGAAATGATTATGAACAGATCTGAAGTGTAGGAAATGTCATTAGCTCAAAGTGATAGGATTTGGGGAGGGTTGATATTACTGAATTCTAAACTAGCTAGGATGGTAATAATCTCCATCACTAAAGTGAACTTGAAGATAGCTCAAATCTTTTTAGACAAATTATTACTCGAAGGAAAATCTGAGGTAGCATATGTTAATGCAGGTACCGTTGGTAATCCCTGACTAAAGTGAACATGAAGATCTTACATAGAAATGAAATAAAGCTTATATTACTTAGGATCAGTTTTTTCGTGGAATTTAAGGATGATTACTAATATGTTTAAGATTCATGATTCTTTTGTTAATCACCAAATACATAGAAGTACCTACATGTGCCTTCAATGGAATGTGAATACAAGTGAGATTGTCACTAATTTTAATCTATGGCAATCCATGACTAAGCAAGTGAACATGAATTGTGAACATGCAGGTTCCGTTGGCAATCCATGGCGCCGCCGTGCTCGGGAAAGCCGATGGCAATTGCTCCGCCGCGCTAGGGAACGTAGACGGGAGGCGGACCTAGCTAGGGAAGGAGAGGGAGGAGTGGCCGAGCTCACCGTCGAAGCAGAGGAGGGCCAGGATCCAGCAGCTTCTCATCGCCGGGAAGAGGGAGGAGGCGTAGGCGGTCGGCTTGGTGGTGGACGACAAGGACGACTTCGGGGGTGGCGGCGACGACGAGGACGACTTCGAGGGCGGAGGCGACGGCATCGGGGGCAGGGGCGTCGGGGGCAGGGGCATCGGGGGCAGGGGCATCGGGGGCAGGGGCAGGGGAAGCAAAGGGCTTTAGTCCCGGTTGGTTTCTCCAACCGGGACTAAAGGGGGACTTTAGTCCCGGTTGGAGCCACCAACTGGGACTATAGGCCTGTTCTTGGCACCTCCGAGGAAGTTTAGTCCCACCTCCCCAAACGAAGCACGCTGGTAGTGCTTTATAAGCCCCTCCGCGGTTGCCACCTCGAAGTGTGCGATTATATAGAAAATTCGACGTAAATTTCAAAGTGCTACTTGGGCAGTTGATGTAAAAGCGGCACTAAGAATGTTTGGACTATTGAATAACATCCTATGCAATGAGAATGCTTGGACTATTCCAGAACCACCTCCTAAGCCAACTCCGAAGAAAAGAGGTATTCTATTGCTCAGTCCCTAAGATATGCAAGAAGCTAAGAAATCTATGAAAGAGAAATGCATTAAGTCTAAAGATGTCAAAAATCTACCACCTATCGAAGAGATCCATGGTCTCGATAACCCGATACAGGTAGTAGAAGTAAATTATATGCGTAGGTTTGATGAGAGTCATATTCCTTTTGATAAACCTGCTAGCCTATGCCTTGAAGAATTTGATAACTTTGTTGCCAAACAACAGAGTTTCAATGATTATGTTAGCGGACAATTGGAACATAATGCTCGTATGCTTAGTGTAGACAGAAACGTCAATGATCTTAAGCTTCTGTGTAAACATGTCTCTATGGTTACTACTCAGGTAGAACAAGTACTTCAAGCTCAGAATGACTTGCTCAATGAGTTGAATGACAATCATGTCAGAGTCGTTACTAGAGGCGGTAGAATGACCCATGAACCCTTGTATCCTAAGAGAATTGAACAAGATTCTGAAGGAGTTAGCACTCATGCACCTAGTCATCCTAGAAAGAAGAAGAAATATGATAGGAACCTGCACGCTAGCAACCCAGATGCTTATACACCTGAGAATCCAACTGATGTCTCTGTTTCGGATGCTGAGACACAATCTGGTGATGAACATGAGCCTAATGATAATATCAATAGTGATGTTCATGTTAATGCTCAACCTAGCAGTGATAAAGATGTGGAGATTGAACCTATTGATCTTGATAACCCACAGCCTAAGAATAGAAGATACGATAAGAATGACTTCGCTGCTAGTTAGCATGGTAAAGAAAGGGTACCATGGGTTCAAAAACCAATGCCCTTTCCTCCCAAACCATCCAAGAAAAAGGATGGTGAGGATTTTGAGCGATTTGTTGAAATGATTAGACCTGTCTTTCTACAAATGAGTTTGACAGATATGCTCAAAATGTCTCCGTATGCTAAGTACATGAAGGATATTGTTACTAATAAGAGGAGGATACCTGAGGTTGAGATTTCCACCATGCTTGCTAACTATACCTTCAAGGGTGGAACTCCTAAGAAACTAGGTGATCCCGGTGTGCCCACTATACCTTGCTCCATTCAAGGTAACTACGTTAGAACTTCTTTATGCGACCTTGGAGCCGGTGTTAGTGTTATGCCTCTCTCTCTGTATTGTAGGCTTGAACTGGATAAATTGACACCCACTGAAATCTCTGTGCAAATGGCCGACAAATCAACTGCTTTCCCTATCGGCATTTGCGAGGATGTGCTCGTCGTGGTTGCCAATGTCACTATCTTGATAGACTTTGTTATCTTGGATATTCCCGAGGACGATGCCATGGCGGTGATCCTCGGAAGACCCTTTTTAAACACCGCAGGGGCTACTATAGATTGCAGCAAAGGCAATGTCACTTTCCATGTCAATGGTAATGAGCATACGGTGCACTTTCCGAAGAAACAATATCGAGTACATTGCATCAATGCTATCGAAAAAACTTCATGATTCCTATTGGGAGCTTTGAATGCCCTATACCTCCTGTCAAGATGAAGTATGTTTTGCTTGTTGGGGAGATACACATCCCCATTGAGGTGACCTAGTGACTATTCGAAAATTCTCCGTTCTCTCTTGCGATTCGAAAAGGTTTGTCGAGGAGACTTGATCAACCTGATTGACGGATTTCTTTCGATGACCATGAGAAGGATGAATCGAGGAGTCACAAACCTCTGTTCCGAGCTTTCACCTTCGGTTGCTTAGAAGAAAAATGATAAGTTTAGTTTAGTTTTCCTTGTTTTCTGTCTTAGCGTCCCGTAGAAAAGTACCCCGAAAATAAAAGTTCTCCGAATGTCCTGAAAATCAAGTATGATTTTTTTTTTGGAATTTTTGAAAAATACTGAGACGAAAAGCTAGTCTAGGAGATGCGCTAGTGGGCCACAAGCCCAGGAGGGCCGGCCACCCCTCTGGCTGGGGCTGGCAGGCTTGTGGGGCCTACACGCACCCCCTCCACTCATTCTAGTAGTCATCCACTTCTCCTACCTCCAGAAAAACTCATTTCGCAGCTCAAACCCGTGTTCTTGCTCCTCTTGCTGGGATTTTCTATCTCCTTGCTCAAAGCACCATTCTCCGAACTGTTTTGGGGAAACTTCTCCCTGGTAAGTGACTCCTCCATTGTTCCACTTAGTTTTTCCTCTAGTGCCTTATACTTCGCGTATTTTTGCTGCCGTGGTGACCATGTTCTTGAGCTTTGCATGCTAATTCTAGCTGGTCCCAAGTAGTTTTGATGCGTAATATGGCCTCTAGGCACTTGTGGGAGTAGTTGCTACGAGTTTTGTTGAGCCTTGTTCAATTTTCCTTAGAATCACTAAAAAATTCAGAAATTTTCAGAGATAGAAAACGGAAAAGATGAGGAGCTTCTTAAGAGGCTCTTCAAGCCGTTCCCCCAAGGATGATGGAAGTGAGAAGAAGCCCAAGTATCCGGTCCCTTGAGTTGCAGAAGTTCGAGCGTGCGAATGGCCAAGCGATGTGTTCTTACGCGCCGCCGGAATTTATGAGAACTTTTACTACTTGGTGGAGAACGCTAGCCTTACCGCCTTCGTTGAAGAAAAATTTCCGCAATACCTCCTCCTCACTAATATCTTCGTACAAAGCTTTAACTTCTATGCGAGGAAGAATCCTCCTATGGTTGAGTTCAAACTTTATGATATCCCCCAGTGCATGTCACTCCAGGATTTTTGCAATGTTTGCAAATTACCGTACGTTGGGGATATTCATGAACCTCGTCCAGGGGACTTGGAAGCTTTCATCGATACTATTGTTGTAGGAGAGTAGAGAGGAGTGTCTTGTGCTAGAGCTGCTAGCATTCATTTTCCCATGCTTCGGTACTTCTCACTATTTGTGGGAACATGTTTGATTGGCCGTGAGAAAGCTGGGTCACATAGTTCCCCAGATCTTGCGGTCTTGCGCGAAGCCCTTTATAACGATAAAACTTATAGCTTGGGCGCTATAGTAGCTCAACGGTTGAACACGAACCGTTCTAAAGGGGTTGTCTATGGAGGTATCTATGCTACTCGTCTTGCTAGACACTTTGAGATACCTATTTGACTGGACGAGGAAGAAGAGATTCTTCTTCCTGAGAAATATCTAGATTATGATAGCATGGTTTGCCATGACTTTCTTGATAGAGATACAAATAGAAGGATGATTTATAACCTGGTATTTAGTCAGGGTACTCGTGAGACTATTACTTTGCCTGCTCCTTCTTTGTTCAATCTTCATGCAGACAGGTACATTATTATGCCCTCGGACATCTACGCATATTGGGGCCTAGCCCAACCACAGGTGTCCGTGCCCAAGCAACTAGTCGAGTACTAGACGCCGGTTTATCAGTGGATGCCAGAGGAGCTCACACAGCAGTGGCATCCTCAGTCATCTCCGGAGTACCCCGGAGCTGGTTATTTCCCTCCATGGGAGTAGACCAACTTAGGCCAAAAGCCTAAGCTTGGGGGAGTATGTGTTTCTCACCTACTTTACATTCTTGCTTATGCTTTCACTTTGTTCGTCGTTGTTCACACTTTGCCACTATATCATCCATGTTAGTTTATTCTTTTTCTCGTTTTCTTTTTGTGTGCCTGTCTAGTTTGAGAAAACCCAAAAAGATTTTCTTGTTCTTCTTTTGCTTGTTGGGAGCTTTCCCGTGTAAATAGTTTTATTTTTCTTTGGGTCAAGGTAGAAGACCATTGTTACAATGTTTAGTGGCTCTCGCATGCATATCTGCTTATCTGTTAAAGAGCCATATTACTTTGTCTTCTCATTTGTGTTTTCCTGCAGATTCCAGCTTTAGTCCAATGCACGAGCACTCTTATTATTGTTCACATTATTCGATCGTGCAAGTGAAAAGCAATAATGATGATATATGATGAAGTGACTGAGCCTGGAAAAGATGGTATGAACTCAAACTATTTTGTTTTTGTAAATATGACTAGCTCATTGTTCCTGATTCAGCTTTGTTGTGAGAGAAACATGTTTGCAATGACAACTTAGAGATCATAGTTGCCGATGCCATGCTTACTTTGCTAGGAGCTTATAATGGTTTGTCTTGGATGCCCACATGAATGTTGAGATGACTATGATGTAGTATGATAGGATGGTATCCTCCTTTGAATGATTCAAGTGGCTTGACTTGGCGCATGTTCATCCATGTAGTTGAAACAAAATCAACACAGCCTCTATGATATTCATGTTCATGGTGATTTATGTCCTACTCATGCTTGCACACAATGTTAGTCAATCTCAATGCATTTTGATGACTGTTGTCGCTCTCTAGTTGGTCGCTTTCCCAATCTTTTGCTAGCCTTCACTTGTACTAAGCGGGAATACTGCTTGTGCATCCACTCCCATGAACCCAAAGTTGTTCCATATGAGTCCACCATACCTACCTATATGCGGTATCTACCTGCCGTTCCAAGTAAATTTGCATGTGCCACTCTCTAAATCTTAAAGAAATAATATGTTTTGCATGCCCGAACTGCTCATGTGGTGACAGGGGGCTATCAGTATCTTCCATGCTAGGTGTGTTATCCTCGATATGTGTTTATTCACTATCATTCACGAGAAAGGGGCCGGTAATTGGAATGCCAGTTCCATGCTCAAATCGAAAAGATAATTGCAAATAAAACTCCCCCAGGATTGTTGTTGGTATGGACGGTACCCGAAGATTCGTCTAGCCGTGGAGTGTGATTGATCGGTGGTGGGGGAGTCAAAAGTTTACTTTTCTGTTTGGTAACCTCCTATAGCATGTGTAGCGTCGAAGATGGTAAGAACTCTTAGTCATTGCGTTGACAATGAAAGTATTATCTCTGTTTTCAAAGCTTGAGCTCTCGCACCTCTACAAAATCAATGCTTCTCTCTACGAAGGGTCTGTCTATTTATTTTCCTGTTGAGTCTCCTCATCTTATAAAAGCACCAATTAGAGAGCACCTCTGTAATTTTTATGCTTTGCTTTTAACTGTGTTGAGTATCACTGTGACTCGATCTTCTTTGCCATGATTTACAATGTTTAGTCAGCCCTTGGTCTTTGAAGGTGCTCTGCATTTATGTTTTGCGATTTCAGAAAGAGCTAGTGAGATACCATCTGTTCGTACTGCTTCATGATTGTTTTGATTGAAGTGTTGACGTTTGAGACTTATTGTTATTTGCTCGCTAGTTGATTATGAGTTTACCGTGACACCTAGATGTCATTTGCTTATGTGGTTTGCTTATGATCTTGCTGAAATTCTGGATATGAGTTAGACATAGTTGCAACAACAAGATCAAATAGAGTTTGTCAAAGTTTTTCTTTTGTCTCTTTCAGTTTGTCAACTGAATTGCTTGACGATAAGCAAGGCTTTAAGCTTAGGGGAGTTGATACGTCTCCATCGTATCTACTTTTCCGAACTCTTTTGCCCTTTTTTTGGACTCTAATTTGCATGATTTGAATGGAACTAACCCGGACTGACGCTGTTTTCAGCAGAATTGCCATGGTGTTGTTTTTGCGCAGAAATAAAAGTTCTCGGAATGACCTGGAAATCTACGAGAAAATTTTGTAGAATATATAAATAATATTGGTGCAAGAATCAACTGGAGGGACGGAGTCAGGAGCCCACAAGCCCACCAGGCCCCCCCTGGCCGGGGCTGGCGGGCTTGTGAGCCCCTCGGGACTCCGCCGCCCCCAATTCCAGCTCTATATAACCTCTTTCGTCCGAAAAAATCAGGGAGAAGAGTTCATTGTGGTTTACGATATGGAGGTGCCACCACCTCCTGTTCTTCCTCTAGAGGGCAGATCTGGAGTTTGTTTTGGGCTCCGGAGAGGGGACATCGTCACCATCGTCATCATCAACCTTGCTTCATCGCCAATTCCATGATGCTCTTCACCGTTCGTGAGTAATCTCATCGTAGGCTTGCTGCACGGTGATGGGTTGGATGAGATCTATCATGTAATCGAGTTAGTTTTGACGGGGATTGATCCCTAGTATCCACTATGTTGTGAGATTGATGTTGCTACTACTTTGCCATACTTTATGCTTGTCACTGGCGCCCGAGTGCCATGATTTCAGATCTGACCCTATTATGTTGTCTCCAATATATGTGTGTTTTAGATCCTATCTTGCAAGTTGTAGTCACCTACTATGTGTTATGACCCGGCAACCCCGGAGTGACAATAGCCGGAACCACTCCCGGAGATGACCATAGTATGAGAAGTTCATGTATTCACCAAGTGTTAATGCGTTGGTATGGTTGTTTATTAAAAGGAGAACCTTAATATCCCGTAGTTCCCATTAGGACCCCACTGACACGGGAGGGATGGACAATAGATGTCATGCATGTTCTTTTCCCTAAGCACGTATGACTACATACGAAATACATGCCTACATTAGATTGACGAATGGGAGCTAGTTACTTATGTCTCCATGTTATAGATGTTACATGATGAATCACATCCGGCATAATCATCCATCACCGGTCCAGTGCCTAAGAGTTTTACCTACTGGTCCTTGCTATGTTACTTTGCCGCTACTGCTGTCACTGCTACTGCTGTTACTCTGTTGCTACTGCTGTTAGTTTGCTGCTACTGGTTATTATTGCTACTGCTGCTATCATACTACCTTGCCACTGATACTTTGCTGTAGACACTAAATCTTTCAGGTGTGGTTGAATTGACAACTCAACTGCTAATACTTGAGAATGTTCTTTCGCTTCCCCTTGAGTCGAATCAATAAATTTGGGTTGAATACTCTACCCTCGAAAACTATTGCGATCCGCTATACTTGTGGGATATCACCCATCATATGAGCGCGCGCGTGGATCACACCATAGGGTTAGTAGTATGTTGATAGGACTATGTATTGTAGGGCAAGGGTCACAGAACCTTCAGCCTAGCATAGAAATTGATGCATACAGGATTGAAGGGGGACCAATATATCTTATTGCTATGGTTGGGTTTTACCTTAATGAACGTTAGTAGTTGCGGATGCTTGCTAATAGTTCGAATCATAAATGCATAGAATTCCAAGTAAGGGATGACAAGCTAGCAGTGGCCTCTCCCACATAAAACTATCAATCGGTCTAGTAACGTAGTCAATTACTTAGGGACAATTCCGCAACTCCTACCACCACTTTTCCACACTCGTTAAACTAACGTAATTGTTTGTTTGTCTTAGCAGCCCCTAGTTTTTACTTACGTGTTCTTTATTTTTTTGCTAGCCTATCCTATCACTCCTACAAAGTACTTCTAGTTTCATACTTGTTCTCAGTAAAGCGAACGTAAAGTGTGCTTATAGTTGTATCGGTGGTCGATAGAACTTGAGGGAATATTTGTCCTACCTTTAGCTCCTCGTTGGGTTCGACACTCTTAATTATCGAAAAACGCTACAATTGATCCCCTATACTTGTGGGTTATCAAGAACTTTTTCTGGCGCCGTTGCCGGGGAGAAATAGCGTGGGGTGAATATTCTCGTGTGTGCTTGTTTGCTTTATCACTAAGTAGATGTATTTGCTGTTCTAAGTTGTTCTCTATCTTTAGTTATGGATATGGAACACGAATTACCAAAAAAATTAGGTGTACTTGCTACTCATGGAGATGGGGAACCTCCTAAAACCCTCGAAACTCGTTATGTGGAAAATATTATGCAGTTCTTTAATAATCCTGAGAAAACTCAATTCAATTATATAATGGCATAGACGTTGGATCAACGTGAATACTTTAGGGATTATCGTTTGACTCAAAAAGGGAAACTATTATGGGATCAAATTCATATGTTGAAATGCTATGCTCGGGAGCTATGCTTGAGATGTGATGTTACTTGTTGCTCAAGGATGAAGGCTCAACACCTTCCCTTTTCTTGTAAATTTAATGCTAATGCAACCTTGGCTTCTTATGGTAATGGTATATATGATTACTATGATGTGGAACAAATAGAAGAGTTTGTTGCTTTTATGGGTGCTTATGAAATTGAAGCTTTGTTTAAAAGGTGTGATGATAATGATGATGCTGCTTACCGATCTGAAAATTTTGTTATGCTTCGTTATTTTTATACTAATTATGAATATAATGCCCATATTGATCGATTTATGGAGAAATTCTGCACTGCCCAAGAAGAGACTAATATTTTGCAGGAAACTATGGAAGAAGAAAATGCTAAAAGTGTGAGTTCATTAGATGAAAAAGATGACGAGGAGAGCGCAGAACAAAAGGAGGAAGAGTGGACTAGCTACCTGTGCCCACCTTCTAATGAGAGTAACTATTCAACTCATACATTGTTTAATTTCCCTTCGTACTTACCGAAGGACGAATGCTATGTTGATTGCTATGATCCCTTGGATTCGTTTGAAATATCCCTTTTTTATGAACTTGATGCTTGCTATGCTTGTGGCCATGATGCCAATATGAATGATGCTTATGAATATGAACTTGCTATAGTTCCTTATGTTAAACATGAAATTGTTGCTATCGCACCCACTTATGATAGTCCTACTATCGTTTTGAACTCTCCCAACTACACTATATCGGAGAAGTTTGCTCTTATTATAGGGATTACATAGATGGGTTGCCTTCTACTATTAGGCATGATGATTTTGATGAATATAATATGCATGTGCTTGCTGCGCCTACTTGCAATTATTACGAGAGAGGAACTACATCTCCACCTCTCTATGCTTCCAATACGATAAAATTGCAATAAACTGCTTATGCTATGTATTGGCCTTTACTTGATGTGCATGAATTATTGTTTTATGACATGCCAATGCATAGGAAGAGAGTTAGACTTCGCCATTGCATGATATATGTTACCTTGTGCTCACTACTAAATTACAAAACATTGTTAATTAAAATTGGCTTTGATATACCTTGGGATCCGGGTGGATCCATTACTTGAGCACTTTATACCTAGCATAATGGCATTAAAGAAAGCCCTGCCTGGGAGACATCCCGGAAGTTTTAGAGAGTCATTTAGTTCTGTTGAGTGCTTTTATTTATTTTAAAAACAAAAATATATATAGGGGAACTTAAAACTTTTTCAAAAAGAGAAGCGATTGAAAGGTGATGCATTGCGGAAGTGAGGGTTGACCTTGAAACACTTGTGTTCATGCTCATGGAAACAATGTAGAATTTTTCATGGAAGCTTCTCGCAAAAAAACTTATCCCCTTGTAAAATTCCATTGTATTATAAAAATAATGTGCCAAGTAAAGCCTTTATGATTAGTTTGGGTGATAGTTGTTTGATCATGCTAAAAAAGACAAAAACTTTGCACTCACGAATCATTTCTTCTTTCTATATAGAGAGTGATATTGAGTTGATTCTTTTTACTGCTGATTGATATACAAGTTGCCTTAATTAGCATAGTTGTTTCAGAATTTTTGGAGTATCATAAATGTGGTATACGTTCAGATTACTACAAACTGTTCTGTTTTTGACAGATTCTATTTTCTATGCATTGTTCTCTTATTTTGATGAATCTATGGGTAGTATCGGGGGGTATGAACCATGGTGAAGTTGGATTACAGTATATATAATGCTAATATGAATTTGCAATGAGTTCACAACAGTACTTAAAGTGGTGATTTACTTTATTATACTAACGGATCTCACGAAGGTTTTGTTGAATTTTCTGTAATTGAAGTTTTCAAGTTGTGGGTGAGACCACGATGGATGAAGGAATAAGGAGAGGCAAGAGCCTAAGGTTGGGGATGCCCGAGGCACCCCAAGGTAATATTCAAGGAAGACTCAAGAGTCTAAGCTTGGGGATGCCCCGGAAGGCATCCCCTCTTTCGTCTACATTCTATAGGTAATTTTACTCGGAGCTATATTTTTATTCGTCACAGGATACGTGCAAATTCTTGGTGCGTATTTTATGTTTATTTTTCCTTTTTATTTTATGCACCATGCTGGTATGAGATAGTTCTTGGTTGATTTATAGAATGCTCTTTGCACTTCACTTATATCTTTTGAGTATGGCTTTATAGAATGCTTCATCTGCTTCACTTATATCATTTGAAGTTTGGATTGCCTGTTTCCCTACACATAGAAAACCGCCATTTGTAGAATGCTCTTTTGCTTCACTTATATTTGTTAGAGCGGGGCATATCTTTTGTAGAAATAACTAAACTCTCATGCTTCACTTATACCTATTTAGAGAGTTAACAGGAGTTGGTCATTCACATGGTTAGTCATAAAATCCTACATAAAACTTGTAGATCACTGTATATGATATGTTTGATTCCTTGCAATAGTTTTGCGACATGAAGATGTGACATTAGAGTCATGCTATTGAGTAATTGTGTATTCGTAGAAATACTTGTGTTAAGATTTGTGATTCCCGTAGCATGCACGTATGGAGTACCTTGTTTCGATGACTAATAGACTTTTGCAATAAGTATGTGAGTTCTGAATGACTAATGTTGAGCCCATGGATTATACACACTCTCATCCTTCCACCATTGCTAGCCTCTCTAGTACCGCACAACTTTCGCCGGTGCATTACACCCACCATATATCCTTCCTCAAAACAGCCAATATACCTACCTATTATGGCATTTCCGTAGCCATTCCGAGATATATTGCCATGCAACTTCCATCGTTTTGTTTATTATGACACGCACCATCATTGTGATATTGCTTGGCATGATCGTAAGATAGCTGGCATGATGTTCTCATGGATTGTCCGTTTTTTGATGTCATTTCTACGCTAGATGATTGCACATTCCGGTACACCGCCGGAGGCATTCATATAGACTCATATTTTGTTCTAAATATCAAGTTGTAAGTAAATAAAAGTGTGATGATCATCATTATTAGAGCATTGTCCCATGTAAGGAAGTAATAAAAGAGGCCAATGAACCCCAAATAAAAAAAATAGGCCAAAGAAGCCCACCAAAAAAAAGAAAATAATAAAAATAATAGTAAAAAAAGAGAGAAAAGAGGGAAGGGCAATGCTACTATCCTTTACCACACTTGTGCTTCAAAGTAGCACCATGATCTTCATGGTAGAGAGTCTCCTATGTTGTCACTTTCATATACTAGTGGGAAGTTTTCATTATAGAACTTGGCTTGTATATTCCAATGACGGGCTTCCTCAAATTGCCCTTGGTTTTCGTGAGCAAGCGAGTTGGATTGACACCCACTAGTTCCCTTTTGAGCTTTCATACACTTATAGCTCTTGTGCATCTGTTGCATGACAATCCCTACTCACTCACATTGATATCTATTGATGGGCATCTCCATAGCCCGTTGATACGCCTAGTTGATGTGAGACAATCTCCTCCTTTTTGTCTTCTCCACAATCACCATATTCTATTCCACCTATGGTGCTATGTGCATGGCTCACGTTCATGTACTGCGTGAAAGTTGAAAAAGTTTGAGAGCATTAAGGTATGAAACAATTGCTTGGCTAAAACCAGGGTTGGGCTTGATTTAAATACATTGTGTGGGGAAGATGGAGCATAGCGAGACTATAAGATTTTGTAGGGATAACTTTCTTTGACCATGATATTTTGAGAAGACATGATTGCTTTGTTAGTATGCTTGAAATATTATTGTCTTTATGTAAAATGATAGACTATTGCTTCAAATCACTCGTATTTTAGTATTCATGCCATGATTAGATTATATGATCAAGATTATGCTAGGTAGCATTCCACATGAAAAATTATCTTTTTCATCATTTACCGACTCGAGGATGAGCAGGAATTAAGCTTGGGGATGCTGATACGTCTCCGTCGTATCTATAATTTTTGATTGTTTCATGCCAATATTTTACAACTTTCATATACATTTGGCAACTTTTTATACTTTTTTTGGGACTTACATATTGATCCAGTGCGCAGTGCCAGTTCATGTTTGTTGCATGTTTTTTGTTTCGCAGATTATCGAGACCAAACGAAGTCCAAACGCAATAAAAAACCTACGGGTATTTTTTTGGAATATTTATGATCTTTGGGAAGTAGAATCTACGCGAAACAATGCCCGAGGAGGTCACAACCCCCCTAGGCGCGCCCTAGGGGGTGACGCGGCTGGCCGGCTTGTGACCAATCCCTAAGGCGGTTGGGGCCCTTCTTTCACCGCAAGAAATCTAATATCCGGAAAAAAGTCGTGTTAAAATTTCAGCCCAATCGGAGTTACGGATCTCTAGGAATTTTGGAAACGGTGAAAGCCAGAATCTGGTAGCGCAGAAACAGAAGGACATAGAGAGAGAGATCCAATCTCGGAGGGGCTCTCGCCCCTCCGCCGACATGGAGACCATGGACCAGAGAGGAAACCCTTCACCCATCTAGGGAGGAGGTCAAGGAAGAAGAAGAAGAAGGGGGGTTCTCCACCCCTCTCTCTCTACGGCGCCGGAACGCCGTCCGGGACATCATCGTGCGACGACGATCTACACCAACACCTCCGTCATCTTCACCAACACCTCCATCACCTTCCCCCATCTATATTCAGCAGTCCACTCTAGTTGTGAGGTATTGCCATCCTATTATGTCCAATGATGTATTGCCATCCTATGATGCCATCACGGAGTCGTCGGGCCGGAAGACTACGTCACCGACGTCGACGCCGTTGCAGCCGTCATCGTCGAGTGGAGCGTGCGCGAGGAGGCAGAGCGCCGACGTCACGCCGAGGAGCTCGAAGACCTCGAGTGGAGGAAGGTGGTCGCCGCCAACCTTGCATTTTTAATGTAAGACTTGGATAAAATAAGGTGTCTAAGTTCGGAAAACTTTAATCCCTCTTTCATATGTTTGTCAAGCGAGATGCAACAATGAAATTTAATTAAGCCACCAGCTTGGCAAGCCAGATGCAAACACTCAAATATAAATCGCCATTTAGAAAAATTGGAAGTCATCATTTACAAATCTAATTAAGTCATCATTTACAAATCTAAGTCGCCAACTCGGCCATGAATTCATAAATATCTGGCACTACATTCTACTACTATAAATGATGAGGTGATGAGGCACTCCTCTATCAATTTTATAGAGTACGTGGTGGGTAACTAATTAGCTGCTCTCATGGAAGACAGTAAATGCACGGCCGCATTGGTGAGACCCTCCTGCTGTGGATATAAGAGACCAAACCCATGTGACTTCCTATTACTGCGAAATAGTGGTTGAGTGAGAGAGATATTTGCAGCGGCAGAAACTGAGTGGTACCAACACACTCCTTTCCCTGTAGATGTTAATCATGTTGCTCATGTAGGATTAGGAAAGAAAGCCAAACCGAGTCCTAGTAGTATTAGGATTCCTAGTCCTAGTCTATTTCCATAGTCCCTTGTGGACGTGTATAAAAGACACCCTAGGGGTGTTGATTGTAACACCAGAAAAACGAAAAGCAATACAAAGCAAAGGCTCGACACGGGCCTTTAGCCATCAAATCCATCGATCAGTTTTATTCGTGTCGCTAGTTACGCAAGTTCCGTCAAGTAGCCGGCCGAAGAAAGAATCGCGTAGGCACGCCTGTACAGCTGCATACGCACGTTCAAAAGCCAACATTTGGTATCTAGAGCCTCGACGATCTACGATCTACGATGACGGACAGCGACGCTGAGTCGGTCAAGTCCGGCAGCGGCGGTGCCAAGGCGAACAAGAACGGCGACAAGGTGAAGAAGGGCGTCAAGTCAGCAACCAGTGGTGGAGGAACGAGCGGCGCTAACGTCCAGGCGCATCGCAACATCCCCATCCAGTACCCGATGCTCACCGACGCCAACTACGGCGTGTGGGCGGTGAAGATGAAGATTATTCTCCGAACCCTCCGAGTGTGGCAGGCAATCACGGACGACGACGTCGATGACGAGTCCGACGAAGGTGCCATGGCCGCCATAGCCCAGTCCGTGCCAGATTCCGTGCTGATGACATTGGCGGAGTTCGAGACGGCAAGAGAGGCGTGGAACGCACTCAAGGAGATGAGGATCGGAGAAGATCGCGTCACCAAGGCACGGGCACAAGTGCTGAAGCGCCAATTTCACAAGTTGCAGATGGAGGAAACTGAATCGGTGAATGACTACGCCATGCGTCTTACTACTTTGGTGGGAGAGATCCGCGCGCTTGGTGCAAAGCTCGATGAGACCGAGATCGTGGAGACATTTTTCAGTTCTGTCACTGATAAATTCACGTACATCATCGGCACGCTCGAGCAGCTTTACGACATCGACGACATGACCATAACGGAGGCGATCGGACGATTGCGGACATGGGAAGAGAATGCTCGTGGCTGTCGAAAAGGCAAAGGAGGAGGTAGCGACCAACTCATGTACTCGCGCGCAGATTGGGAGGCCCCAAGTAGCAAAGGAAGGCGTGACGGTGGCGAAGGCTCAGGCAACACGAAGGGTGATGGACAAACCGGAAAAGGCAAAGGAAAAGGCAAACCACAAGGTCGTGGTAAGGCGGGCCAATCTAAAGAGCAGAAACCACGGAACTTGGACTTGTCCGAGGTCAAGTGCTATAACTGCAATAAGATGGGTCACTTTGCGAAGGATTGTCCAAAGCCTAACAAGCGGGAGATCAAGGCAAATTTGGCAAAGCAGGAAGACGAAGGTCCAGGTCTTCTGATGGCCGAAGTTTGTGATCTCGCTAAAACGGTGGTTGTAAAACCAAGCCGGAAGGTGCTACTTCATGAGGAAAAAGTGACACCAAAGGTATCCGGTGATCAGAACGTGTCGTGGTATCTCGACACGGGTGCCAGTAACCACATGACGGGGTGCAAGGAGAAATTCCTCGAGCTGGAATACGATGTTGAAGGCTCGGTCAAGTTCGGTGATGGTTCAGCTGTGGAGATTTGCGGGCAAGGATCTGTCCTCTTTGAGGGTCTCACAGGCGAACATCGCATACTCACCGGAGTGTACTACATCCCACGGCTGCGCAACAACATCATCTCTATTGGGAAGCTTGACGAGAATGGATGCAAGGTGAATATAGAGAGCGGAGTGATGACGATCTTCGACAACCTCCGAAACGTGCTAGCTCGTGTTAATCGCACACGGAATAGGCTCTATATCCTCAACCTTCATCAATCTCAACCGGAGTGTTGGCTTGCCAAGAGTGATGATGATTCGTGGTTATGGCATGCTAGATTTGGACACGTTAACTTCTACGCCTTGAAGAAGATGTCAAAGATGCAGATGGTATCCGGGATGCCAGTTATCGACCATGTTGATCGAGTATGTGACGGGTGCTTGGTTGGAAAACAGCACCGCAGGCCATTCCCTGCTCAGTCTACCTATCGTGCAAGTGATGCACTCGAGCTGCTCCATGGTGATCTATGTGGCCCTATCACCCCGGCAACTCACGCTGGAAAGAAGTATTTCTTCCTTGTGGTAGACGACTACTCGAGATATATGTGGGTCATTCTCCTACGATCTAAAGATGAGGCGTTTGAAGCGTTCAAGAAATTGAAGGCTGCAACAGAGATGGAACACAAGCTGAAGGTTCGCGCTCTACGGACAGATCGCGGCGGAGAGTTTACGTCGAATGAGTTCAACGACTACTGCGAGAAGATTGGCATAAAGAGGTTCCTCACGGCACCTTACACGCCGCAGCAGAATGGGGTCATTGAAAGGCGCAATCGAACCGTCGTTGACATGGCAAGGAGTTTACTCAAGAGCAAGAACCTGCCAGGGACTTTTTGGGGAGAAGCTGTCTCGACGGCGGTCTATCTTCTCAACCGGGCTCCAACGAAGGCGGTGATCGGCAAGACTCCGTATGAAGCAATTTACGGACGTAAGCCGAATGTGTCTCATCTACGGACATTCGGGTGCGTGGCACATGTGAAGACGGCGGAGCCGCACCTCTCAAAGCTTGCCGATCGTAGCACCAAGATGGTGTTCATCGGATACGAGAGCAGTTCTGGCACCAAGGCATACCGTTTCTACGATCCACAAACCAAGCGTCTACGGATTTCACGCGACGTCGTGTTTGAAGAAAACCAAGCGTGGAATTGGAGCGCCGCAGCCGACGATGCTCCAAATAGTAACATATTTGCAGTTGAATTTCCAACTGATGATGATGCAGGGGAGGATGTCCAGGTGATTGGCAAGACACCTAACCAAGGTGACCACAATGGTAGTGATCATCATGGTGCCGACACCGACGACGACGCGCATAGGTCGCAAGGAGATAGCGACAACGCCGCGCACGACACAGGTGGAGATCTCGACGACAACATCGACAACGAGGCGCATAGTGACGACGACAATCAAGATGATGGTCACGGTCACGACGACTACGCCGACGACACGGATGTCGATGACACACCAAGGTCTCAGCCGTCTTCCTCAAGTGCATCAACACCGACACAATTTGTGTCGCCTCCTTCGCAAGCCACAACGGACTCCTCAGGGCCTCGTCGCTACAAGACCCTCAAGAAAGTCTACAAGTACACAAAGCCAGTTACGCTCGAGTACTCCGGACTATGTCTGTTCGGAGTTGAGGAGCCGGCGAACTTCGTAGATGCGAGAAAAAGTCCTAGCTGGACGCACGCCATGGATGAGGAGATGAAGGTAATTGAGAGCAATGGCACGTGGACTTTGGTAACCCGACCTCCAAACCAAAAGACGATAGGTTTGAAGTGGGTTTACAAGTTAAAGAAGGACACGGAGGGTGCCATTGTGAAGTACAAGGCAAGACTCGTTGCAAAGGGCTACGTTCAACGTCAAGGAGTTGACTATGATGAGGTATTTGCACCGGTTGCTCGAATCGAGACGGTGAGAGTGCTCCTAGCTTTGGCAGCACAAGAGGATTGGAAGGTTCATCATATGGATGTTAAATCCGCTTTCCTCAACGGCGATCTCACAGAAGAAGTGTACGTGGAACAACCCCTCGGCTACGAGAAGAAAGGCGAAGAAGGGAAAGTTTACAAGCTCAAGAAGGCACTTTACGGGTTGAAGCAAGCGCCAAGAGCTTGGAACTCAAAGTTAGACCGAAGTCTGGTCTCGCTCGGGTTCAAGAGATGTCCCCTCGAGCACGCAGTCTATACAAAGAACTCCAAAGGCTCAAACCTGCTAGTTGGAGTTTATGTCGACGATCTGATTATCACCGGAGATAGCGTACAAGAAATTGAACGTTTCAAGGCACAAATGAAGAACAAGTTTAGCATGAGTGATCTGGGATTACTCAGCTATTACTTGGGCATCGAAGTGAAGCAAAGCTCCGGAGAGATTTCCCTATGTCAATCGGCTTACGCGGTCAAGTTATTGGACAAGTGTGGCATGTCAGATTGCTACGCGACACAAGTTCCAATGGACCAACGTCACAAGTTGAGCAAGCGTAGCTCAAATCCGCCGGTGGACACCACAATGTATCGAAGCGTTGTGGGTAGCCTAAGATACTTGGTGCATACCCGACCTGACTTGGCTTATTCAGTCGGGATCGTGAGTCGTTTCATGGAGAATCCGACAACCGAACACATGAGCGCGGTCAATCAAATTCTACGCTATGTGAAAGGCACAATTAATCTTGGCTGCACGTACAGAAAGGGAAAGGAAGGATTGATCCTTCGTGGATATTCAGATAGTGACATGGCAGGTGATGTTGATGACCGAAAGAGCACAACGGGCATGGTTTTCTACCTTGGCCCGAATCCGATTAGCTGGAATTCTCAGAAGCAAAAGGTGGTGGCACTGTCTTCATGCGAGGCAGAATACATAGCGGCAAGCACGGCGGCTTGTCAAGCAGTGTGGCTGAGAAGACTCCTAGCTATTCTTGCAAAGCGGGAGGTGCAGAAGGTGTCACTGAAGATCGATAACCAAGCTGCAATCTCGTTGTGCAAAAATCCGGTTCATCACGAAAGAAGCAAGCACATAGATACCCGGTTCCACCATATCCGGGAGTGCATTGAAGAAGGGTTGATCGAGGTTCAACATGTGAACACGAAAGACCAACTTGCCGATATTTTCACCAAGTCCCTCGGTCGACAGAAGTTCATCGAGATGAGGAGGAAAGTCGGAGTGCAAGAAGTGAAGTCAAGCAACAAGATTAAGGAGGTGAATGTAGATGTTAATCATGTTGCTCATGTAGGATTAGGAAAGAAAGCCAAACCGAGTCCTAGTAGTATTAGGATTCCTAGTCCTAGTCTATTTCCATAGTCCCTTGTGGACGTGTATAAAAGACACCCTAGGGGTGTTGATTGTAACACCAGAAAAACGAAAAGCAATACAAAGCAAAGGCTCGACACGGGCCTTTAGCCATCAAATCCATCGATCAGTTTTATTCGTGTCGCTAGTTACGCAAGTTCCGTCAAGTAGCCGGCCGAAGAAAGAATCGCGTAGGCACGCCTGTACAGCTGCATACGCACGTTCAAAAGCCAACATTCCCTCTATAAATAGGAGCCTTGTGTTCTAGGATTTCCATCAATCCAACATAGCCATTTCTCATTCTTCTGGAGAAATTAAAGCCAAGAAGCCAACCATGGCACCCAGCAAGAGTATTAAGAGTGTGGTCATTTGTGTTCTCATACTGGGTTTAGTTCTGGAGCAGGTCCAGGTGGAGGGAAAAAGTTGCTGCAAGGACACGTTAGCTAGAAACTGCTACAACACTTGCCGTTTCGCGGGTGGTTCCCGTCCAGTCTGCGCAGGTGCTTGTCGTTGTAAAATCATAAGTGGTCCAAAATGCCCTAGTGACTATCCTAAACTGAATCTTCTCCCTGAATCCGGTAAGAGATATCATTGTTATTCTTTTCAACTTGTTCATAATGACCTCCTAACATGAAATTATTTACATACTTATTGTTCAAATTACTTTGGCAGGTGAACCAGATGTCACTCAGTACTGCACCATTGGATGCAGGAATTCTGTCTGTAACAATATGGACAATGGTAATTTTAATTTACCACATTTTTATATTTTTTATTCATCTCATAGAAAAAATTTGTGTTTTAGACATACATAACGTCAACTATTTTGTAACAGTTTTCCGTGGCCAAGAAATGAAATTCGACATGGGACTCTGCAGCAACGCATGTGCCCGTTTCTGCAATGATGGTGCAGTCATTCAGTCTGTTGAAGCCTAATCATGCCTTCTTGTGCATGATTTCTATGGCCAAGGTCGTATTGTCATTTTGTCTTGAATAATCTTGATACCATCAGCTGTATCGAAGGAAATGTATCATCTTACTTATGCATTTCTGTTTTTCCCTTGTTCCAATAAGGGTCGCCACGATGAATCTATTTGTACCCTTGGCTTAATATAAAAGTTCCATGGATATATTATGTGATACACTACAATTTTCAAATTTTCCGATGTTGTTTCATGTATATCAATCGTTTTATATTAAGTCCCAATGTTTTGAGATTATATTTACCTTTGAACATATGAGCTATCATGTATTTACCGTGAAACTTTTTTCTCCACTAAATATTAATGAGGCGTTACACGATATAAAGGAACTCAAAGGGCCATCAATTGGCTAGTCGAACAGAATGTTGCTAGCAGGAAATTAATGGTAATCACCAACATGTTTTGCGTATTTTAGGACAACTATGATCACTAAGGGAGGAGGGACGGTCGGTGGAGACATATAACTTTGATTGCTAACTCGTTAGGCCACGACGAGCGTATATAACCACCAAACTGCCCCTTAAAATTTGTAAAATTCTAGTGTTCTAGGGAATTTCTATACATTGTTTGGCGATGACCCAAATCGTCACACAATAATGATATATCCAGCTATATTTTTGTGTCGATTGTATTTCCTTTTCAGCATCTTCAATCTAACATTATAGACTGGTGCACCCTCATATTTGTAGCCTTGTAAAAGGGAGATATGGATTTGGACTACAAACCAAATGAAAATGAGAGTATGTTCATAGAGTCACTTTAAGTAATACTCCAAATAAAAAGCACAGTGACCTCGACTGTGTTTCGGTCACAAAACTGATCAAGATTAGTTACTGGAGATAGTTCTATGCACAAACCAACCCTAATAATACTCATAGTTTGTTTCTTGTTCACTGAACGTATCTATGATAATACTTAAGAAAAACTTCATGTGACTCTATATACTGGGGCATCTCACACGTATATATTTCTTTATTCTGAATATTGTTTACCGAAAATGTCAATGGGCCTAGATTTAATGAAGTGCGGGTATGCAATATAAATTTGTTTCTTTGTTTGAGAATATGTATCTAGGGTATTCACATGCTAGCACACTCAGAGGTATACTGGACCAGAATGAGGTTGAGGCCGCTTTCATGGTATTGGTAGTGGCTTGTTGCCGCCTTCTGCATGTCTTAAGTATCACTTCTTATCATGTCTTAAGTATCACTTCTTATCATCCGCCTTCTGGACCATGTGCCTTAAGCCAATAATGCTTTTCCCCTTCAACAAAACGCAAGACAGGCAAAGGCTAGTCGCAAAACAAAACAAAAAGTTTGCACACCTAGATGGGGCAATGATGCTTTCATCCATAATGTTTTCTTTCTCATTTGAATGCGATTTCCTCTTTTGATTAAAGTTTCATGCAGTAGTTAATGGTAAAATGGAGTACTACTTGGGTAGCTCCCGTGGTCCGTGGGTCATGATTTACTTAATCGGATATTTTTGTGAAAGATTCACTCCTCTATTATTTTTGAAAAGTACCACTCCATCTTAAAATAAGTGACTTAACTTTGTACTAAATCTGAAGGTAGTAAATGATGGGCTGCTCACATGCAACAGGGCGGATGCATGGATCTGTACAATAGGGATGCCTGAATACTCGTGGTACACGAGTATACCATAGGCAAGGATGATGTGTGCTAATCTCGTTATGTATAAATAAGTTACGCCATCAGGGCCGACAGCGCAATCACTTGTAAAAGCATCCCTAGCAGATCCCGAAAAAAAGCATCCCTAGCATACCCAGAATAAAAACATCCTTAGCAGATCCCGAATAGAGAATAGAGACGATAGATTTTTTTTCTTGCCACAAAGGGATGATAGAGATGTGAGAGACAAGAATAAAAGCATCCCTAGAAGATCCCGAATAATGCCCCGACCTGTAAAACAACCGTAAAAATACGAGTCCATGCGGAAAAAGTTACCCGATAAGACCCCTCAAACGCGTGGGACCAGTAAATATTTTTGCGGGGCGCGGCAAAATTCCCACCCCAACCCGCGAAAACGCAGGTTCTCCCCTTCACCCTGTCAGTGCCCTGTATATATCAGGTTCGGTTGACAGGTGGGATATTTCAGCCCGGGCTTTTCCCCCGCCCATCGTCGTCGGGCTGCCGCCTATGACTCCTGCCATACCAGCTGTCGGGATCACGCTGGCGGGTCGCCATCACCCCGGGATTGACCCGTACCCCTTCTTGCTGCCTCGGCCGGTCGAAAAGTTGCATATCGGTGACTGTTTGTCGTGCCTGTGGGATCTGACATTCCCGGCCACCACCGGCTGCGCCAAGCCATGGCTTGGTCGCGGAGCACTCCGCAGAGTCCTAGAAAAGCGCCAGCGCCGCATGCAGGTACTGGATGTACTCTAGTCGTCATCGTTGGTTTTCCGGCAAGGCCTCGGCCGACCGTCGACCAGGCTCGGTGCTCGTGCAGCGGCTCGCCGGCTTGCCGATGCCGCTCATACAGTGCGACGACTGCACAGAGACAGTGTTGTGGCTCACATCTAGCTAGTATGCGACAACACCTCGAATGTGTATTCTTAAAATGCAATAACGACGGTTTATGTCCTTCTTTCCGGTCCTCAAAGATTTGATAAATCATTACGTATCCAATGTCTTTGTAGAAAATAAAGAAGCAAAAAAAATGTGTTTTCATGCTCCAAATTAAAAAGCAAATAACAGATTTACGGGTCGGTGGCGGACGACGACCGAGAAGCCGTTTTTCCATAAACCGTAAACGACCTTTTGGTTCGCTGATATATGGGGTCTGCTAAAGATGCTCTAAGGGCTGCCGGATTGGTCATCAAGGAATTAGTGAGTTGGTCAGAATAATATTTTTGGAAATATTTGTTGCTTAGTAGTTATTACAAAACATATTTATACTTAGGTTGAGTCATCATCCATACACTGAAGTACCGAAGTTGCACTTAGATAGTTCACAAATTAGTATGAAATTTTACTGTCCTACTTCATGAAAAAGTAGTTCACAAAAAGTAGGATTCGTATGAAATTTTACTGTCCTACTTCATGACGATAGTAGCTTCTCTCTAGGAAAGCATAGATAGTTCACAAATTAGTATTCACAATAAAAAATGATTTTAATAGAAAATCTTGCATAAAATATGCTGTCTAAATTGGACAAACAATATGCCCTCTTTCACTTGGTCGGTAAGCCAGATGGAACACTGAAATTTAATTAAGTCAAGAGCTTGGTAAGCCAGATACAAACACTCAAATCTACATCACCTTTTACTAGTTTAAGTCACCATTTTAAAATCTAATTAAGTAATCATTTATAAATCTCAGTAACCAGCTCAGCCATAAATTAATAATTAGTATGCACTGCATTCTACTACTATAAAGGATGAGGTGACAAGGCACTCCTATATGATTTGGTCACTCGTTTTACTTTATTAACCAAATTCAAGGTCAACAAAGACTGCATGGAAAGGTTGGGACTGAAGGCGCATCAGAGTACACCACCATGACGAGTAGCTGCATTATCCTGTCCAAGAGCGGGTTCAATGCTTGTTTAAAAAACTACCTCTGGCTTCTCCATTTGAAGAAATGGCGTTGCTGCCTTCTCATTCATGGACGATAGGAATCCACTATGCCATCGCTAGAGAGAAAAGAGAGAAGAGAGAATGGAATTTGCATTGGTTGCCTATTGGAGAAAGATGACAACAATCAAAGGCAAGTTAATTGCCATCACATGGTCGACGTCGCCTCTTTCGTTGTATTTGGATTAATTGAGTACAATAGGTACTTAGTGTAATTTACAAAGATATAGAATTTGCGCATGGTACTTTTTTGTTAAAAAATGGAAGAACAACCTTTTCTACGGGGGATGCCACATATGTGGTGGCTCCCTAAAATGTAATCAATAGTCTTGCGTGATTCACGTATGAGTTTGGCGTCTATTGGCATGCATTATTGCTGCCCATACTATGATTGTATATTATTGATTATATATGCAAGTAAGTACAAAGTGATGGTCCATGTCATCAATTTAATAGCAGCTTTATGCGGGACCGCAACATACATTTCTACCAGTAAGATTGGTAACTTTTAAAGAAAAATGTTATTCGGGCATCTTTTTGCATTTTTTGCGTTGGTATTTGGGTTTAAGATATTTGTTTTTTCATGAATGCTTTGTTTCTAGCAACTAGACAAATGCGGGAGTCCTACAAAGAGACAAATAAAAACGTGAAACACGCACAAACATAAAATCTAGATCAACAAGTGTACTAAGAGACGAATGCATACGTGAAACATGCAAGCCAACTTTCTAGGCTCCTTATCATGTTGGTGTTTCAATAGGGATGGGAGGCTGCGTCCTACTAAAAGATCTAAGCAATAAGACTTCCATATAATAAAAATGCAAAATTGTTTCGGGTGGTTGGTGGTTCATAATTTCTCTTAAGTTATTAGATATCTGAGCATGGGCTCTGAATTTTTCAGATGGTCCCTATATGGTCTGGACCAGCGGGTTGACATGTAAATGTGATATAGTACTCTAACCTAGCTATATATCCATCTATTATCTACTAAAATAAAAATACGAATATAAAATAGGGAAATAGGCTAGAAAATCAGACATTAACTAGCAACATATGACCATTATTTAAATGATGTATGAAATAGTCTATGGATATAAAAGTTTCATAATTATTACTTACATATGACCATTATTTAGTATGCAGAAGATTATTGACTGCACGGTGGCAAGAAAGAGATGAAAACAAAAGAGTTATTTAGTAAACATAAGGTTGTTTTTGCCAGTGCATGTAACTAGTATTCAATTACTGCGTGTAGTGATTAGTTGGGTAATGGGTCTATTACCAGCAATACACTATTCAATCCATCCAGTAAGGGTTGCTGTAGCCAGCAACGATGTTGTCTTTCAGCTCACCTCCATTATTGTGGATCACGGAGTCATCACCTCCATTATTGTGGATCACGGAGTCGTCACCTCCACAATTCTGGACCATGCGTCAGTTTTTGTAATGAGGGTGCAGCCATTCAACCCGTTGAAGCCTAATCATGCATTCTTATGCATGATTTCTATGGCCAAGGTCGTATTGCCATTTCATCTTCAATAGTATTGGATACCACCGGTTGTATCAAAGCCTATGTTGCATCTTACTAATGTATTTATGTTTCTTACTTGTTCCTATAAGAGTCGTCACGGTGAATCTATTTGTACCCTTGGCCAATCAATATAAATGATTCATGCATATATTATGTGATATATTGTAATTTTTACATTTTTTATGTTGTTTCCTCTAAATCAATCCTTTTAAATTACGACCATGTGTTTTCATATTCTATTCAACAATCAACATATGAGCTATCATGTTGTTACCATGAAAGTTTTCTCCACTAAGCTTTAATTAGGTATCATAGATATAAAGGAACTTAAAGTTTGATCAAGTAGCTAGTTGAACAGAACTCGAAATTTAGAATAGGAGGATGGAGTGACAGAAATGATAGTTCCTCGGTTGACAAGTTCTCACATAAGGTCTAAATATGGAGCCAAGAGGAAGTTATGGCTATGCTTGGGTATTTACCCTAATAAATCTTAGGATTTGTGTATTATTTGCTAAAAGCACAATCAAAGTATATGTGAGTCATTGGTCTCTCATGACATAATATCTTACTTGGGAAGGCAAGCAATTTAATTTATTTTCTACAGAAAAATATTGGTTGGAAACAATTTTTCATCATATACATGAATCCAGATTGCTGTGTAAGGATTAAGGAGGATAACTATGTAGCTCGCAAATCACGTTAACTAGCCATACTTTAAGCGTGTGAATCCAAAAATAACTAGCCGGACGCCCCCACCCCATTCACTAGCCTTTATAAAGTAAGCTCAGTATCTCTTACTCCATCCGTCCCAAAATTCGTGTCTTAGATTTGTCTAGATATGAATGTACCTAGTCATGTTTTAATATTTAGATACATTCACTTTTAGACAAACCTAAGACAAGAATTTTAGGATGGAGGGAGTATTTACTAATTGGACGCACCTTTTAAGGATCTCTCATTAATCCAGATCATCAAAATTAATTACACCATTGCATTGTGGAATTAACGTTCAAGATAAAAAAGAAAACGTACGTAACGCGGATGAGCCCATGCCACAAAAAATAGGCATCTGATATGTGAAACATTCCATTACTGTTTTTTTATAGAAAACACAACAACACGTACATGTAGGACTAAACCAACACGTACATGTAAGAGTCCTCCATCTCCACGTTCAAGTTCTAAGCACTAAAAATACACGTGCCTCTATCTGCCTACAGAAAAAGTAAACAAATATGGAAAAAAGTGTCCACGTCCCAATTGTGGAAAATACAAGTTCATGTTCCATTCAAAAATAAAAAAACAATACACTAATTTTTCCGGAATTGTTTTTCAGTAGCACACACAATGAATAAAAAGGCCTGTATCCCGATTTCCTGAAAAACACGTGCATGTTCCCCTCAAAAATGAAAGAAGACACATATTTTTTTTTATCAAGCACCACGTTATGGGGAATAAAGAGTTGATGCATGATAAAGACCCATGTAACCACGTTATGGGTTGGGAAATCGCACCATACAAAATATTAAAACAGAACATATACATAAAGTTGCATGCCCAAAATAATATATATGAATACAAACCCCGTAATTTTTATTGTTATTTCAAATAGGTGTATTTTTCGCAACCATGCCCACTTAAATTGTAAATTAATTGGTAATTGTTTTCTAAGTATTACGGTATACTCAATTTTTTAATTCGATACACGAGAGATACATTCACAATTAAATATTCTTCAGTTAAAGAGTAAGCTCTAAGCAATGCACACAGATGTGATGGAGATTAAGTAAAATGCAGAAATAACTTTGTTTTTCTTTGTCTGAGTATTTTTTCCCATGTGAATGAAGTCGAATTGTGGTTGTGCTATATTTACACCGAGCATGACAAATCAATACAATCTTAGATAAACGAATTGAACACAAAATGGAACACACATTCACGCAAAAAGTAGTCGGTAGAATAATATTTCGAAAACATGTTGTACTTCTTCTGATAATTTCAATTTATTTAATGTTTCCATTATTTATATATGCATCATCATTGGAGAAAAAACAAACCCATGTGAGCCACTACATCTTGATTAGGGGACTCGATCATCATGAATCCCTTTTGTAAATGTATATCCGAGGAATAATATATCATGGCCAAACTACATTTTTGTTAGCCAGAATATAAATTATTTTATATTATATTTTTGTACATATTTTTGACTCTTTTATATGACAAAATTTAATTATCTTAGTAGTATGCAATTACTGAACAATGTTAAAAAGGACTATATCATAGTAATATGGAATTCTGAACAATGCAGAAGCACGGTTTGATGACTAGTTAACCTAATCCAACAACACTTGATTAGTATGATAGGATATAAAATTTCAGCCGTCTGATGCCTAGTAGTGCACGTTGATAAAACCACATATAGTCATCCTTGCGAAATACCCGTGTAGTTGTAATACTCATGATGCCATTGAATGAGTCTAGTACATCCATCAATTACTGATGTGCATCCTGCTGGACGCTGGACTAGCATGAAGATGTGATGGACAAAATAATTGACGAATCTTAACTACGTTGTGTGTCGATTTTTTGTTTGTGTTATTAAGATCTATGTTAGTTCCCACAATTTGCTGGTTCCGTACAAGTTTAGGCCTACGATCTTCAATAATTGCAAGGAACCACCACACGTGTGCCATCACTTGTAAACAAGCTAGTTTTTATTCCGTTTTTGAAAGCACCGCCCACAAATTCTATAATTGTAGACTGCACAGGCCCACTCATTTCGCTTTATTAACAAAATTGATGGTCAACAAGTATTACACGGAGAGGTTGGGGACTGGAGGAGATTACGAGCAGTTACATGCCGGCTGTTGGATGTCCTTCTCCACATTAGCATCAGAGTTCACCGCCACGACGAGCGGCTGTTTTATCTTGCTCGACAACGAGTTCAAACTAGAGCAATGCTCGTTAAAAAAATCTACTTCTACCATCTCCAGTTTAAGTATCTTTCTCCAGCATGGCCGATAGGAATCAACTATGCCATCGCCAGAGAGAAAAGAGAGAAAAAAGACTGGAGTTTTCATGGGCCGCCGATTGGAGAAATATGACAACCAACAAAGGCGCTTTAACGGCCATCACATGGTCATGGTCGTCACTTTACCTATTTTTTGGTTAATTGAGTCAAACATGCAATTGGTGTAATCTGTACAGTAATAGAATTAGCTTTTTTTGCAAAAAACAATAAAGAACAAACTTTTTTTCCGTGAGTATGGTAAGAAAAAATGTTATTCAGGCAGGCATTTTTTGCGTTGGTATTTGGTTTTAAGGTATTTTTTGCTTCATGAATATTTGGTGTCTACCAACTAGACAAATGCGGAAGTCCAACAAAGAGAATAATACATACGTGAAACATGCACAAGCATCCAACCTAAATCAACGGGGTACTAAGAGACGAATGCATATGTGAAACAAGAAAGAGAGCCTGCTACCCTCGTTATCATGTCGTTGTTTCAATAGGGGCTCGGAATGGCGATGGACGGCTGTTCCTACTATTAAGATATCAAAACAATAAGACTTTCATATAATAAGAAATGGAAAATTATTCGGTCTTGTTGGTGGTTCATAGTCCCGGTTGGTAAGGGCCTATAGCCCCGGTTTATCAACCGGTACTATTAACTTGGGACTAAAGACGCCTCTCCCTTTAGTCCCGGTTTGCTACAAACCGTGATTAATACCTTTCCACGTGGCTCGGATTTTTAGTCCCGGTTGGTAACATCATCTGGGACTACAGGCTATGGTGATTTTGGGTTTTGAGGTTTATTGTTTATTTTTGCTTTTTATTTTCTGTTTTCTATTTAATTATTTTTCATTTAAAACATATCTTACGCTTGTACATATCGTACATGTTATGCATATATCATAAGATATCTCGTAGGACCAATCATATATCATAGAATTTCGAGAGGGGCCATATATGTGCATGCGCATATTATATAACACACCCATATATATATACAATTTGGTATATATAATTTCTACTACAACTTGCGGATCCATTACATGCATGCATTAATTGGTGAACTGGTATTCTCCTTTCGGATCTATAACCTGCTCCAACAAAAATCCCAAAAATTAATCTTTGAAACGCTCGTATGCATTCCGTTCGGAGGAGTTCCTCCCGCTTCTCCAAAATCTTTTAAATAACAAGATCAATATGAATATTTTATACATGCGTATATATAGTAGGTGAGGCATGTCGCACATACCCCGATAGTCGCCGCAATATTCACACTTCCAATATTCATCGTTAGACATTTTCTGTTTTAATGTGGTAAATGTGTAAACAACAACCGTGACACTATATCGAAAGAATTCACACTCCCAAGCACTCCATATGTCCTAGTTTCTAGCACTAATCATGACGAAATTCACGGAAATTTTCGGCATGACCATTGCTAAATAGTGGACATATGGTGCGTCTGAAATTTGCCGGAACGGAAATGAATCAACATTCGGGCAAAACATAGGCCACTCGCACATTTCGACAACACTCGAATAATAATGTGCACTACATTTCAAATACAACATTTGCTAGATGCCAGGTAAGAAAAAACATGAGCTTAATTTTTGGTTTCTCACCAACTTCAACTCTTATTAAGCTTCTACTGTCTAGAAAAATAAGATTTATTATTTAAACCAAAATTATGCAAGAGGTGTTTCTTACTAAGTCTAAGTACTTGAAATCATCAACCTTTAGGTAAACAACACCAACAATTTTAGATGATCAAGGATCATCTGACGAGGGTTATTTTCCCCAAGTTTAGATGACCAATGATCAACATGGCATAGCATGAACTAAATCCATTTATGTGGTCACAAACAAGGAAGAAGTTGTCTTATCATTTTCATTCTATATAAACTAATAAACATACTACTCCCTATGTCCCTTGTGGAATAAACATGTGACTGTCCAGGCATTCATTGAAATATACATAGATGCGTACAAATCTAACAATGTATCTTTGATAATGACCTTTTGCAGGGTTGTGATGCCTCCATCTACATGGGTACGAGGCCGTGAACAAGATCAAGGCTGCTGTGGGGGCTTACTAGAGCGGGAGGGGGGCGGTGACGACGGCGAGGGAGGAAGCGGCGAGGGGGGCGGTGGCGCGACGAGGGGATGGGGCGGTGACGACGACGAGGGAGGCGGCAGTGATGACGACGGTGATGGTGAGGGAGGCAAGGGAGGCAGCGGCGGCTTCAGATCGAGGAGAGGGGGGTGGGGGAGTGGGGGAGTTAGGAAATTTCGAGGCCGCAGTGTTAACTAAACATAGTAGTAGCGTTGGTTCCTAAACATGCGCTACTGCTATTGAACTTAGCAGTAGCGGTGGTCCAAATCCTGCGTTGCTACTACAGCTACTGTGGCTACGTCGTTGGGCCCCTTTTATCAGTAGCGCTGGATACTACACAGTGCTACTGATATTGAACTTAGCAGTAGCGGAGGTTTAGGAATGCCGCTGCTACTATAGCTACTGCGGTGTTTCCTGTTTATCAATAGCGCATATTATGAGGCCTGCAATACTGCTAAGGACATTAGCTGTAGCGCTGGGTGATATCCATCGCTACTTCTTAATAGTAGCAGAGCTTTCTACTTTCCAGCGCTACTAATAGGCTCCTAACTATAAGGTTTTTCCTAATAGTGACACAATGCAATAATGATTGAAATTACCGGTGGAGCATGAACTTTAGCGACATGTACTCATCATCATCTATTCTTAGTGAGTCCAGTACGTGAACGGTTCCCTCGTCAACCAAAATGACTAGTAGGATCTAGTGGAATCTGTGTTGTATAAGAGGGCATGTATGCAACTTATCAAGCACTATACGTAAACATAACATTGATCGAGTAAGCAAAGCTGAATTTATAGTATAAGACAGTAACACTCACCTGAAGTTGTGAGGAAATAATATTTTTTCATTATGACTTGGTTTCTCCAAAAACCCGAACAAGTGATCCTCTCTATCTTTTGGGAATTCTAGTACCGCCTTCTCAAAAATGCAATTTGGTTCAATGAAGCCAATGCCAAATGCTCCATCTTTTTTCGTTTCAAACATCTTTATTCTGCATAACACCACACACAAAAGAATAAAGTAAGGATAATTAAAGGCAAATGAACGAGCCGATGATCTAGGGACTTAAATTACAGAAAGAAATCACTTACAGATAATAGCAACTGACGATAGATTTGTCGAGTACGTCTTGATTGTATAACTGCCATAATACTGGATTGTCAATCCACAAATCTTTTGGAGTGAAGAAATGCTCTTCCTTCACATTCACCACGAGGGATGTACGCCCGAGTTCTGATTCCTTCATGTACCAGGTATGGAGTCTGTAAATTTGCGTTGATAGCTGCTTCACAAGCTCAGGCCTGACGAGAGGTTTCTTGGGTTGAAATGTCCATACTAGTTGGTTATCCCCTTCCATCGTGGGAATGTCCTTGTTGCCTAGAAGTTGTAAAACAGTGACACCGGCCTCTCCAGCCATCACTTTAGCAACATAGAGATCGACTAGCTCATTGGTACCCACCTTGACTGTTCTCCCATCTAGGGAATTGTTCTCCTCCTTTCAGTAAGGAGCTTCCCCCTCGTTCGCCCTTTTTGATGTGACTTGATAACAGAGCGGTCATAGTTTGATATAGTCCTCTTCGCAGGCGGAGGGTCCGAAAGATTGGCCAGAACGCGCTTGACGGTTTCCAGAGGTATCTCCTTTGGCGGGGGCTTTCTGTTGGCAAAATAGGCCCGCAACTCAGCATCAACTGTCTCGTCTCTTTCCTCCATGGTTTTCTCGCAAGCCCGCTTTGGCGGGGGAGGAGGGGTGTGTCTCCACCTTGGCTTATTCGGCTTTGGACTCTGGTTCTTCATCAGAAGATGAAATGTCCGCCCGGTGGCGGGTTGGCGGGGTGGAGTCGGCTGACGCGGTGGTGGACTCGCGCTGGGCTCCATGCCGGGGTGGGATGTAGACGACTGCCGTGGTGGCAGAGAAGCGCCAGGCTCCATGCCGGTGTGGGATGGAGTCGGCTGACGCGGTGGCGGACTAGTGATGCGCTCCGTGTCGGGCTGGCGAGGTGGAGTCGGCTGACGCGGCGGACTTGGAGGAGGATTCGGTGGCCTTGGAAAGATGACGCAATCCTTTCTCCATAAGCACAGACCACGTAAGACTTCTTGCAGTGTCTGTTGCCCTTCACCTCCAGGAACGTCGAGGTCTGGTGACTCATATCCTGGCATTACTTCATCCACCCCGAGACGAGCATAGCCAAGTGGAATCGGAGTGGAATGGAAGGTTGCATCAGTGGGATTTGTTAAAGGATAGCCGACCGCTGCCTTCATGGATATGTTCTTGAGTTTCATGTGTAGCTCACAACTTTGCGTCCATCTGATTTCATCCAAGGGGTAGTGAGCGAGCAAGGCATCGTTGGCAAGGACCCCCGTGGAAACCATGCTCATTTTCAGCACCGATGAGATGGTACTATCCAATGTTGGATTTGCTGGTTACTCTGGCAGCTGAGGCGTCCTTTGCTGGCTAAGCGTGTCGATCTGCTCCTGCTGTCGCATGGATTTGCATTCCAAATCCGCAAGCCGGTCAGCATCCTGCTTCCTGTTCGCCGCCACCCAATTCTTGTTTCTAGAACGTATTTTGTAAGAGTCGCTCCAGTCCTTCCATTTGGTAGGTTGTTCCCGTCCAGTGTGCGCAGGTGCTTGTGGTTGTAAAATCATAAGCGGCCCATCATGTCCAAGGGACTATCCTAAGTTGAATCTTGTCCCTGGATCTAGTAAAGAAATATAATTTTTATTCTTCCCAACTTGCTGATAATTACCTACTAATAGGAAATTAATTATTTGCATACTTGTGGTTCAAATTACTTTTGTAGGTGAACCAAATGAAACTGAGTAGTGCACAATTGGATGCATGACTTCCGTTTGTGACAACATCGACAATGGTAATTTTAATTTACCACAAATATTTTTATTTTACCGATAGAGAAAATATTGTGTTTTAGACATACATAACTCAACTATTTTGTAACAGTTTTCCGTGGCCAAGAGATGAAATTCGACATGGGACTCTGGAGCAACGCATGTGCCCGTTTCTGTAATGATGGTACAGTCATTCAGTCTGTTGAAGCCTAATCATGCCTTGTTGGGCATGATTTCTATGAACAAGGTCGTATGGTCATTTTCTCTTCAATAGTCTTGATACCATCTGCTGTATCGAAGCAAATGTATCATCTTATTTATGTATTTCTGTTTTTCCCTCGTGCCAATAAGAGTCGCCATGATGAATCTATTTGTACCCTTGGCTTAATATAAAAGTTCCATGGATATATTATGTGATACACTGCAATTTTTTAAATTTCCGATGTTGTTTCATGTATATCAATCGTTTTATATTCAGACCATACATTTTGAGATTATATTTACCTTTGAACATATGAGCTATCATGTTTTTACCGGGAAAGTTTTCTCCACTTAATATTAATTAGGCGTTACACGATATAAAGGAACTCGAAGGGCCATGAACTGGCTAGTCGAACAGAATGTTGCTAACAGGAAATTAATGGTCATCACCAACATGTTTAGCATATTTCAGGAGAACTATGATCCTTGTGGTAGATGACTACTCGAGATATATGTGGGTCATTCTCCTACGATCTAAAGATGAGGCGTTTGAAGCGTTCAAGAAGCTGAAGGCTGCAACGAAGATGGAACATAAGTTGAAGGTTTACGCTCTACGGACAGATCACGGTGGAGAGTTTACGTCGAACGGGTTCAATGACTACTGCGAGAAGATTGGCATAAAAAGTTTCCTCACGGAACTTTACACGCCGCAATAGAACGGGGTCGTTGAAAGGCGCAATTGAACTGTCGTTGATATGGCAAGAACCTGGCGGGGACTTTTTGGGGAGAAGTTGTCTCGACGGCGGTCTATATTCTCAATCGGACTCGTATGAAGCAATTTACGGACGTAAGCCAAATGTGTCTAATCTACGGACGTTCGGGTGTGTGGCACATGTGAAGACGACGGAGCCGCATCGCTCAAAGCTTGCCAATCGAAGCACCAAGATGGTGTTCATCGGATACAAGAGGAGTTCTGGCACCAAGGCATACCGCTTTTACGATCCACAAACCAAGCGTCTACGGATTTCACGTGATTTCTTGTTTGAAGAAAACCAAGCATGGAATTGGAGTGCCGCAGCCGATGATGCTCCAAACAGTAATATATTCAAAGTTGAATTTCCAGCTGACGATGATGGAGAAGAGGACGTCCAGGTGGTTGGCAATACACCCAACCAAGGTGACCACCATGGTAGTGATCATCATGGTGCCGACACTGACGACGACACACATAGGTCGCAAGAAGATAGCGACAACGACGTGCACAACACGGACGGAGATCTCGAGGACAACATCGACAATGAGGTTTATATTAACGACGACAATCAAGATGATGGTCTCGGTCACGATGACTACGTCGACAACGCGAATGTTGATGACACACCTGGGACTCAGCCGTCTTCCTTAATTGCTTCAACACCGACACAATTTGTGTCGCCTCCTTCGCAAGCCACAACGGACTCCTCGGGGCCTCGTCGCTACAAGACACTCAAGAAAATCTACAAGTACACAAAGCCAGTAACGCTCGAGTACTCCACACTATGTCTATTCGGAGTTAAGGAGCCGGCGAACTTCGTAGAGCCGAGCAAAATTCCTAGTTGTACGCACGTAATGGATGAGGAAATGAAGGCGATTGAGAGCAACGACACGTGGACTTTGGTAACCCGACCTCCGTACCAAAAAGCCATCGGTTTGAAGTGGGTTTACAAGTTAACAAAAGACATGGAGGGTGCCATTGTGAAATACAAGGCAAGACTCGTTGCAAAGGGCTGCGTACAACATCAAGGAGTTGACTATAATGAGGTGTTTGCACCGGTTGCTGGACTCGAGACGGTGAGAGTGCTCCTAGCTTTGACAACATAAGAGGTTTAGAAAGTTCATCATATGAAATGAGATCTAGCTCGTTAATCAAACGAGATCTAGCGAATCGATCCGAGCTAGCTCGACTCGGCTTGAATTCCATCTGTAATTCCCTCCGTACCACAATTCCATCCGACAACAAATATTTAGGAACATAGGAAGTACTACTTGGGTAGCTCCCGTGGTCCGTGGGTCATGATTTAGTTAATGGTATATTTTTGTGAAAGATCCGCTCCTCTATGATTTTTAAAGAGTCGTCACACAAGTAGCATTGAACCATCCGTGGACAACCTGTGCTCTGCTATTTTGGGTAATGGATTCATCACCTCCATTACTGTGGATCACGGATTCATCACCACACTGTTGTGGAGCATGTGCGCTCATCATGTGGTGATGTGCCTTCTCTAGCGTCCAAGGAGCATCCTGTCTTGAAACTTGGTTGCTCAGTACAACACATATTATATATTGCCACGTGGCCATGTTTGTAGAGGGTTCACGTGGTCAAGGCGGCGAGAAATTAGGGCGGAGTAGGAGTTGAATCGCAGCGGAGCTGTGGCGGAGGAGGATAGGGTTTGACCCGTAATTGTGTTGTGCAACATCATATATGCCGGTTGGAGGGGTCTTTTTGCGGGCCGCGGTAAAAAATTACGGGCCGGATGCGTGATACGGGTCTGTTCGGGCCATCAAAACAGGTCGAACCCGTATACTCGCCGGAATTTTGCGGGTTAGGCCCTTTTACGGGGTCTGCTAGAGATGCATTAAGAGAATCTCTAGCAGACCCCGTATAATGCCCCGACCCGCAAAATAACCGTCAAAATAAGGGACGGGCGGAAAATGCTGCTAGACCAGACCCCACAAACACGTCGGGCCCGTTAATTGTTTTGCGCGGCGCGGCAAAAATTCTCCCTCAACCATCAGTGTAACGGGGTGGGATGCCTATCCCAGCTCGCCCTTAATCCGCAACGAGATTTGGAGTGACGGAAATTTCTGCGCGTCCGTTCCCCGCTCCCCCACCTAGGCTGCCGTTGCCCCGCCCACCGCGTGCTCCGGACCTTCTTCCCCGCCACACTTCATTTCCATGGAAGCCTTCCATCCGGCATGTATCGTCAACGTGGAGGTCGCGCACGTGCAATCCCATCCGACGGATCTTGTCGCCGGACATGTCGCCCCCGCCCTAGCCCTAGTCACCAATGCGACAGCCTGCAAGCGGCAAGGCAACATTGTCGTGCAGGGCGGCATTCCAGTTGGCCCCATCAGAAAGGAAGGCGCGCCAGGCGCCACCGCTACTGCGCGATCTTCCCGGCCGCCGACGGGGAAGATGAGCAAGGTTTCAGGCGTGAAGCGGAAGAAGGTTCCTACGAAGAAACCTTCGGCCACTCCATCCGCCCGGCGAGGCCTTGCCCCGACGGTGCCTTTCTACGACACTTCTTCCAGCATAGGCGAGGTGTTCGATGAAAGGGCCGGAAGGTATGCATCCTCGCTCACTTACTTTTTGCTTCGATTTTTTGCCATTGTGGTAGGTAGTGATGTGCTTTCGCTCAATGTAGTGGTGGTTCCAACAATGTTCGAAAACTAAGACAAGTGGGCGTTGATTGACAGAGAATCCCCACCGAAGAGACGTTCATTGACGGACATGGATGAAGATGATGATGGCCCAAGAAACTTGCACAAGCCCCATGGTGAAATAAAGACAAAAGAGAAGATGAAAATGGAATGCGAAGACTCGACCTTGCGGGACAAGATAGATTCCATGCTACAATCAAATAAGGTATTGCTAGCGAAGTCTTTGGAGGCAAAGATAGAGTTGGTAGAGAAGAAGTCACGAGAGAAGCAAGAGAGGGTGAAATTTCTCAAGGAAGTTGAGGAGAGAAAAGCACGTGCCGCTGGGAACAAAACCATGGCCAACCTTCTTGCCGAAAAGAATAGAATCTTGACTTTGAACTGCAATGACATGGACGACATCAACAAAGAATGGCAATGATATGATAATGATACAAATCTTGAAGAGGAGGAGGCTTGCGTGTTACAATGGCGGCGAGGGTTTCTCGTCTGGAATCGGAACCAATTATTTCGGTGCCAGTAGGGACAAGTGCCGAAGTAGGAACAAGTGCAGGCAATGAATTCGAGGGCAGCGATGTCCTAAATGGTGTAGACTGAAGAACGGCCAGGATGCATGAAGTCCTGTTGCATTTGTCTTTTAAACTATGCTATCATTTCGCACACGAACTATGTTTTATTGTTTAAATTCGACTCATTTACTAGAATCGTTGTCAAATTCTAACTATGTTTTATTGGAAGGTTTTTCGGTTCGCGGGTCAACGCGATGGCGCCCGAACAGACCCGGCATTGACGACCCATATAATAGCATCTTCTACGAATATCCTTTTAAACCAGTCCCTCTTGGGGGATCTGCCTCTGTCGCACCCGCGCTGGCCCACAAAAAAACGTTTTTCACGAACTGTAAACGATTTTTACAGGTCAACAATATACGGGATGTGCTAGAGATGCTCTAAGCTACTTGGCGGTTTGCAATGACATCTTCTGAAGCCCCTTCAACAAAACGTGAGACATGCAGAGGCAAGTTGCAAAACATAGCATTGAACCATCCGGGGACAGCCTTTTCTCTACTATTGTGGGCCATGGATTCATCACCTTCATTATTATGGATCACGGATTCATCACCACACTCTTGTGGTCTTGTGAACCATGTGCGCCCATCTGTCTTGAAACTTGGCTAGTGCATACATATTATATATTCCCACATGGCTAGTGCATACACTGTAGTACTGAACCTGCACTCTCCTACCTAATATTCACTCTAGTACCTTCTATCTAGGAAAGATGAAAAAAAATCACGAATTAATATTCAGAATAAAAATAGTTCATTTCCAATCTGAATCTTGCATACAATATGATGTCTAAATTTGGCAAACCATATGCCCTCTTTCACTAGGTCGGGAAGCGAGATGCAAGGCTGAAATTTAATTGAGTCACCAGCTTGGCAAGCCAGAGGCAAACACTCAAATCTAAATCACCATTTACAAATTTACGTCATCATTTACAAATCTAATTAATTCATTATTTACAAATCTTAGCCACCAGCTCGGCCATGAATTCATAACTGCACCCCTCGTCTAGTTGAGTAAAATAGGCATGAACAGGTGTGACACTTGCAGAACACGTATGTGTGACACGTGTGACACATGCAGGAACATGTATATTCATGACGTCCTATTGTTGCAGATTTGCACTAGCAGATTTCCATCCCTCTATAAATAGGAGTCTGGCGTTGTAGGATTTCCATCAATCCAACATAGCCATTTCTCATTCTTCTAGAGAAACTAAAGCCAACGAGCCAACCATGGCAATCAGCAAGAGTATTAAAAGTGTGGTTATTTGTGTTCTCATACTGGGTTTAGTTCTGGAGCATGTCCAAGTAGAAGGCAAGAGTTGCTGAAAGAACACGACGGGCAGAAACTGTCAAAAAAGTTGCTGCAGGTTCACCATAGACCTTGTGGTTGTAAAATCATAAGCGGCCCAACATGTCCTAGGGACTATCCTAAGCTGAATCTTTTTTCTGAATCCGGTAAACAGATATCATTTTTATTCTTCCCAACTTGTTGATAATTACCTACTAATAGGAAATTAATTATTTGCATACTTGTGGTTCAAATTACTTTTGTAGGTGAACCAAATGCGACTGAGTACTGCACAATTGGATACATGACTTCCGTTTGTGACAACATGGACAATGGTAATTTTAATTTACCATGTTTATTTTTATTTTCACCGATAGAAAAAATATTGTGTTTTAGACATACATAACGTCAACTATTTTGTAACAGTTTTTCGTGGCCAAGAGATGAAATTCGACATGGGTCTCTGCAGCAACGCATGTGTCCGTTTCTGTAATGATGGTGCAGCCATTCAGTCTGTTGAAGCCTAATCATGCCTTCTTGGGCATGATTTTTATGGCCAAGGTCGTATTGTCATTTTGTCTTGAATAATCTTGATACCATCAGCTGTATCGAAGCAAATGTATCATCTTAGGTATTTATTTCTGTTTTTCCCTTGTTCCAATAAGAGTCTCCATGATGAATCTATTTGTACCCTTGGCTTAATATAAAAGTTCCATGGATATATTATGTGATACACTACAATTTTTAAATTTTCCGATGTTGTTTCATGTATATCAATCGTTTTGAGATTATATTAACCTTTGAACATATGAGCTATCATGTTTTTACCGTGAAAGTTTTGTGTCCACTAAACATTAATTAGGCATTACGCTACATAAAGGAACTTGAAGGGCCATCAACTAGCTATTCGAACAGAATGTTGCTAACAGGAAATTAATGGTAATCACCAACATGTTTTGTGTATTTTAGGATAACTATGATCACTAAGGGACGAGGGGCGGTCGGTGGAGACATATAACTTTGATTGCTATCTCGTTAGTCCACAACGAGCGTATATAACCACTAAATTTCCCCTTAAAATATGAAAATTTCTAGTGTTCTAGGGAGTTTGTATACATTTTTTGGGGATGACCCAAATCGTCACACAATAATGGGATATCCAGCTATATGTTCGTGTCCATTGTATTTCCTTTTGAGCATCTTGAACCTAGCATTGTAGACTTGTGCGCCATCATATTTGTGGCCTTGTAAATGGGAGATATGGCTTTAGACTACAAACCAAATGAGTATGAGAGTATGTTCATAGAGTCACTTTAAGTAATAAAATATAAATCAAAATAAAAAACGCAGTGGCCTCGGCCGTGTTTCAGTCACAAAACTGATCGAAATTAGTTAGTGGAGATGGTTTTATGTACAAACCAACCCTAATAATACTCATAGTTTGTTTCTTGTTCACTGGATGTATCTATGATAAACCTTAAGAAAAAATCTTCATGTGACTATATACTGGGGCAACTCACGCGTATATATTTCTTTATTCTGGATATTGTTTACTGAAAATGTCAATGGGCCAATATTTAATGAACTGCGGGTATGCAATATAAATTTGTTTCTTTGTTTGAGAATATGTATGTAGAGTATACTGGACCAGAACTAGGTTGAGGCTGCTATCATGATATGGTTAGTGGCTTGTTGCTGCCTTCTGCATGTCTTAAGTATCAATTTTTACCATCCCTTGGACCACGTGCCTTAGCTACTTGGCCATTCGTCACGTGCAATTGTTGGTAAGCCAATAATTCTTTTTTAAGCCCCTTCAACAAAACGCGAGACACGCAGAGGTAAAATGATGTCGCAAAACAAAACAGAAAGTTTGCACACCTAGATGGGGCAATGATGCTTTCGTCCATAATGTTTTCTCTCTCATTTGAATGTGATTTCCTCTCTTGATTAAAAAGTTCATGGAGTAGTTACTGGTAAAATGTAATTAGTTTATTTGGTCATAACAGAACTGAGGGAGTACTACTTGGGTAGCTCCCGTGCTCCATGGGCCATGATTTAGTTAATGGGATATTTTTGTGAAAGATTCACTCCTCTATTATTTTTAAAAAGTATCACTCCATCTTAAAATAAGTGATTCAACTTTGTATTAAATCTAAAGTTAGTACAAAGTTAGTACGTGTTTGGTAACTGATGAGCTGCTTGTATACAATAGGGATGCTTGTATACAATAGGCATGGATGATGCTGGTTTAGCTGCCGGAACATGTGTGCTAAATCCCGAATAATGAGACGATAGATATTTGTGCCATCTTACCGGAAAGGGACGATAGATATGTGAGAGACAAGAACAAAAGCATCCCTAGCAGATCCCGGATAATGCTCCGACCTGCAAAATACGGGTCCATGCGAAAAAAGTTACCCGATTACACCCCTCAAACCCGTCGGATCCGTAAATATTTTTGCGGGACGCGGCAAAATTCCCACCCCAACTCGTAAAAATGTAGGTTCTCCCCTTCGTCCCGTCGGTGCCCTGTATATATCGGGAGCGGTTGATGGGTGCGACATTTCAGCCCGCGTCTTTCCCCCACCAACCGCCCTTGGGCTGCCACCTATAATTCCGGCCATACCAGCCGTCGGGATCACGTCGGCGGGGCGCCACAGGCCGGTTGTAAAGTTGCATATCGGCGACTGTTTGTCGTGGCTGCCGGATCTGACATTTCCGGCCACCAGCGGCTGGGCCAAGCCATGGATTGGTCGCGGAGCACTCCGCACAGCCCCGGCAAAGCGCCAACGCCGTATGCAGGTACTGGTTTGTCCTCTAGTCGCCACCGTTGGTTTGCAGGCAAGGCCTCGGCCGACCGTCGACCAGGCTACATGCTCGCCCAGTGGCTCGTGGGCTTGCCGATGCCACTCATAGAGTGCGAGGACTGCACAAAGACAGTGTTGCGGCTCACATCTAGCATGCGGCAACACCTCGGATGGGTATCTTCAAATGCCATAAAGACGGTTTATATTCTTCTTTTCATTCGGCAAAGATTTGGTAAATCATTATGTATCCAATGCCTATAACTCATTTACGTAAACGATTTTTGCTGATTGGTGATATATGGGGTTTGCTAAGGATGCTCTAAGGGCTGCAGGATTGGTCATCATTGAGGAATTTGTGAGTTGGTCAGAATAATTACTGCTGACCATCATGTGGTGTTTTGCCTTCTCTAGCGTAGAAGGGGCAACGTGACTTGGAAATATTTATTGCATAGTATTTATTAGACAACATATTTATATTTAGGTTGAGTCATCATATTTAGTGCGTACACCGAAATACCGAAGTCGCCCTTAGATCTACGCTGCTAGATATGAAATTTTACTCTCCTACTTCATAACGATAGTAGCTTCTCTCTACGAAAGAATAGACAGTTTCACAAATTAGTATTCACAATAAAAAATGATTTACAATGGAAATGTTGCAAAAAATATACTGTCTAAATTGAACAAATTATATGCCCTCTTTCACTTGGTCGGTAAGCCGGATGGAACACTAAAATTTAATTAAGTCACCAGCTTGGCAAGCCAGATACAAACACTCAAACCTAAATCACCTTTTACTAGTTTAAGTCACCATTTAAAAATCTAATTAAGTCATCATTTATAAATCTGAGTCACCAATACAGCCATGAATTAATAATTAGTAGGCACTCCATTCTACTACGATAAAGGATGAGGTGACGAGGCACTCCATTTACTTTATTAACCAAATTCAAGGTGAACAAGGACTACAGAGAAAGGTTGGGACAAAAGGCGCATCAGAGTACACTACCATGGCGAACATCTGCATTATCCTGTCCGAGAGCCCGTTCAAACTACCGCAATGCTCGTTTAAAAAACTACCTCTAGCTTCTCCATTTGAAGAAATGGCGTTGCTGCCTTCTCCTCTATGAACCATAGGAATCCAGTATGCCATCGCCAGAGAGAAAAGAGAGAAGAGAGAATGGAGTTTTCATCGGTTGCCAATTGGAGAAAGATGGTCGGCGTCGCCTATTTTGTTGTATTTGGGTTAATAGAGTACAATGGGCAATTAGTGTAATTTATAAAGAAATAGAATTTACACATGGTGCTTTTTTGTTAAAAAATGGAAGAACAACATTTTCTACCGGTGATGCCACATATGTGGTGGCTCCCTAAAATGTAATCAATGGTTAATCAATAGTCTTGCGTGGTTCACGTATGAGATATATTGGCGTCTATTGGCATGCATTATTGCTGCCCATACTATGATTGTATATTATTGACTTAGATATGCAAGTAAGTACGAAGTGATGGTCCATGTCATCAATGTAATAGCAGCTTCATGCGGGACCGCAGCATACATTTCTATCAGTAAGATTGGTAACTTTTAAAGAAAAATGTTATTCAGACATCTTTTCGTATTTTTCGCATTGGTATTTGTTGCTTCATGAATGCTTTGTTTCTATCAACTAGAAAAATGCAGAAGTCCAACAAAGAGACAAATCAAAATATGAAACACGCACGGACATAAAACCTAGATCAACAGGTGTACTAAGAGACAAATGCATATGTGAAACATGCAAGACAACTTTCTAGGCTCCTTATCATGTTAGCGATGGGAGATTGCGTCCTACTAAAAGATCTAAGCAACATGACTTCATATAATAAAAATGCAAGATTGTTTTGGCTGGTTGGTGGTTCATAAGTTATCTTAAGTTACTAGAGATCTGAGCATGGTCTCTGAATTTTTTAGATGGTGTAAATGTGATCTAGTACTCTGTGACCAGGCGGTTGGCGTGTAAATGTGATCTACTGTTGTGACTCACATCTGTCACGCGGCATCACCTCGGATGGGTATTCTTGAAATGCAATAACAACAGGTTATATTCCTTTTCAGTTCGACAAAGATTTGGTGAATCACTATGTATCCAATGCCTTTGAAGAAAATAAAGAAGCAAAAAAATGCGTTTTCATGCTCCAAATTGAAATGCAAATAAGTGACTCAAATTGAATGCAAGCCAGATACAAACACTGTAAACTTAATCACCTTTTACAAGTTTAAGTAACCATTTAAAAATCTAATTAAGTCATCATTTATAAATCTGAGTCACGAGCTCAGCCATGAATTAATAATTAGTGGGCACTGCATTCTACTACTGTAAATGGTGAGGTGAAGAGGCAGTCCTCTATGATTTGGTCACTCGTTTTACTTTATTAACCAAATTTAAGGTTAATAAGGACTAGAGGGAAAGGTTGGGACTGAAGGCGCATCAGAGTACACCACCATGACGAGCAGTTGCATTATCCTGTCCGAGAGCGGGTTCAAACTACCGCAATGCTCGTTCAAAAAACTACCTCTAGCTTCTCCATTTGAAGAAATGGTGTTGCCTCCTTCTCCTCCATGGACTATAGGAATCCACTATGCCATCGCCGGAGTTAAAAGAGAGAAGAGAAAATGGAGTTTTCATTGGTTGCCGATTGGATAAAGATGACAACAATCAAAGGCAAGTTAACTTCCATCACATGGTCGTCGTCGCCTCTTTTGTTGCATTTGGGTTAACTTAAAACAATTGGAAATTAGTATAATTTATAAAGAAATAGAATTTGCGCATGGTGCTTTTTTGTTAAAAAATGGAACAACAACCTTTTCTTCCCGTGATGCCACATATGTAGTGGCTCCCTAAATTGTAATCAATGGTTAATCAATAGTCTTGCATGATTCACGTATTAGTTTGGCGTCTATTGTCATGCACTATTGCTGCCCATACTATGGTTGTATATTATTGATTCAGATATGCAAGTGAGTACAAAGTGATGGTCCATGACATCAATGTAGTGGCAACTTCATGTGGGACCGCAATATACATTTCTATTAGTTAGATTGGTAACTTTTAAATTAAAATGTTATTGGGGCACCTTTTCGCATTTTTTGCGTTGGTATTTGGGTTTAAGGTATTTGTTGCTTCATGAATGCTTTGTTTCTATCAACTAGACAAATGAGGATGTCCAACAAAAAGACAAATAAAAATGTGAAACACGCACGGACATAAAACCTAGATCAACAGGTCTACTAAGAGAAGAATGCATACGTGAAACACGCAAGACAACTTTCTAGGCTCCTTATCCTGTTGGTGTTTCAATAGCGACTCAGGATTACGATGGGAGGCAGCGTCCCACTAAAAGATCTAAGCAATAAGACTTCCATATAATAAAGAATCCAAAGTTGTTTTGGCTGGCCGGTGGTTCACAATTTCTCTTAAGTTATTAGAGATTTGAGCATGGTCTCTGAATTTTTGAGATGGTCCCTATATGGTCTCGACCAGGCGGTTGGCCTGTAAATGTGATCTAGTACTCTGTTCAATCCATGCAGTGAGGGCTGCAGTAACCAGCAGCGATGTTGTCTTTTAGCTCACCTCCATTATTATGGACCAAGGATACTGTTGTGGAACCATATGGTGATGTGCCTTCTCTAGGGCCGAAGGGGCAACATGGAAAATTGGTTGCTTACACTAGTGGAGGAAGGGGTATTAGAACCGGTTGGTAAGGGCCTTTGGACCCGGATACACATCCGGTGCTACGTATCCGGGACTAAAGGCCCCCCCTTTAGCACCGGTCTCTTACAAACCGGTGCTAAAGGCCTCCACGTGGGCGCCGATGAGTGCGCGCAGGCGGAGGACCTTTAGAACCGGTTGGTAACACCAACCGGTCCTAATGCTTTTTTTTTTCTTTTTTTTTTCCTTTTCTTTTCAGGGTTTCCGATTCCGTACTATGGTGTTTCCGTGTTCCGTATTTTCAGGGTTTTCGTTTATGTGTTTCCGGTTCCGTATTTCCGTTTACGTCTTTCCGATTCCGTGTGTCCGTGTTCCGTTTTTTACGAACACGGAATCGGAAACACGTATCCGGAAACACCGATTCCGTGTTTGCGGTTAAGTGTTTCCGATTCCCTGTTTGCGGTTAAATGTTGATGCACCAAATAAAAGTACATATATACATGTAACACGAAGTACTGGACCGATTATCATTACATAATTTGAAGTTCGTTTCCTATAGCTCTATACTTGCATAGAGAAGGGAGCTGGCTATTGGTTCATAGGATGGAAAAATTCTTCGCCTTCATCTATGACTTGCGTGAGGAGAAATCCTGCCAATTCCTCTGCAACTGCCTTGCAACGTTGGATTGGTCTTAGCATCGCCCGCTTTCGTTGCAGCTCTAAAAGAAGTAGATGAAAACAATTAAGTTATGAACAAAACTAACATAATTGATGGCAACATAAATAAAGTTGTGAAGATCCGTTTACGTACCTCTAGATTTCTGGAAGTACGGGATTTCTCATTGATAATCCTGTGAATGTACTCGCAAACGTAGTATCCACAATAATCAGTGCCCTGTGGTTGTTGCGGGACGCCCTATATACGAGAACATAATTCAGTCGAATTAATAATAATCAAGAGAATGGTAATGGTATTGAAACCAGGGTACGTAGTACTACTTACTTTGTTAATCTGAAAGTGGATCTTGTCTGCCCATGTACCGGGTTCTTCCTTGATGAACATTTGCCAAACCCTGGCCGACAAAGAAAAATGAATACAAGAGTTAATTATTACTTACTTGATATCAGGAAATGAACGAAAAAGAGGCCGATGAACGAAAGAGGCCGATATATATATACCTCTGAAGCATCTGACGTGCGCTCTTCCATTTGTCAGCGTCCCAGGTTAACGGGTCCCAGACTTCAACTTGTCCTTCATCGATTCTAATGATGAACAATATGAAGTGGGACCTGCGCACGTGTACACACGCAGTCATGCATACTCATCAATTACACTTAACATCAGGTAAGTAAAATGGAATGTGTACAAGGCAGTAACACTCACTTGAATGCGTAGGGCCAAAGTATTTCTTTTTTGGTACTTTGTCGCTTCAAAAACCTTAGCAAATCATCCGGTGTATCCTTGTTGAACTTTTCTATTGTCTCTTGATGAAACGAATACGGGTCAATGAACCCAAAGTCCCAGATTCCTGCCAGCCTGCATTCACGAATCTTCATTCTGCATAGTAGCGTACAAAAAGAATGTCTCGTGAGTGATAATTATACGGGCAATGAACGCGAGCTTAACTAAATAATTAAATTACACAAATAAATCACTTACAAACAGTAGCAGCTGACGATAGCTTTGTCGAGGGCACGTTGATTGTACATCTGGAAAAAATCATCGAACCCAACCTCCACACCGTACTCTCCGAAGTAGTGTTGATCCTGAACTGCCGCCATGATACAGTCTCTCTTTTGCCTTGCGGCCTCCAAGTACCAACCATGTAAATTCCATAGTTGGGTTGTTAGAGCACTAGGATTTTCGACCAGAGGGTGCTCGGGCTTATATTTATATACCACATCAGCAATAGCGTAACCTACGTCGCCCATGCGTGGACCGGACACTGAAGCCTGGTCAGATAACACCTTGAGCGGGGCAATTGACTGTGCTTCTTGTTGTCCGAGCTGGGGAACTTGTTTCCTGCATTTCGTCTGCTCCGCCTGCTTCATCTGCTCCGCCTGCTTCATCTGTGCGGTGTGCATCTTTTCAATGAACCGTTCATAGTCTGAAAGGGGCGGCGGTGGCGGTGGTTCAGGATAATATAAGTTGTCGATGGTGCGCTCAATTTTCCACTTTGGTACGTTCTTCAGAGTTTCCTTCCAGATGTCTGGAGGGGGCTTCAGGGGAAACCGTGCGAACCATGCTTTGTTTTTGGCTTTCACGGCCTCGTCTAGTTCCTCCGGAGTCATCAGGCCTGGTAACTTCGGGGGAGTCTTGACTTTATTGGGTTTCCTTTCTCTCTTCTTGGGAGGAGTCCCGTTTCTTGTGAACTGCAGCTTCCGCTTTGCCGTACCCGTAGTGGGCGCATCCGTCGGCTCACTGGAGTGCACGGGCGATGGACTCTCGGCCTCGGGCTCCCTATCTTCGTTGTGGGGTGGACTTGGAGGTGCGTTGGGGGGTGGACTTGGAGGTCGTGCATTCTCTGTACGAAAGTGAAAAAACTATTAAAAATAGGCTTACATGTGGTGCAACATTCAGTAATTGTTGGAGGTGGTGCATTTGCACCTGGAAGAGTCGGTGGCCTTGGCGCCGCGTTAGGAAACACGATGTGTTTCTTCTTCCACAAGATGATACCAAGCTCCATTTCTCCCAGTGTCTTCTCGCCTTCACCTCCAGGAATATCAAGCTCAATTGACTGGCATCCCGACGTAATTGTTGACAACCCGACACGAGCATGGGATGCTGGAATCTGACCACCATGGTAGGTTGCTCCAGGTTGATTCGGTAAAGCATAGCCTGACGCCACCATGAAGGATATGTTCCCCATTGGCATATGTATCTCACAGTTTGTCTTCTCCGTGACATCATCCACGGGGTAGTGAGGCGCCGACGGTTCGACTGCAGGACCGTCTTCTAGCTGCAGCTGCGTGGAACCCACGCTGCTTCTATGCTGAGATGGGACGGCATCTGCTACAGGATCGTCTTCTAATTGCTGCTGATCAGCGTCAGGTGCAGGATCTTCTTCCTCCTCTTCAGTGTCAGGTACAGCGTGTCCCCCTTTCTTCAAGAGAAACGCCACCTTTTCTTCTAATGTCGATATCCGTTCCAGCGCCTTCCTCTTGCTTCTACCACGGCTTCTGTAAGTGCCAAGGTCCGCCGGAAACCCTTGGTTCCACGGGGTAGTGGCTCAAAAGCCTCGTGTTCGTCCCCACTTTTCGTGGTTCCCGAGTGCCTTCGTCAACTCGTCGTTCTCTCTATCGGAACAAAAGTTCCTTTTCGAACAGCTTCTATTGCCTTCTCTAGATCTGATACGACTTGTCTTATTTTTTCCGACCATGGTCCCTCCGCAACAATCATCCCAGTCTCAGCGTCCAATGTTGCCCCATGCGCGAACAACCAGAACTTGGACCTATCGGGCCAGTCATGTGTCTGTGGAATGATATTTCTTTTCAGAAGCGCATCTTCATAGCGTCGCCACCTAGGCAGGGCAGTCATGTAGCCACCTGACCCCAAAATATGGTGATATTTCTTCTTCTTCGCATTCTCCGTATTTGTGGCTGATCGGGATGTAAAAACACCCGATTTCTTGTACGCCTTAAAATCAGGCCAAGCGTCTCTTATCTTCACTAGGTGCCCAGTGAAAACTGGATCTTCGTCCTTATATTTCTTCCACAAGTCTTTCTTCCACCTCTGGAATTGTGTGGCCATCTTCTTCAAAGCCCACTCCTCGACTTTCTTCTTCTTATCTTCCGCTACGCTGAAATTTAGCCAGACCATGTCGCAAAGCACTCTTTTCAATCTGTCATCGACATAAGTAGCTCCAACGTTGGTGCCGGTCTTCGGCTTATTCCATTCTATTAAGTTGATCGGGACCAGGTCTCTTACAACAACTCCGCACTAATTTACAAATTTGCGATAAGTTTCTGGGGGTTCCAGTGGTTTGCCATCAGCAGCAACTTTATCGATCGAGAACCTTGCAGTATCTTTCAACCTTGCGGCCGGGCCTCGTTTCGACTTTGTCTCAGCACCTGCGCTAGGTGTTCCGCAGGGCACCTAAACGGGAAAATAATGATTCGTTAGTAAGTGCAATACCCATTAATTGTTGCGTCAACAGTGACTTAAGATATACATTGGCAGAGTTTGTTCCGGAGGGCACTTCTGCATCTACTACATCTTCTATATTCTCAGCTCCGTCACCGGAGTCGTTCAAAATTTGATTGCTAAACGCATGCCCACCGTCGTCATCATGATATATGGCCGTTGCATCTTCAAAAATCATCTGGCACATGTATCTTTCCTTCTCCGCCTCACCCATTCCCGCGAGCTGATCGGCGTGCTGATCATGTGGTTCTTGGGGATCCATAGCTCAACGCCTGCTAGTAACAAGAATTTAACTTAGCAAAATTATTTACGGAACCGGAAATTTTACGGAAAAGTTTTACGGAATCGTCGGAGTCGTAATAGTCGCAAAGTTTTACGGAATCGTCGGAAAGTTTTACGGAATCGTCGGACTCGTCGGAAACTTTCCCCGCAGTTATGGAATCGTCGGAATCGTAGGAATGTTTTACGGAATTGTAATCGTCGGAAAGTTTTACGAAATCGTCGGAATCGTTGGTTTAGGGTTTTACGGAATCGTCAGAATCGTCGGAATCGTCGGAATCGTCGGTTTAGGGTTTTACAGAATCGTCGGAATCGTCGGAGTCACCTCACGTTGCACGAATGTTGACCGACTTCGTCTATAGGATTTGTACGTCGGAAAGTTTTGAATGTTGACTGAAAAAGTGAGTCTACTAGAATCGTCTTCCTCGCTTTAGCGACATAAATGATGAAGGCGGCTTCAAATCGAGCCGTTATGATTACAAGCATACAACAATATGGATATACGAAATAGCAGCCAATAAAATATAAATCGAGCCCTTATGATTACAAGCATACAACAATATGGATATACGAAAATATGGACGATATACCGTACGTGAAGAAGACGAAGTGGGGAGGCGGCGAGGAGGCGACGAGGAGGCGTGAGGAGGCGACGAGGAGGCGCGAGGAGGCGGCGGCGGCGAGGAGGCGCGCGAGAATCGGCCGGCGAGGAGGCGACGTTGCGGCGCGGAGGCGACGGCAAGGAGGCGGCGAGGATGCGGCGAGGATCGGCCGGCGAGGCGGCGCGAGGAGGCGACGGCGAGGAGGCGGCGCGGAGGCGGCGAGGAGGCGGCGAGGATCGGCCGGCGAGGCGGCGCGAGGAGGCGACGGTGAGTAGGCGGCGCGGAGGCGGTGAGGAGGCGACGGCGAGGAGGCGGCGCGGAGGCGACGGCGAGGAGGCGACAGCGAGGCGGCGACGGCGAGGAGGCGGCGCGGAGGCGGCGAGGTTTGGCCGGCGAGGCGGCGCGAGGAGGCGACGGCGGCGAGGAGGCGGCGAGGAGGTCGAGTCGGCGAGGAGAGACGCGCGGGAAGGCGAGAAGTTGGCGACCCCGTAGAGGTATAGACCCTTTAACACCGGTCTGTGTTAACAACCGGTGCTAAAGACCCTTTAGCACCGGTTGTTAACACAGACCGGTGCTAAAGAGTCCAAAATTCGGGCGCGAACCGAACCCACTTTTAGGACCGGTTGTTGTTACAGACCGGTCATAAATGTTTTTTTCCTTTTTCTTTTTTCCTTTTTTCTGTTTCCTGTTTTCTTTTTCTTTTTGTTTCCTTTTTCTTTTTCCTGTTTCTTCTTTTATTTTTCTTTTTTCCTTTTTTCTGTTTCCTGTTTTCTTTTTCTTTTTGTTTCCTTTTTGTTTTTCCTGTTTCTTCTTTTATTTTTCTTTTTTCCTTTTTTGTGTTTCCTGTTTTCTTTTTCTTTTTGTTTCCTTTTTCTTTTTCCTGTTTCTTCTTTTATTTTTCTTTTTTGTTTCCCTTTTCTGTTTTTCTTTTACATTTATTTACAAATTGTCAAAATGTCATTTTTACACTTAAAAAATAAAAATGACATTTATCAAAATGGTCAAATTTAGTGGAAACTGGTCAAATTTTTAATATTTATCAAAATAGTCAACACAATTACATAAAAGTTTTAATACATTATTACACATCACCAACAACACCCCTATCTATTTTTCTTCTTGCCTTTCTTCTGATTGCACCGTAACCATGGACTATCTTCATCATTTAACGGGATACTTGGATCATCTTTGACTTTGAAGGGAGGAATTTCATCAAATTTATTGTAATCTTCTGACATGTCTGTCTTGTCCTCGACTCCCACGATGTTTCTTTTCCCTGAAAAAACTATGTGGCGCCTTGGCTCATCGTCTGATGTATTCGCTTCCTTATCTTTTCTTTTTCTCGGTCTGCTAGACATGTCCTTCACATAGAAAACCTGAGCCACATCATTGGCTAGGACGAATTGATCATTGCCGTACCCAAGATTCTTCTGATCCACTGTTGTCATTCCGTACTTCGGGTCTACCTTCACGCCTGACAGGTTGAACCATTTGCACCAGAACAAATGGACCTTAAAGGAAGGTCCGTAGTCAAGTTCCCATATCTGCTCTATGTAACCATAGTATGTGACCCTTTGCCCATTGTCGTCTTTTGCATCAAACTGGACGCCACTGTTTTGGTTGGTCCTCTTTTTATCTTGGTCTGTCGTGTAAAATGTGTTACCATTTATCTTGTACCCTTTAAAGGTCAATACAGTCGAAGATGGTTGCTTGGCCAACAAGTATAGCTCATCTTCAACAATGTTGTCATTAATGAGACGTCTTTGCAACCAACCGCCGAAAGTCTTCGCGTGTTCTTTAGCAATGAAATCTTCAGGTTGCTCCGGGTATTCCGAGCGTAAAATATCCTTGTGTTCCTGGATATATGGAGCCGCCAAGCTGGAATTAACTAGAACTCTGTAGTGTGCTTGAGTGAAAGATTGCTCGTCCATACATGTTGTTGATTTCTTTCCTAGCGTGCCTTTTCCACGCAGTCTCCCCTCATGGCGTGGCTGAGGAACACCGATCGGGTTCAGGTCAGGAATAAAGTCAACACAAAACTCAATGACCTCCTCTGTTCCATAGCCCTTGACCATGCTTCCTTCTGGCCTAGCACGGTTTTTAACATAATTCTTCAAGACTCCCGTGAACCTCTCAAAGGGGAACATATTGTGTAAGAATACAGGACCGAGAACGGAAATCTCTTGGACTAGGTGAACTATGAGGTGCGTCACAATATTAAGAAGGTTGGTGGGAACACCAACTCGAAGCTGACAAGACATTGGACCACGTCCTTCTGTAAACTTGGTAGAGTTGCTGGATCGATTGCCTTCTGAGAAATTGCGTTGAGGAATGCAAATAGCTTCACAATGGGTACTCGCACATTTTCTGGCAGAAGCCCCCTCAATGCAACCGGAAGTAACTGGGTCATGATCACGTGGCAGTCATGAGACTTTAGGTTTTGGAACTTTTTCTCTTCCAGGTTTAGTATTCCTTTTATGTTCGACGAGTAGCCAGACGGGACCTTGATACTGTTCAGGACTTGGAAAAAGATATCCTTCTCTTCCTTGGTAAGAGCGTAACTGGCAGGACCTTTGAAATTCTCTCGATTCATCAGGTCGTCTCGTTCGTGTATACGTTGGTGGTGCAGCCGTGCTTTTGGTGTATCTCTCGACTTCTTCCCATGCACGCCCAATAAGTTTAGCAGGTTCACGCAAATATTTTTCGTCACGTGCATCACGTCGATCGCAGAGCGAACCTCTAGGAATTTCCAATAGGGTAGTTCCCAGAATATAGATTTCTTCTTCCACATGGCTACGTGCTTGTCGGCGTCATTCGGAACAGATTGTGCGCCAGGACCCTTACCAAAGATTACTTTTATATCTTTGACCATGTCATATATATCAGTACCTTTAGGGAGGGTTGGCTTCCTCCGTGTATCTGCCTCGCCTTTGAAATTCTTTCCTTTCTTTCTTACGGGATGCCTGTCTGGAAGAAATCGACGATGCCCCGGGTACACATTCTTGCCTATATGTATACTTTCAGTCTCGCCTAAACAGTGTGTGCATGCGCTGTATCCCTTGTTTGACTGTCCTGAGATGCTACTAAGAGCGGGCCAATCATTGATGGTTACAAACAGCAACCCTCGTAGGTCAAATTCCTCCTGTTTGTACTCGTCCCACACACGTACACCTTCGTCAGCCCATAACTCTAAAAGTTCATCAACCAGTGGCCTCAGGTACACATCAATGTTGTTGCCGGGTTGCGACGGGCCTGGGATAAGCACTGGCATCATAATGAACTTACGCTTCATGCATAACCAAGGAGGAAGGTTATAGATACATAGAGTCACGGGCCAGGTGCTATGACTGCTACTCTGCTCCCCAAACGGATTCAGGCCATCTGTACTTAGACCAAACCTTAAGTTTCTTGGGTCACGTGCAAAGTCCTCGTACTTATCGTCGATGTTTCTCCACTGCGACCCATCAGCGGGTTGTCTCAGCATATCGTCTTCCCTCCGGTCTTCTTTGTGCCATCGCAGCAACTTGGCATGCTCTTTGTTTCGGAACAAATGTTTCAACCGTGGTATTATAGGAGCATGCCACATCACCTTGGCAGGAACCCTCTTCCTGGGGCGGTCGTCGTCCTCAACATCACCAGGGTCATCTCGCCTGATCTTATACCGAAATGCACCGCATACCGGGCAGGCATTTAAATTCTCGTGCTGACCGCGGCAAAGGATGCAGTCATTGATGCATGCATGTATCTTATGCACTTCCAATCCTAGAGGGCAGACAACCTTCTTTTCTTCGTACGTACTGCAGGGCAGCACGTTATCTCTTGGAAGCATCTTCTTCATTATTTTCAGCAGCTTTTCAAATCCCTTGTCAGATATTCCATTCTCTGCCTTCCATTGCAGCAATTCCAGGGTGGTGCCCAGCTTTTCCTGGCCATCTTCGCAATTTGGGTACAACAATTTTTTGTGATCTTCTAACATGCGCTCCAACTTCAACCTCTCGTTTTCACTTCCGCAGTTTATCTGTTCTTCACGAATGACCTGACGAAGATCATCATCAGACTCATCAACAATGTCCTCAAGTTCAAGCTCGTCTTCCCCCATTTCAGTATCACCGTGTTCACCGAACATAGGATAGTTATCATTATCCTCTTCTTCTTCATTGTCTTCCATTACAACCCCTCTTTCTCCGTGCTTGGTCCAACAAAAATAACTTGGCATGAAGCCTTCTTGCAACAGGTGGGTGTGTATGGTTCTTGAGTTAGGGAAATTCCTCTTATTCTGGCATTTTTTACATGGACAAAAAATAAATCCATTCTGCCTGTTTTTCTCAGCCACATTGAGAAAACTATGCATGCCATTAAGGAATTCGGGACGACGTCGATCACTGTACATCCATTGCCGGTTCATCTGCATTATATAAATTTATCAAAAACCATTATGCTAAATCATCATGACTAAATTAATTAATTAATACAAAAGTTCATCACACGTTAAAACCAAAGTAGCGTAGTGACCATACATATATAGTTCTCGTAAAAACACACACTGAAACCAACCATAAAAACTCTCTCTAATTAATGCATTTAAAAACAACAACAAATGCGATCAAAATCGCAACAAAGGTAACAATTGACCCGACGGCATAATGATACCAAGCCTCTTTACTAATTGCATATATTCTAATCTTTCTAATCTTCAGACGCATTGCGTCCATCTCGCTCTTGTGACCATCGACGACACCGGCAAGAACCTTTTCCAAGGTCATCTTCTCTCTTTCAGTTTTTTCCAACCTTTCTTCAGTTTTTTTCAATCTTTCTTTCAGGCCAACATTTTCTTGTTCAACTAAGTGTAACTTCTCAACAATAGGGTCGATTGGCATTTCCGGTTCCACTACCTCCTAGATAAAAATATCTATGTCAAGTTGGTCGGCGTAATTAATTGTCATATAATCAGGAAATGAAAATATGTAGTTATAAAAGATAATATACCACATCCGAATCATAGACTGGACGAGGGCCAACGGGGACGGATATCAAAACCATGACGCTATACATATAAAAAAATCTTACACAATAAGAAAATTATATACAAGTAAATATGTAAATCATACAAATCAAATTTTGTTTTGGTAAATAAAAACAATAGGCTCACCAAGGTTGTGTCGGTGACGGGGCGATCGACGGCGGTGAGGAAGGGGACAAGGCGCGCGACACTAAAAAAACAACAAATCATAATTAAATTTGAGCTCAAATTGCATATGTATACATAACAAATGATGAACTCTCTCTAGCTTAGGCATTTCATCAAACACCTAGCTAACACAACAAAAATGAAATGAGCAAGAAAACGAGCAAAACTTGCAATACCGGAAGAGGGAATGTTGATGCTAACCGTAGGACCGATGGGTGCCAACAATCTTGACAAATGGTGGACAAAAATGGGGATGGATTAGAGCTCCCAAGAGGAAGGAGAGAGCAAAAATGGAGTTGAGCTCGAGCTAGAAAAAATGGAGCTAGAAAAAATGGGGTGGAATATAGGGGTGCTCGGGGAGGAAGGAGAGGAGGGCTTTAGGACCGGTTTGTGTCAAAAACCGGTGCTAAAGGGTCTGACAGCGGGGCCCCGCAGTTGCTGCAAAAATGAGAAAACCTTTAGCACCGGTTTGTGATACAAACCGGTTCTAAAGGGTCTGTCCACTGGGGCCCCCTCCCTGCAGCAAACGGTCCAAAAACCTTTAGGACCGGTTTGTGTTACAAACCGGTCCTAAAGGCCTTGCGGCCATTTGCTGCACGGAGGGGGCCCAGCGGACAGACCCTTTAGAACCGGTTTATATCCAATCCGGGTCCAATGTGGTTGGCTCAATGTCCTGTTTTCTACTAGTGTTAGTAAAAATATATTTACATTGCCCCATCCAGACATCCTAATGGTCATGTAGGTAGCTGGGTCACGTGGTCTAGATTCAGTCATCAGTCATAGCTGGTGCGTACAACGAAGTAGTGAAGTTGCACTTGGATATGAAATTTCACTCTCTTACTTCATGACCATCGTAGCTTGCCAGTACCAAAGAGTAGACATTTTCACAAATTAATATTCATAATATTTTTTTAATGTAAATCTTGCATAAAATATGTTGTTCAAATTTGGAAAACTATATGCCCTCTTTCACTAGGTTGGCAAGTCGGAACACTGAAATTCAATTAAGTCACTAGCTTGGCAAGGCACATCCAAACACTCAAACTTAAGTCACCATTTACAAATTTAAGTCATCATTTACAAATCTAATTAAGTCATCCTTATAAATGTAAGTCACCAACTTGGCCATGAATCCATAATTAGTGGGAATTGCATTTACTACTATAAATGATGAGGTGACGAGGCGCTCCTGTATGATTTTTGTAGAGTACGTGCTTGGTGTATGACGATGGAATTGCACGATGTATTGATCAGGTGCAACCGCACGTATATATGATGTACATGGTGGGCCACGACCTCAACTATACATAATTAGGAGGTGGGCGTAATACACAATATGCACATAACATATATACTCAACCCCCCTGCAGTCCAAGCGTCGACGTTGCTGACGCAAAGACGTCGTGCGCAAGCCTTTGGTCATGATATCTGCAAATTGTTGCTTTGTGGGAATATGGAGAACACCAACGTCACTAAGAGTGACCTGATCCCGAACAAAAAGAATATCAAGCTCAGTGTGCTTGGTGCAGCGATGTGGACTGGGTAGGCGGAGAGGTAGACCGCCAAGACGTTGTCGCAGTAGACCACTATCTCCTTGGTGACCTGACACGAGAGATCAAGAGGAAGATGACGAAGCCAGGAACACTCAGCGACAACATTCGCCATGGCACGATACTCAGCCTCAGCACTTGATCGGGAGACCGTAGGCTGCCGCTTGGACGACCACGAGATGAGTAGTAGCCCAAAGAAGACACAGAAACCCGAAGTGGATAACCTTGTGTCGGGGCAGCCAGCCCAGGCAGCCTCGGTGTAGGCGGTGATTTCGGTGAAGGCGGAGGCAAACAACGTGATGCCCAAGTCCACGGGGCACTGGTGGAAAAAAGGCCTTTGGTCGCGGTTCGCAACTGCCATTAGTCGCGGTTGCGCAACCGCGACCAACTAAGCGCGACTAAAGCCCCCCACCTTTAGTCGCGGTTTCTTAAGAACCGCGACTAAAGGCCCGTCCACGTGGGCGCCAGGCGGCCGTCGGGGCGGAGGACCTTTAGTCGCGGTTCTTCTGGCCAACCGCGACTAAAGGCCCGCACGCCCCCCCCCTAAACCTGTTTTCTGTTTAATTTGTATTGTTTTATTTCTTTTGTGCTTTATTTTAATTTTGAAGGAATTTCATATATTCTACGGTACTACATACATGCATATGAATGTACAATTTCAAACAAATTTGAAATTAGAACCAAAAAGAATTCAAGAGGAATATACAATATATATTCAATATCATCGGATGACCATATACAATTTTGAACAAGTTTCCATACATAATTTAATGCATATAAAGTTCTACGTCCTCGTAATGGTGTTCTCCTTTAGGATGGAGGACTTCCCTGCTGAACCATCCAGCTAGTTCCTCTTGAAGTGGTCGGAAGCGAGCTTCTGGACTAAGCATCATCCGGAGGTTATTCCTCTTAGCATTGGTATCACTCGGAACCCGCTCAGAGGTGTATCTCCGGATCATCTCACAGACATAGTATCCACATAGATTGGTCCCCGCTGGCTGAATATCCCCAGCATTCTTCGGCTTTGACCTTTTGAATTCTAGCTCTTTTTTGAATTCACCGACCTTTGTATCTACGAACCGTCTCCAAACCCTACGAGGCAAAGAAAATTAAATGAACAAGAGAGTTATTAGTTACTTGATATTAGGAAATGAACGAAATAGGCCGATCGATATAGAGCGCAAATGAATGAAAATAATTACTTCTGCAGCATTCTTCTCATGCCGTCCCAAAGCTTTGGATCCATATTCAGAGAGTCGTGGACGAGACATTCTGAGGTGTTAACTTTAATTACTAGCAGAATCCAGTGGAACCTGCGGACACGATACATGCACAGTACGTCATGCATAACTCATCGATTAGCCGGCCACATACCATGCATGGAGTAAACAAAAGAGAATGTGCTCAAGACAGAAACACTCACCCAAAATGGTAAGGAAATAGAATATCACTTTTGAGTTCCTGCTTTGTAAGAAACTGCCACAGGTCTGCCTCCATGTCGGCGGGGTGATGCTCCAACACATGTCCATTAACGATGTGTGGGTCAATGAACCCAACATCATGGATGTTCCTTACTCTGCATTCCTTAATCTTCATTCTGCATGTATAATAGCGGACACAACAATATAGTTAGGACATATATATAGTGCAGGCAATATGAACGAGATGGGGTAGAAATAAATCACTTACAGAACGTAGCAACTGATGATAGATTTGTCGAGATCGCGCAGATTGAAAAGCTGGAACAATTCACTCAGTTCAATTTGTACATAGTAATGTTTGAAGTGATGCTCATGTCTAACTTCCGCATAAATATAATCTTTGGCGCTTTTATTTTTTATGTAACCCTTGTACCATTTCAGCAGACCTTTCATTTGTGGAGGTAGATCCTTTTCCTGCGCAGGCTCGACGAGAGGCCCATTCTTGACATATGTAATTACTACCTCCTTCACTGGCGCCTCATCAAGGCCTAACAGTTCACAAAGAGTAATACCTAAGTTGGCCGCTTGTTCTCTGGCACTCGTTGCAGTCAATCCCTGTGCTGCCGCAGCTTGTATGATCTCGGGGGCATCCGGACCGGCGGCTTCCACTATAAGCGGGGCAATCGATTGTTTACTTTGTTCCCCGAGCTGGGCAACTTGTTTCCCGCTTTTTTTACTTTCGGCCTTCTCCCGCTCTTTGTTCTCCTTGAACATGAGTGCCTGCCTGCGAAGTTCACGTGCATAGTCGTCAGGCAGATTCTTCGCGGCTTGGGACGGTGTGCTCAAAAATGACTTAGCCCACTTCTTTTGCTCATCAGAAAATACTGGCTTGGGCTCGGGCTCTCTTTTCTTCTTGCAGTCCGCCTTCCATTTCTCCAAATCAGCAGCCGCGGCCGTGTCGACTTCCTCGGCACTACGTTCCCAAGGCCTTGTGGGGAGAGGCTTCAGTGATGGCTCCGGTACCTTTGTGGTCTTAGGTACATAAGGGTCCGGGTTAATAATCCAGGACTGCTTCTGCTTCTGCTTCTTTGCCGGAGGTGGATTGGGGGGCGGCGTCTGATCACCCGCCGGACGAGGACTGGGGGGCGGCGTCTGATCACCCGCCGGACGAGGACTGGGGGGCGGCGTCTGATCACCCGCCGGACGAGGACTGGGGGGCGGCGTCTCTAACAACGGCTCCGCATTGGCTGACAAACTTGGTGGCGTTCTTGCGGGGCTCCAGCGGCCTGCCGGTTGCACTGTCGACAACCTCGATGGTGCATGTTTCTCCTTGTTTCATCGTCTTGGTTGCGCCACGCTTTGACGACGTACTCGATTGTTTCGACGATCCGGCCGAGGGCTAAAATAAGAAAGAGAGTCGCGCGCGTTAGTACACACATATTTATTCAAATCAGTTAGTTTGTATCACCAGAGGCTCAATGTATATATACCTCGGCGCCGGAGGTGGTTGCTACTTCCATTTGAAGATCGTCGTTTATCGACGTTTGTTCGGCATCATCTTGCTGACGGCGCCCTTCATCTTCACCGTCAAGGTTCAGATAAGAAGAGATATCATCTTCTTCTTCTCCGGTCGGCACATATAGAATATCGCCGTTTATGATGCCGAACATATGTGCTTCACCGTCCGGATCATAGTTGTCCATAATCGGGTCAGCTCTATCGTCCGCCATTATGTCAGTCCTGAAAACATGTAGTAAAAACAAATTAATTAAGTGAAGAAGGGGGGCGGTGGCGGTGGCGGTGGCGAAAGGGCGGTGGCAAAAGGAGGGGGCGAGGAAGGGGTGGGAGAGGGTGTCGCGGTAGAGCGCGAGACGGGGCGGCAGACGACGGCGTCACGGAGAGTTTTAACTAGAGTTTTTGACCGTGAACCTGCTGCTTCAGCTTTGCACTGGCCGACCGCCGATTCGCTGGTTCATTTGCTAGTATTTTTCAATTTAGATTGATTAATTATTTAAATTGATGATTTTTTAACTCGATGATCTTTTTTATATTCGATGAAACTTTTTCATATTTGATAGTCTCTGTTCTTTTTCATATTCGATGAAACTTTTTATATTCGATGAAACTTTTAAATAGATAGTCTCTGTTCTTTTTCTTCCAAGACGTTCTTCCAAGACGTTCTTTTTCTTCCAAGACGTTCTTCCAAGACGTTCTTTTTCTTCCAAGACGTTCTTCCAAGACGTTCTTTTTCTTCCAAGACGTTCTTCCAAGACGTTCTTTTTCTTCCAAGACGTTCTTCCAAGACGTTCTTCCAAGACGTTCTTTTTCTTCCAAGACGTTCTTCCAAGACGTTCTTCCAAGACGTTCTTTTTCTTCCAAGACGTTCTTCCAAGACGTTCTTCCAAGACGTTATTTTTTCTTCCAAGACGTTCTTCCAAGACGTTCTTCCAAAACGTTCTTCCAAGACGTTCTTTTTCTTCCAAGACGTTCTTCCAAGACGTTCTTCCAAGACGTTCGTTCTTCCAAAACGTTCTTCCAAGACGTTCTTTTTCCAAGACGTTCGTTCTTCCAAGACGTTCTTCCAAGGAAGCGAGGAAGGCGGGCGCGGCGCGGGAAAGATGAAAGGAACCAACCGCGACGGCGAGGGCGGCGACGGCGGCGACGACGGCGAGGGCGACGACGACGGCGAGGGCGACGGCGGGCGGCGTCGACGGCGGCGGCAGGCCTTCGGCGCGCGCGCGACGGTTGGAATCGGAGAAGACGAGAGAGATGGAGAAGACGGCGGCAGGGGAAGCGACCCGCACTGTATTTATAGCCCCCCCCTTTAGTCGCGGTTGGGGACGAGACCCGCGACTAAATGTACCCTTTAGTCGCGGGTCGCCTCCCCAACCGCGACTAAAGGGTTTTTGGCGGGTTTTTTGCCTTCCCGCGCCCCCCCCCCTTTAGTCGCGGTTGGCGAGGCGACCCGCGACTAAAGGGTAACCTTTAGTCGCGGATGGCCAGACCAACCGCGACTAAAGCCCCCCCCCCCCCCCCCCCAAATCTTCTTTTATTTTCAGAACCTTTTATCTTTTTCTTTTCAGAAAAATCATCATTGCTTTTATAGAAACTTCAAACATTTTATTTTCTGTTTTCTAAGCATATTTTCGTAGGAAAAATATGCATCTTGCTCACGCCTCGACCCATCTTGCTCACGCCTGCCTGGTGCGGTGGCTGTGATGCCCCGCTGAGAGGCCTCTCGCCCGAGCCGTGAGCGCGCCGCCCCTTTCTTCTCCTATCCGCCCGCTGAGAGGTCGTTTTTGCGTTCCCCGCGCGCAACGACCTTCAGTCGCGGTTGGTCTGGCCTTTAGTCCCGGTTGCACCAACCAGCCGGGACTAAAGGTTAGATGACCAGCTCTGGATTCCTCTTCTTCCCGCCATTTCTTTCCTGTCTTCCCGCCTCTTTCTTCCCGCCACTTTCTTCCCGCCTCCTGTCTTCCCGCCTCCTGTCTTCCCGCTCCCATTTTTCCCGCCATTTCTCACTACATATATGTAGCCCGGCTTGGCCAGCATTATCACATCTCTACAATCTCTCATCACTCTCTCATGGCTTCCACCGCACCCACTCTAACCTACCAGCAGGTGGAGGAGCTTTGCGCCTCGAACTACCCTTGTCCACCGGGCTACCGCGTCCCCACCGGCTGGAGCCTAAGCGCCGGCGGCGTGCCGGTCCCTCCCGTCCCTCAGGGTACTGCGCGCCGGGCGGCCATCACGAACCACTACTACCTCGACCTCACGCCGGAGCAGCGGATGAATCCCCGCTGGCATCCCGATAACCAGCATACTTGGGACGCCTTCTTCATCAATCGGCGTGAGAGGGCGCTCGCCAGGTATGAGGAGGACGGTCTGCCTCCTGGGAACTTCCACGAGGCCGGCCGTCGGCTATGGTGGTACGGCCGGACTCTGCAGAGCGTCATGGACTACATCACGGCCGGCGATATCCCCCGCCTGCGCTACCCTCAGTTCGAGCCACGAGCGCCGCCCGACGACAGCGACGACAGCAGCGACGACGACGGCGGCAACTTAGAAGGCGACGACTACCAGTACAACGACGACAGCGGCTATGAAGACTACGAGTATGCATATTATATGCCTAGGCAGGAGTATGACTAAATCACTCCAAATTTCATGTATCATCAGTGGTATCTCGAATCATTCGAAAATGGACACCAAACACATCACGGGTAATATAATTCACATGATCCATTCAACAAAGTTTGGTACAATAAATTATTACACATCATTTCTTCCCTTGTGTCCCTGCTTGCTTACGATTGTGCCGTATCCATGGAGCATCCTCATCATTTAACTTAATGCTTGGGTCGGTGTTCACTTTGAAGGGCGGAATTTCAGCAAACATATTATAATCTTCTGACATGTCTGTCTTGTCCTCCACTCCCACGATGTTTCTTTTCCCTGAAAGAACAATGTGGCGCTTTGGATCATCGCATGATGTACTGATCGTTTTCTTATCTTTCCGTTTCCTCGGTTTGCTACTCATGTCCTTCACATAGAAAACCTGAGCGACATCTTTCGCTAGGACGAATGGTTCGTCAAGGTAACCAAGATTGTTGAAATCCACCATTGTCATTCCGTATTGCTGGTCCACCTTTACCCCACCTCCTGTTAGCTTGAACCATTTGCACCGGAACAAAGGGACCTTAAAGGAGGGTCCATAGTCAAGTTCTCATATCTCCTCTATGTAACCATAATATGTGACCTCTTGCCCATTCTCGGTTGCTGCATCAAAGCGGACACCACTGTTTTGGTTGGTGCTCTTTTTATCTTGGGCGATCGTGTAAAATGTATTCCCATTTATCTCGTACCCTTGGAAAGTCGTTATAGTCGAAGATGGTGTCTTGGCCAACATGTACAGCTGATCTACAACATCATTGTCATTCATTAAATGTTTTCTCAACCAACTGCCGAAAGTCTCCATGTGGGCCTTCCTAATCCAGGATTCAGGCTTCCCCGGGTTGTCAGAGCGTAAAATATTCTTGTGTTTCTCAAAGTACGGAGCCACCAAGCTGGAATTGGTCAGTACAGTGTGGTGTGCTTCAGTCAGAGAATGGCCGTCCATACATATCGTTGATTTCCTTCCGATCGTGCCTTTTCCACTTAGTCTCCCCTCGTGCCGCGATCGAGGAAGACCAATCGGCTTAAGGTCAGGAACAAAGTCAACACAAAACTCAATTACCTCCTCATTTCCATAGCCCTTGGCGATGCTTCCTTCTGGCCTAGCACGGTTACGAACATATTTCTTTAATACTCCCATGAACCTCTCGAAGGGGAACATATTGTGTAGAAATACAGGACCGAGAACGAAAATCTCTTCGACTAGGTGAACCAGGAGGTGCGTCATAATATTGAAGAAGGATGGCGGGAACACCAACTCGAAACTGACAAGACATTGGATCACATCGTTCTGTAACCGTGGTAGAACTTCTGGATTGATTACCTTCTGAGAGATTGCATTGAGGAATGCACATAGCTTCACAATGGCTACTCGAACATTTTCCGGCAGGAGCCCCCTCAAAGCAATCGGAAGCAATTGCGTCATAATCACGTGGCAGTCGTGAGACTTCAGGTTTTGGAACTTTTTCTCCGCCATGTTTATTATTCCCTTTATATTGGACGAGAATCCAGACGGGACCTTCATACTGCTCAGGCATTCAAAAAAGATGACCTTCTCTTCTTTGGTCAGAGCGTAGCTGGCACGACCTTGAAACCATTCCGGATGCCGGTCATCAGGGTCTTTCAAACGTTGCTGGTCCTGCCGTGCTTCCTTTGTATCATTTGTCTTCCCATACACGCCCAAGAAGCTTAGGAGGTTCACGCAAATATTCTTCGTAACGTGCATCACGTCGATTGCAGAGCGGACATCTAGGACTTTCCAATATTCTAGCTCCCAGAATATAGATTTCTTCTTCCACATGGCTGCGTGCCCGTCAGCTCCCTTCGGAACTGATTGTCCGCCAGGACCCTTTCCAAAGATGACTTTCAAATCCTTGACCATATCAAATACCTCAGCACCAGTGCGTTCCGCAGGCTTCGGCCGGTGATCTGCCTTGCCGTTGTAATGCTTGCCTTTCTTTCTTACTGGATGAATTTTCGAAAGAAATCGACGATGCCCAAGGTACACGTTCTTCTTACAATTTGGCAAATGTACACTTTCAGTCTCATGTAAGCAGTGCGTGCATGCATTGTATCCCTTATTTGACAGTCCCGAAAGGTTACTAAGAGCAGGCCAATCGTTGATGGTTACGAAAAGCAACGCTCGTAGGTCAAATTCCTCTTGTTTGTGCTCATCCCACACACGGACACCACCCCACAGCTGTAAAAGTTCACCAACTAATGGCCTTAGGTACACATCGATGTCGTTGCCGGGTTGCTTCGGACCTTGGATGAGCACTGGCATCATAATGAACTTCCGCTTCATGCACAACCAAGGAGGAAGGTTGTAGATGCATAGAGTCACGGGCCAGGTGCTATGGCTGGAGCTCTGCTCGCCAAAAGGATTCATGCCATCCGTACTTAGAGCAAATCTTATGTTCCTTGCGTCAGCTGCAAAATCTTTGAACCATCTGTCGATCTTTCTCCATTGCGTTCCATCTGCGGTGTGTCTCAACTCCCCGTCCGACTTACGGTCCTCTTTGTGCCATCGCAACAACTTGGCATGCTCTTTGTTCCTGAACAGACGTTTCAACCGTGGTATTATAGGAGCATACCACATCACCTTGGCGGGAACCCTCTTCCTGGGTTTCTGGCCCTCAACATCGTCACCAGGGTCATCGCCTCTGATCTTATAACGCAATGCAGTGCATACCGGGCATTCATTCAAATTCTCGTATTCACCGCGGTAGAGGATGCAGTCGTTGATGCATGCATGTATCTTCAGAACCTCTAAACCTAGAGGGCAGACAACCTTCTTTGCTTCGTACGTACTGGTGGGAAACTCGTTATCCTTTGGAAACATATTCTTCAACATTTTCAGCAAGTTTTCAAATGCCGAGTCAGCTACACCTGCCTCTGCCTTCCATTTCAGCAAATCCAGTGTGCAGCCCAGCTTTTTCAGACCATCATCGCATCCGGGGTACAGCGCCTTTCTGTGATCCTCTAACATGCGATCCAAATTCTCCCTCTCCTTTTCAGTTTCGCAGCGTCTCCGTGCATCAGCAATGGTCCGACCAAGATCATCAACGGGATCATCACGTGCCTCTTCTTCACCTTCCCCTTCACCTTCAGCATCCTCCATGAAAGTATCACCGAAATGAGCAAGATAGCTTTCATCGATGAAATCATCCCCTTCTTCATCTTCTTCCATTATAACCCCTCTTTCTCCATGCTTGGTCCAACAATTATAGCTTGGCATGAAACCGTGCCTTAGCAGATGCATGTGAACATCTCTTGAGGAAGAGTAACCCTTCTGATTCTTACAGTTAACACATGGACAGATAACAAAACCCCCCCGCTTGTTCGTATTAGCCACTACGAGGAAATCTTTCAAACCCGTAGTGAACTCGCCGGAGAGTCGGTTAACGTACATCCATTGCCGATTCATCTGCATTATTATAATATAAAATATATAATTAACCATCATGCATTTGTTAAACTAACTAGCTACAAACAATATAAATTAAACAATGAACTACACACATGCATATTTTATCAATGACACATCAAAGGTTCATCAAGTTGCTAACCGCGATCGAGGAGTGTGGCTCCAACACTTCATGTCATGTTTGTTTCATGCTCTTGGGGAATTTCATCAAACACCTTATGTGCATAAGAGGAACCAAAAGCAAACCTAAACCCTAAGTGTGAAGAGAATGGCTCTAAATGGCTAAGTGTTGGCTGCTGGATGGGTATATATAGGGGAGGGGCTTTAGTTGCGGTTGGCCTGGCAAACCGTGACTAAAGGTGCCCGAAGGCCTTTAGTCGCGGTTGTCCTGGCCAACCGCGACTAAAGCCCCTCACGTGCACCAGCTGACCACCGAGCGCCCTGGGCCCAGGCCTTTGGTCGCGGTTCACCTCCAGAACCGCGACTAAAGGTCCCATTAGTCGCGGTTCCTACAGCTTCGCGACTTATGGGGCTGGACGGAAGCCTGTTTTTCCACCAGTGGGGCCATGCACATAGCGTAGGATCCGCCTTACAGCGGCCCAGTTAACGTCCCAAGAAGCATGCATGTGAAGACAGACATGCTGAAAAGTGTGCTGGATCTCTGGAAGCTTCTGTGTGAGGTACTGCAGAGCGTCAACAATAGAGCGATAGAGCAGAATATCCGAAACAGGAGAACCGGAAGTGGCGGAGAGCTTGGTCTTCGTGTCGACACGCGTGGTCGCGGGTTTGCAATGAAGCATCCCAGCATGGTCAAGAAGCTCATGAGCATACTTCCGCTGATGAAGGAAGAAGCCATCAGGACCACACATGACCTCAACACCGAGGAAGTAGTGCAAAGGACACAGGTCCTTGATGGTGAACTCAGCACGAAGACGGTCAGTGAGCCGACTGAGAAGGCCAGGTGTGCAGGCTCTTAGGATGATGTCATCGACGCAGAGGAGCAGATATGCAGTGTCGGCGCCCTAGTGATAGACAAACAGCCAGGCATCGGAGCGTATAGACTGAAACACGAGTTGATGTAGGAACACCGCGATGCACTGGTACCAGGAACGAGGACCCTGCTTGAGCCCGTATAACGAGCGCAGAAGTATGGACACATGATATGGAGACGTCGGATGAACAAATCTCCTAGGCTGCTGACAGAAAACCTGCTCTTGAAGGTGACCATGAAGGAAGGCGTTAGAGACATCCATCTGGTGTATAGGCCAGGCACGAGAGACCGCAAGCTAGAGGACGGTGAGGATCGTGCTAGGCTTGAGGACCGGAGCGAAAGTGTCAGTGAAGGTACCATTAGGACGGAGCTTGTGCTTGAAGACCCACTTCGCGGTAATCACATTAACGTGCTGGGGTCGGGGAACAAGCTACCAAGTCCGATTCCGCTGCAATGTGTCAAACTCCTCCTACATCCCAGCCATCCAGAGCTTGGCCAAAGAACGTCGGTGTGGGCACGGGTGACCGGGCCGACCGCAGAGGCCACGGGTCGTGGAGCGGGCGGGGCCGACGCTACAGGTCCCGCCGTGTTTTGGTAAAATGGCCGTAACTTTTGCATACGACCTCCGATGAAAAAAAAATTTATATGAAAAATCATCTACTCGAGAAGTTACATCCGAATTCAAGGGGCAAAGCCCGTTATCGATTTTCTAGAATCCTGAAAAACCTAAGAGAAAAAAAGTTATGATGCTTTTAAGATCTGGAGGCAAAAAAATTCGAAAAAACAATGCAAAAAATAAATAAATTAGCAATGGCGCACTATTGCATGGTGCGCCACCGCTATTTTCCCACCTTCAAAATTCAAAAAAATACAAAAATAAAAAATGAGTTAGCAATGGCGCACCATATGAATAATGCACCACTACTATTTTCCCGTCTTCATAATTCAAAAAAAAAATAGCAATGGCGCATCAGTGAATAGTGCGCCACTACTATTTTCCCGCCTTCACAATTCAAAAAAATAGCAATGACGCACCTGTGCAAGATGCGCCACTGCTAAGTTGGGACAGAAGTTTAAAAGGGCCGACCAGCCACTTACCCCTTCATTCTTCTCCTACTCTCCTCCACTCCATCTCCTCCTCTCCTGCTCTCCTCCACTCCATCTCCTCCTCTCGGCGACCTCCTCCTCCTCACGGTGCTCCTCCTCCGGTGACCTCCTTCTCACGGTGCTCCTGATCCAGCGACCTCCTCCTCCCTCCTCTCCTCCTCACGGTGCTCCTCCTCCGGCGACCTCCTCCTCCCTCCTCTCCTCCTCACGGTGCTCCTCCTTCCTCTCCTGCTCACGGCCCTCCTCCTCCTCTACGGCGACCTTCTCCTCCCTCCTCTCCTGATCCTCACGGTTTCTCCTCCCTCCTCTCCTCCTCACGGTCTCTCCTCCCTCCTCCTCTACTTCCGGCCACATGTGAAGCTCCCCCGGCACAAAGAACATAACAGATCCAGGTCGAGAATGAAATTTGAAAAAAATTCAAGCAACAAAAATGAGAAAAAAAACAAGCCAAAAAAATGAGCCAGATCTAGATCCAGATCGAAATTCAAAATTCAAAAATAGCAATGGCGCACGTTGGGGGTAATACGGTGCGCCACTACTATTTTCCCGCCTTCAAAATTCAAAAAAATCAAAAAATTCAAAAAAAAAGTTACCAGTGGTGCACCTGTATCAATAGTAATGTCGCACTACAAGGTGTGCCACTGTTACCTGCAATACTAATGGCGCACTAGAGGTGCGCCATTAGTATTTGTTACTAGTGGTGTGGTAATAGTGGCGCACCTATAGTGCGCCATTAATAGCAAAAACCGGTGCGCCACTAACAGCCTTTTTTCTAGTATTGAGCCAATCCACTTCGAATTAAACCCCATATTCTGCATGATCTTGATCATTGTCGAGTGTTCAATGGTGTCGAATGCCTTCACGACGTCAAGCTTAAGTAGTACAATCTCTTTTCGAGAGGCTTGGCATTGGTGGATGTGATCGCCCCTATTGAGGGGGTCTTATTGCAAGTTAGACCAGGTATGTGATCGCCCCTTGAGGGAAGATTAGTGAGTGTTTGTTTGCGAATGAAATCATTGAAAGTGAACATGTCTGCATAAACATTCGCTAGTTTCTAGTAGTGAGCTGATTGTGTTGATTTAAAGTTGATCCCCAGAGGAAAGCTTTCTTACAAGAAGATATTCCCCCAAAGAAACATTACTATTCCAGATCGTAACTAGGCCCCCCGACGAACCCCTAGAGGGAACAAACGCAAACTTGTCAAAATGTTTGGGGCAGTAAGTCTTGAGGGTTTTTGCATCAAACTGCGGCATTTTAGTTTCTTGCAAACAAATGATAGAGCAACCACTGTCACAGATTGCGTTCGAAATAGCTAGATGTCTTTAGGAGAAATAAGACCTCGGATGTTCCAACATATCATATTCCAATTCTACAAAAGAACCATAAGAAAAACTCAAGGGCAGTAGAGAGACTGAAATCAAGCGTTATCCGCAGCAGGACCCGACATCTCCCTGAGGAGCTCGCTATGTTGGGAATAAGTTTCAGTTTCAGTTGTTAGCTCTTCAGGGTTTTAGGTGTCGAAAGTTCAGTTTCGTCAGAGTCGTTTTCTGTCAAGTGTTGGCGCCATTTGTGCGCCCACATCGCGAGTCCTTAGGAGAGCCGTGGGCTCGATCCAAGTCGTGGGATGGCACGACTTAGTCGGGATCGTGGTTATAGCCACGGCAAGTTTGTTATTCCTGCAGAATAAGAGGAAGAAAAGCACCAGAAAAGGTGTAACTTCGACACTCCACAAAACCTCTCGAGTTCATCAGTAGTTCATCTTCTTCCTGCGCTGATTCCACCTTCGTTTTGATCAGGAGTGAGTAGGGGTTTAGCTGACAATTGGCATCAGAGCGTTGTTGATCCATACCTGTGAGAGGGATGCCGAAGATTGGAGGAGGCGACGCGTCGAAGAAGGCCGCCGACGGCGCTGACGACGCGCTGCCCAAATCCACTCTGTCCCTCCCGCGCTCCGGGCGCTATCTCGGCGGCGGCTCGGGCACGGCGTGGCCCACGCCGACGACCAACTACAACTCGTGGTCGCTGCTGATGAAGGTGATCCTCCAGGTGCGACACCTGTGGGACGTCATTGACACCGGAGTAGGCGACTTCGACGACGATCGCATGGCACTGGAGGCTATCCTCCGGGCCATGCCGAAGGAGATGATCCCCATGCTCGCCGTCAAGGACACGGCGAAGGAGGCATGGGACGCAATCAAGACGATCCGAGTCGGGGCCGATCGTGTCCGCGACTCGAAGGCCCAGAACTTCCGCAAGCAGTACGAGGATCTCAGGTTCAAACCTGGTGAGTCCGTAGATGATTTTGGGTTGCGGTTGCAGGAGCTTGTCCATCAGCTGGACGTCCACGGCGACCCCATCGACGACAAGAAGGTGATTCTCAAATACCTGCATATCGTGCCGAAGAGGTACAGGAAGATGGCGCGATCGATCGAGAGTCTTCTCGATCTGAACACCATGTCCATCGAAGAGCTCACCAGGCGTCTCAAGGTCTGCGAGGAAGACGACGACGGTGAGCCGGCGGGTGCAGCAAATGACAGCCAGCTGCTGCTCACAAGGGAGCAGTGGCCCGCGCGTGAGAAGGAGGACACTCCCTCTGGGAGTGGCGGCGGAGGCGGAAACCGCCGCGACAAGGGACGCGGCCACGATGGCGCGCGTGACAAACCGCGGGGAGGCACAGGGGCTGCCTGCGATGACAAGTGCCGCTACTGCGGCAAACTCGGGCACTGGGCCCGGGAGTGTCGCAAGAAGAAGCGCGAAGAAGCCCACCTCGTGAAGGAGGGGGCGAGGAGGAGCCCGCGGCATACCTTGCGGCACAACTGAACCTCGTCCTCATCATCGACGCGCGGGAGCAGGACGGCGAGCGGTTGTTCCTGAACGAGGAGCAGGCGATCGTCTGGCTCGGGGAAGACCAGGAACCTGTCGACGTTCCCTGGTACCTCGACAGCGGCGCATCGAACCACATGACCGGCAGCCGCGCTGCTTTCGCTGATCTGGACACCAAGATCGTCGGCACCGTGCGCTTCGGCGACAACTCCATCGTCGACATCAAGGGGCTCGGCACGGTGGTGATCTCGGTGAGCGGCGACGAGCATTGTGCCCTCACTGATGTCTACTTCATCCCCAAACTCAAGACGAGTATCGTGAGCCTAGGGCAGCTCGATGAAAGCGAGTGCCCGTCTTCGATCCGCGGCGGCTACATGACGGTGTGGGATCTGCAGAACCGTCTACTCGCAAAGGTACCACGCTCGCCAAATCGTCTCTACAAAGTCAATCTCAAGATCGTGCAGCCTGCCTGTCTCTCTGTGCGCCGCGGCGACACGGCCTGGACGTGGCACGAACGCCTCAGACACCAGAACTTCGGCGGTCTCCGCACCATGTCCCGCAGCGGCATGGTTCGTGGCCTACCGGAGATCGGTCACGCCGACTAGCTGTGCGATGCTTGCTTGGCAAGGAAGCAGAAACGCGGGTCCTTCCCGCAGGCAGCAAAGTTCAGGGCGACGGCGCGTCTGGAACTTGTCCACGCCGATCTCTGCGGGCCGATCTCGCCGGCAACCCCGGGCGGGAAACGTTACTTTCACCTGATGGTGGACGACTATAGCCGTTACATGTGGCTGGCGATGCTCACCACCAAGGACGAAGCGGAGATGGCGATCAGGCGCATCAAAGCAGCAGCAGAGGTTCAGAGTGGGTGCGTTCTACGCACCCTGTGCACTGATCGGGGAGGGGAGTTCACATCTCGCTCCTTCGACAACGGTGTCCAATGCCACCTCACCGCGCCGTACACTCCACAGCACAATGGTGTTGTCGAGCGGCGGAACCAGACGGTGGCCGCCTCCGCAAGAATCATGCTCAAAGGGAGAAGCGTTCCCAGTGTGTTTTGGGGGGAGGTGGTGACCACAGCGGTATACCTCCTGAACCGCTCCTTCACGCGCGCAGTGGACGGCAAGACCCCCTTCGAGCTCTGGCACGGGACGCCACCGAGTCTGCATCACCTCCGCGTATTCGGCTGCGTCGTCCACGTCAAAAGAGCGCGGCCACATCTTAAGAAACTTGAGGATCGAAGCAAGAAGATGGTGCTGCTTGGCTACGAGCCAGGCACCAAGGCGTGGAGGGTGTTCGATCCCCTGACCCAGTGCGTGCACGTCACCATGGACGCTATCTTCGACGAAGCGGCGTCATGGAGCTAGGAGGGCGCCGACATAGAGACGCAGAACGACGACTTCGACATCGCCTACAGTCCACCGACTGCGGCCCTTCGCGGCTCGGAGGGCACGCGTGAGGGCGCACCAGCCCCACCACCGAGCACTCCAGCGGAGGCAGACGACGAGGTCGACGTGGAGGCGCCACCTGCTACGCCCCCGCCAACACAGACACCCGCAACTCCTCCCATCGGTACACCGCCTGTGCCACCGCGTGCAGGGGTGGAGTTCGCCACGCCAGGAGCCGATAACACGCCTACTGCAGAGGAACTGGACTCTCCTATGCGAAGGTATATGACCCTGGCTAACATAGAAGAAGAGCTCGAGCAAGATCTCTTCCTTGCAGAAGGGGAGGAACCTGCAACTCTTGCAGAGGCCCAGTCCGAGGCAGGGTGGCGGGCGGCAATGGCCGAGGAGATGGCCGCGATCAAGGAGAACAACACGTGGGAACTCTGCGATCTCCCCGCCAGCCAACGTCCCATCGGGCTCATGTGGGTCTACAAGCTGAAGAAGAACCCGGCGGGAGAAGTGGTGCGGCACAAGGCGAGGCTCGTCGCTAAGGGCGGGCCTGGATTCCGTACGCTCCAGTGGCGCGCCTGGATTCCGTACGAGGTCTTCGCTCCAGTGGCGCGCCTGGATTCCGTACGCGTCCTCCTCGCCGTAGCAGCTCACCACAGCTGGGAGGTGCACCACCTTGACGTGAAGAGCGCGTTTCTGAACGGCGACTTGACGGAGGTGGTGTACGTCTCCCAGCCCCCCGGCTTCGTCGTCAGCGGCATGGAGGGAAAAGTGTTGTGCCTGAAGAAAGCATTGTACGGCCTTCGTCAGGCACCACGGGCATGGAACTCCAAGCTCGATCACACTCTTCGTTCACTAGGGTTTACCCGATGCCCCTCTGAACATGCTGTGTACGCTCGCGGAGGAGAAGGCTCGCGTCTGCTGCAGGGAGTATACGCCGACGACTTGATCGTCACCGGCGTCAGCACACTGGAGATCGCCAAATTCAAGCAGGAGATGACGGACAGGTTCAAGATGAGCGACCTCGGCCTCCTGTCCTACTACCTCGGCATCGAGGTGACCCAGCAGAATAGCAAGATCACACTCTGTCAATCTGCATATGCTGCCAAGCTGCTGGAGAAGGCAGGCATGGCGGACTGCGCTAGAGCGCAGGTGCCCATGGAGACGCGCCTGAAGCTTAGCAAGACAAGCTCAAACCCTCCGGTGGACGTGACGCTCTACCGCTCCATCGTCGGAAGTTTCCGCTACCTGGTGCACAGCAAGCCGGACATCGCCTTCGCCGTGGGGTATGTGAGTCGATTCATGGAGAGGCCCACGACGGAGCACCTGAGTGATGTCAAATACCTCCTCCGCTACATCACCGGCACCAAGAACTACGGGTACGTGATCCATAGCAGTAACAAGCAGCTCGAGCTCGTAGGGTACAGTGACTCGGATCACGCTGGTGATCTAGATGATCGCAAGAGCACGACGGGCAGTCTCTTCCTCATCAACGGCTGCCTGGTGACCTGGCAGTCTGCGAAGCAGCACGCAGTAGCCCTGTCGTCGTGCGAGGCCGAGTATATGGCCGCCTCCGCTACGGTGTGCCAGGCTGCGTGGCTCCGGCGCCTCCTAGGGGAGCTGCTGAGCAAGGAGGAGGAGACGGTGAAGATCTACATCAACAATCAGAGTGCTATCCAACTGATCAAGAACCCAGTGTTCCATAAGCGCAGACATATTGATACGCGCTTCCACTACATCAGGAGGTGCTTTGAGGAAGGCAAGATCGCCGTCGAGCACATCGGCACCACCAATCAACTCACCGACATTCTCACCAAGTCTCTTGGAAGAATTCAGTTCCAGGAACTACGAGGAAGGATCGGCATCACCAACATCACCGAGGACTAAAACTTAGCGGGAGATTTGTTGGGAATAAGTTTCAGTTTCAGTTGTTAGCTCGTCAGGGTTTTAGGTGATGAAAGTTTAGTTTCGTCAGAGTCGTTTTCTGTCAGGTTTTGGCGCGATTTGTGCGCCCACATCGCGAGTCCTTAGGAGAGCCGTGGGCTCGATCCAAGTCGTGGGATGGCACGACTTAGTCGGGATCGTGGCTATAGCCACGGCAAGTTTGTTATTCCTGCAGAATAAGAGGAAGAAAAGCACCAGAAAAGCAGTAACTTGGACACTGCACAAAACCTCCCGAGTTCATCAGTAGTTCATCTTCTTCCCGCGCTGATTCTACCTTCGTTTTGATCACGAGTGAGTAGGGGTTTAGCTGACACGCTAGTGGATAGCTCTTCCTCAGGAATGGCGCAGAGTTGAACCCCAATGGCCTACATACTGCTGATAGAAGTAGGTGGGGGCACATCTTCCTCTTGTGGAATGGCGCCTACAGAGACTGACATAGCAGGCACCACCCTGGGCTTGACCTTTGATTTGCCAACACGACCATCAACAGTTGGTGGGACTTTGAATGCAGGCTGTTAGATGGTTCTACTGGAGTGACCACATTGGTCAGTAGGGGGGCAGAGTGTGATCATCTCGGGAGTTCTTCGATAACCACAGTGGATTCAGTCGTGACAACAAGAACCGCAGAGTTGGTTTGACTGAAAATGAGGCCCTCGGCTCCAAAAGAAACCTGAAAACCCACTCGCAGGAAATAATGTTTAAAGCCATATACATTGAGCCAAGGCCCCACATCGGCTATTAGTACTATAATGGCCGTAAATATGAACTCATTGAGCTGTTGTCTTGGGACTAGATCGGTCAGCAACAGCGATAAAACAACATCACCTTGTGCAGAGAGCCCAAAACGGACGCGATGGCTGTGTAAATCAATAGAGATCATCATGGAGTCTTCAGTGTACTGCGGCTGCAACAGTTGAGGGTGAATCACGAGCAAAGTAAATGTATCAGCTGAGTTATTGGAGTTGTCTTCGTCCTGAGAGGTTGTGATTGCATCATTCCAAGCCTGGGATGCACTGTCAAAGATGTCATCCTCTGGCACCAGATCATCTTGGACTTGAAGACCCTGCGCAGCGAGCCAAGCCTAAAATTTTTATAGGTGTGATGGCAAAGGAGGGTCAGGGGGCAGGCCACACACTCTAACCAGCATTTAGATCCTGCTGATTATTGGCAGCATTACCAGGAGTAGCTCCATTGGGAGGTACACCATTTTGAACTAACCAGTTGTGTACTTGCTGCTGGTATAGTTGCTCGGCCGTCAGATCAGGACCAAACTGATGGTGTGTATTACCATCCGGAGGAGGGGATCTTCCCCAGCAGGTGGAACTTCTGGCAACAAACCATTCTAGTCATTGCTTCTCAGAATAGTGACCTGAACTGTCCAGCAATCTCGAGCACCTCCAAGCTGCCAAACCACAAAACTTTTCTGAATTAACCGAATGTTAACGACTCTCACTTTGAGCAGAACAAACCTCCTATCTTGCCTCAGATTATACCAGGAGATGAGATAGCCAAAACCACCTAGAGATTATAAAGTACATAATCCACAGCTCTTGCCCAAAAGTAGTGGTGCCGCGATTCAGTGCTTCATTGTAGGGCACAAATGTGATTATAAATCATCATCTTCTAGTTTTAGTGGTGTAGAAATGGTAGTGTCACGCATGAAGGAACCCATAAGTCCAAAAACCTCAATGCCCACAGGGTGGTTCAGTGGTAAAGATCTTAGCCTCGTCCAGAAAACCCTCAATCTGGGTGCGGATGGCCGCACGGCGATGCAGGGGGACGTAGTGGCGTACCTCCAAGATTGCCAGGAAGCCGTGGTTGAGAGATGTAATTGGACCAACCACCATGCCACTCCTCACCAGCCTGTCAGCACGACTATGTTCGACGGCGAAGCCCGGTGGTAGGAACGACACTGGGTTCAGAGGGTAGTTAGCCATGGTGGCGAGTGCAAACCATGGCAATGGTGGCAGCAATGGTGGTAGCGATGGATGTGGCGGGGGGTGTGCTCTGTTTGGGAAGGTGGAGAAGGATTCGAAGTGTGAGGGGTAGGATCGAGATTTTGGGCACCCAGGCCCATTTGTTGGCTCTGTACGTACTTCTTGCGGCAAGATTGCTCCACACGGCCATAGGACCCACACTAGTCACATCTAACAGAGCTTTGAGCACCGCCTGGTTTAGGATTGGAAACGACTCTAAAGTCGGCAACGTGAAGTTGATTGGTATCGTTGATTTTGTTACCCATTTCATGAGATGTATCCACGGATATGAGGGGTTTTAATTTCGCCAGGCAAGAAAACGCCTTATGATCAGGGGCCGAACAGTTAATGTAGATTAACCTCATTTGCCAAGTGCGCTTATGATGTCCCCATTGAAGGCATCTGGAACACAAATCGGCCAACTAATGGCCAAATCTGTGATTTCCTCCTTTGAATATTGTGCTTGTGCCAAATCTGCCTTGTGTCAGGTCTCTAACACACGAGGCCAATCTTTATGAGGAGGAGCATATTTGAATGAATACATTAAATAGCATTGTGGTGGGGGTGGGTAGGGAATATTGATCCGACAATGGAGACTGCCCAGAATGAGGTAATCAATGTTATGTGAATCCTCCTATTCCTCCAGTTCCTCCTGAGCAACATAACTCTCCATTAAACGTAAATGCATGTGACCATCCGAAATTAACGGTTTGAAATTCAAACTTGAATGTATGAGCTTGGGCTTACGTTATGAATGGACGTCAGTACCCAAGGAAGAAGCTTCTGCCTCATTGCAATTGCAGAAGACCATGTGATCACTTGGAGTGAGTCGTGAATTCATGCAACCCACCGATGCATGGTCCATATCAACACCAGAGCGTAGAAAACTCAAGTTAGTTTTGATCGCCATAATGCGTCAAGCAGAGATGTTTACTAGCTACGGATCCGCATGCCAGTGAGGATCAGATTGCATGGCATGGGCAAAGCGGCCCTTGAAGAGATGAAAATGACAAAAAAAATCCGTCCACATTCTATCTTTAAGACCATAGATGAAATGCCCCACCTTGTTGTTGGCAACAGAGAAACGAAATGATCGGTTAGAGATCTTGTGGACATTGTAGCCCGTGCTAAGACCATGCAGGCAACATTGGACCACAATACCCACCAACTCAACATTGAGGAAGGATGTAGATGAGAAAGAAACGACCAAGAAGAACTCCTTGCCAGCCCGGGAGTTGGAAAAATGAACTGTGGTATCAAACTTACGCCTCACCTGATATGCCAAGGTCAATCTCGGCGTGAAATCCCAGTGTAGCAGTCCCTCTATCTAGATTAACATGAGAGATCTTGATAGGTTGGGTGGAAAGCGGGTGGAGAGGGGGAGAGGGAGAGAGCCATCCTCGCGCTCACACACTTGTCAGCTTCATTTACAGCAAACCCGACAGCAGTTAATGTTCTCTCCAACTTCTCGTGTCACTGATTAGGAGCTTGTCTAAGGCCATATAAGTACTTCAAAAACTTGCACACCTTTCCTTCCTGACCAGGTACTACGAAACCAGCGGGCTGATCCATGTAAATTTCCTCATTCAACTCTCTATTGAGGAAAGGTGACTTAATGTCCATTTAATGAATGAGAAGATCATGTGAGGCTGCCAATGACAGTAGCACCCGAATACGACTTAGTCTAGCCACAGGTGAGTAAGTATCAAAGAAGTCTTCACCTTCTTTCTAGGTATAAATCCTGGCCACAATCCTTGCCTTGTACTTTTTTATTGTACCATCAGGTCTATGCTTTTTCTTGAACACCAATTTACATCCCATGGGTTTGCATCCATATGGGCGGTTAGTGACTTCCCATGTTCCATTAGCAAATATGGAATCCATCTTACTATGGACAACTTCCTTCCAGTAGTCAGCATCAGAAGATGCATAAGCTTCTCGAAGAGTCCTGGGTGTGTCATCCATTGGGTACACAATGAAATCATTACCAAATGACTTTGCAGTCCTTCTTCCCTTACTCCTTACAGGAATTTCATTGTCATCATGCTCGGGATTCTCAACGTGTTCCATCACAATGGTAGGTTTAGGAGTTACAGAAAATTCCTGATAAGATAAAGTTGGTATCTCCTGATTTGATGAGTTAGACATATCCTTCATAGGAAATATGTCCTCAAATAAAGTCACATCATTCGACTGCATAATCGTACCAATATACATGTCGGGTATTTCAAAGCATAGCCCAGAATAATACAATCCACGATTTTTTGTCCAAGCTTGCGCTTGTTGGCAATTGGTATGTTGACTTTCGCCAAACAACCCCAAGTACGTAAGTAAGAGAGTTTCAACCTTTGCCCTTTCCCATTCCACAAATGGAGTAATGGTTTTATGCTTTGTGGAAACTCGGTTTAGAACATGACAGGGAGTCATTAATGCGTCCCCCACCATTCCTTGGAGAGACCCGATGTGTCTAACATGGCGTTAACCAAATCAGTTAGATTTCAGTTCTTTCTTTTGGCCACCTCATTTGACTGAGGTGAGTAGGGAGGTGTACTCTCATGACTTACGCCGTGTTCTGAACAAAAGAATCAAATTCATTGGAAAAAATACTCTCCACCATGATCAGACCTAAGCCGTTTGACTTTTAGATCAAGTTGGTTTTCTGCTTCAGCTTTATAATTTTTGAATTAGGTTAAAGCCTCATCATTTGATTTCAGAAGGTACACATAACAGTATCTAGCGGAGTCATCAATCCACGTCCTGAAATATTTCTTTCCCCCTTATTCCAAAACGCCATACACCTCAGAAAGATCGGAATGAATAAGCTCTAGTGGTGCCAAGTTTGTCGCCTCTGCACTCTTGTGAGACTTGCGAGATTGCTTAGCATGAAGACACAGTTGGCACCTGGAACTCTTGACGGTTGTGAATTTTGGAATTAAATTCAGCTTGGCTAGCCGCTTCATGCAACCAAAGTTAATATGACAAAGCGCGAATGCCACATATGATATTCAGAATTATGGCAAGCATTATTAATAACTTTAGTGCAAATATCTGACAATGATAGGCGGAACAAGCCTCCGCACTCATAGCGTTCTCCAAAAAAATTTCCATACATCGAAATTAAAACTTTATTGAACTCAAAAACCAACTTAAAACCATCTCGACACAAATGGGAACCGCTGACATGATTTTTATTTATGGAGGGAACATGATGAACGTTCTTCAGGCGCACGATCTTCCCTGAAGTAAACTTCAGATCGACACTCCCGACACCTAGAACAATAGCATGTGACATGTTCCCCATCAGAACGGGCGGAGTCCCTGTGACCTAATAAGAAGAAAACATGGATGCATTAGCATAAACATGGGCATTGGCACCGGTGTCAATTAACCAATCTGGAGAATGAAAAACTGAAAGGATGGTAGGAAAAATATCATTGGCGGACTTCCGCGCTTATCATGTTCGCGCTCATCATAGCGGTTGGGACATCTGTGAGCCTAGTGATTTGGATCAAGCAGACATGGCATAGTCCCTTCCCCATCGTATAGGAAGAGTTCTTGAACTTGGTAGAGTGTGATGGCTTGTTCTTTGCAACAAACTTGACTTTGCCCCGAGTTTTGTTCTTGTTGTTTTGGGGATTGTTGATATGGAAGTTCTTCTTATGTACCATGTGGGCACTATAAACTCCCTCAACAGCTTGATCACGTGTGTCTTTTTCCCTCGCCTTGTCTTCAACATCAAGACATCCAATGAGATCCTAAACAGAGAACTGTTGTCTCTTGTATTTCAGAGAGGTATCAAAATTGTTCCACGAAGGTCAAAGCTTGGCAATGGTGCCTCCATCCACAAACTTGTTCGGTGCTATCCCACAGACAACAGCGCCAGAAATTGACACGTTGACAGAGGTTGAGATTGCGTTGGTTTTTCCCTTGAAGAGGAAAGGGTGATGCAGCACAGGAGCAGTAAGTATTTCCCTCAGTTTGAGAACCAAGGTATCGATCCAGAAGGAGGGTCTCGTCAAGTCCAGAGTACCTGTGCAAACACAAACAAGCTTGCACCCAACGCTTCAAAGGGGTTGTCAATCCCTTCAAGATTGTTTGCAAAGTGAGATGTGAAGGCGGAAAGTGCAACGAAGTAAAAAGTGTAAGGCTGAAAATATGGTGTGGAGTAGACCCTGGGGGCCATAGTGTTCACTAGGGGCTTCTCTCAAAATAGCAAGTATTATGGTGGGTGAACAAATTACTGTCGAGCAATTGATAGAACCACGCAAAGTCATGACGATATCTAAGGCAATGATCATACATATAGGTATCACGTCCGAGACAAGTAGACCGATACTTTCTGCATCTACTACTATTACTCCACACATCGACCGCTCTCCAGCATGCATCTAGTGTATTGAGTTCATGACGAAGAGAATAACGCTTTAAGCAAGATGACATGATGTAGAGGGATAATCTCAAACCAATGATGAAAACCCCATATTTTTACCCTTGCTGGCAACAACATGATGCGTGCCTCGCTACCCCTTCTGTCACTGGGTGAGGTCACCCCACGGTATGAACCCAAAACCAAGCACTTATACCATTGCAAGAGTCATAGATCTAGTTGGCCAGACAAAACCCACAACTCGAAGAGAATTACAAGGATATGAAATCATGCATCAGAGAGATCAGAAGAAACTCAAATAAGATTCATAGATAATCTGTTCATAAATCCACAATTCATCACATCTCGACAAACACACCGCAAAAGAAGATTACATCGGATAGATCTCCATGAAGATCATGGAGAACTTTGTATTCAAGATCCAAGAGAGAGAAGAAGGCATCTAGTTACAAACTATGGACCCGTAGGTCTATGGTGAACTACTCACGCATCATCGAAGAGGTCATGGTGTTGATGAAGAAGCCCTCTGTGTCCGAATCCCCCCTCCGGCAGGGTACCAGTACGTGCCCGAGATGGGATCTTGCGGAGACAGAAGCTTGCGGCGGCGGAAAAGTACTTCCGATGATCTCCTGATTTTTTTGGGATTTTTAGTGATTATATAGGCGCAACCCCTAGGTCAGGGGATGCTCAGGGGGGCCACAAGCCTGGATGGCACGGCCTCCCCCATGGCCGCGGGGTGGGGTCTTGTGGGGCCCCTGGGGCTCCCCTGCCTTGGCTCCCAAGCTCCCCGATCTTCTTCCGTTCCAGAAAAAATCTTTTCGGGGATTTTCTTCCATTTGGACTCTCCTCTGAAAGGGGTCAAAAACTTGGAAAAACCAGGAATTGGCACATGGCACTGAGTTAATAAGTTAGTCCCAAAAAAAGGCATGCAAAACATCCAATGTTTGACAAGATAATAGCATGAAACCATAAAAAAATATAGATATGTTGGAGACGTATCAAGCATCCCCAAGCTTAACTCCTGCTCGTTCTCGAGTAGGGAAGTGATAAAGAATGAATTTTTGATGTGGAATGCTACCTAGCATAGTTGTCCTTTGCAACTTCTTTCACGTGGCATGAATGTTCAGATCCGTAAGATTCAAAGCAATAGTTTTCTTTTGACATGAAAACAATAATACTTCAAACAAACTAGCAAGGTAATCATGAACTTTCAAGATAACAAGGCCAAAGAAAGTTATCCCTACAAAATCATATAGTCTGGCTATGCTCCATCATCCTCACACAACTAATGTAAATCATGCACAACCCCCGAATTGGCCAAGTAATTGTTTTCTCACTCTAACTTTCTCAAACTTTTTATAACTATCACGCAATACATGAGCGCGAGCCATGGATATAGCACTATAGGTGGAATAGAGTGTGGTGGTGGTTGTGAGACAAAAAAGGAGGAGATGGTCACACTGACTCGGTGTATCAATAAGCTATGGAGATGCCCATTAATAGATATCAATGTGAATGAGTAGGGATTGCCATACAAGAGATGCACTAAAGCCATAAGTATGTGAAAGCTCAAAACCAAAACTAGTGGGTGTGCATCCAACTTGCTTGCTCACGAAGACCTAGGGAAATTTGAGGAAGCCCATCATTGGAATATACAAGCCAAGTTATAAAATGATGATTCCCACTAGCATATGGTAGTGACAAAGCAAGAAGCTCTCAATCATGAAGAACATGGTGCTAACATGAAGCACAAGTGTGGAAAAATATAGTAGCATTGTCCCTTCTCTCTGTTTCTCTCCTTTTTCTTATTTTTTCATTTGGGCTCTTAGGCCTCTCTTTTTTTCTTTTCTCTTTTCTCTCATTTTTTTGTTTTTGGGATCTTTGGCCTTTTTTTTATTTCCTCACATGGGACAATGCTCTAATAATGATGATCATCACACTTTTATTTACTCACAGCTCAAAGATCACAATGATGATTACTCCATAGGAAATGCCTCCGGCAGTGTACTGGAATGTGCAACGATCTAGCATGGCGTATGACGTTGAAACATCTCGCTAGCTATCTTACGATCATGCAATGGAAATATGAGAGTGATGGCACAAGCCATGAGACGGGATAGTGGTAGTTGCATGGCAATATATCTCGGAATGGCTATGAAAATGCCATAGTAGGTAGATATGGTGCCTGCTTTGAGGAAGGAATATGGTGGGTTTGTGCACTGGCGAGAATTGCGCGGCATAGAGAGGCTAGCAATGGTGAAAGGTGAAAGTGCATCTATACCATGGACTCACATTAGTCATGAAGAACTCACATACTTATTGCAAAAAATTTTACTAGTAATCGGAACAAAGTGCTAAATGCATACTCCGAGGGAAAGGGTTGGTAGGTGTAAACCATCGTGCGATCCCGGCCTCAACACAAGGATGACAATCAATAGATCAATTATGCTCCGACTTCCTAACATAGTGTTTCACCATACGTGCCTGCTACGGGAATCACTAACTCCAACACAAGTATTTCTAGATTCACAACACCCTACAAACATAACTCTTAATATTACTGAATCCATGTCACAAAACTAATTGAGAGGAACCGAGACTTCTCTTTCTACTCAATGCACATGAAGGTGGAGGTTATTGCATCCTCTTTGGGTACCTAGAACATTTGGGACTACTTTCATAGCATAAGCCAACTACCAAATCACGCACCGCCGTGCTCTAAAAGATATAAGTGAAGCACAAGAGCAAAAGTATCTAGCTCAAAAGATATAAGCGAAGCACTAGAGCAAAAGTATGTAGCTCAAAAGATATAAGTGAAGCACTATGAGCATTCTAGCAAAATCACGATGAGTGCATGTCTCTCTCTCTCAAAAAGGTGTGCAGGAAGGATGATTGTGACACAACAAAAAGAAAAGACTCCTATGATACAAGACGCTCCAAGCAAAACACATATCATGTGGTGAATAAAAATATAGCTCCAAGTAATGTTATCGATGGATTGAAGACGAAAGAGGGGATGCCTTCCCGGGGCATCCCCAAGCTTAGGATTTTTGGTGTCCTTGAATTTGGCTTGGGTAGCCTTGGGCATCCCCAAGCTTGAGCTCTTTCCACTCCTTGTCTCTTTGTCCATGAGAACATCACCCAAAACTTGAAAACTTCACAACACAAAACTTAAACAGAAACGTGTGATAACATTAGTACAAGAAAACAAACTATACCACTTCTTTTGGTACTGTAAAAAACTTGAATTCCATCTATATTGATGATGGTCTACTGTATTCTTACTTTTCCATGGCTATTACCACCCGATACTAACCATAGTTTCATCAAAACAAGCAAACAACTCAACAAAAATAGAATATGTCAAAAACAGACCAGTCTGTAGAAATATGTATACTAAGTATACTTATGGTACCTAGGAAAATGTGAAAACTTACGACGGCCTCGGTAAAACGTATATCAATCAGAAGCAAAACGAATCAACTCAAAAGCTCTTTCCAAATAAAAAATAAAAATCATCTCGTGAGCGAAAAGTTTCTGTCTTTTTCCAGCAGGATCAAACAACCATTACCAAGACTAGTCATAAAGGCTTTGCTTGGCTCAAACACAAAAAGAAACACAAAAAACACAATCACAACAGAATTATGAAAGTGTGGACGCAACAAACAGAAATAAAAAGATAAATTCATTGGGTTGCCTCCCAACAAGCGCTATTGTTTAACGCCCTTAGCTAGGCATAAACACGATAGAATCATGTATCGTCGTCTTTGGTGCTCAAACCATAAGTGGCCCTCGTCATGGATTCATAAGGCAATCTTATTCTCTTTCTAGGAAAGTGTTCCATGCCCTTCCTTAAAGGAAATTGAAATCTAATATTCCCTTCCTTCATATCGATGATAGCACCAATAGTCCTTAGGAAAGGTCTACCAAGAATAATAGGGCATGTAAGATTGCAATCAATGTCAAGCACAATGAAATCCACGGGTACATAGTTCCTATTTGCAATAATAAGAACATCATTGATCCTTCCCATGGGTTTCTTGACAGTAGAATCAGCAAGATGCAAATTAAGAGAACACTCTTCAATCTCATTAAAACCCAGAACATCACATAAAGACTTTTGAATCGCAGAAACACTAGCACCCAAATCACACAAAGCATTGCACTCATAGTTTTTGATTTTTATTTTGATGGTAGGTTCCCACTCATCATGAAGCTGACGGTAGCTGGGCGCCACGTGGCACCTTTGCCGTTGGTGAGCTGATAGAAAAGGCCTTTGACATTTGCTTTGCCATCTGCTTTGGTGAAGCTGACGGCAAAGAAACTCTTTCCCATCAGCTAGCAGACGGCAAAGACTAGGCAGATGGAAAAAAATTGTTTTCCAGTAGTGACATAGTTTCCTCTAAAGGCATTGTTGTTGCCAAAGTTAGTCCTACCAACAAAATTAACGTCCAAGTTAGAGTTGCTACTCTCAATCAAAGAAGACAAAGGAATATCGTTAGGATCCAAGGGAGCACTTCTACTAGCAACCAAATTCATTAACTCACCCATCTTAGCACTCAACGAGTTAATTTCTTCTATAGCATGTACCTTCTTACTAGTAGGTGACCTTTGAGTGTGCCATTGAGAGTAGTTTGTCATGATGTTGTCTAAGAGCTTTGTGGCTTCCCCTAACGTGATTTCCATGAACGTTCCACCTGAGGCGGAGTCCAAGATATTTCTAGAAGCGAAATTAAAGCCAGCGTAAAAGATTTGTATAATCATCCACAAACTCAAGCCATGAGCGGGACAATTTCTAATCATTAATTTCACTCTCTCCCAAGCTTGTGCAACATGTTCATGATGAAGTTTCTAGAAATTCATGATATCATTACGGAGAGAGATGATCTTTTCAGGCGAAAAATACTTGGATATATTAGCATCTTTGCACTTATCCCAAGAATCGATACTATTTTTGGGCAAAGAAGAAAACCAAGTTTTTGCGTGATCTCGCAACGAGAAAGGAAAAAGATTTAATTTAATCACGTCATTATCCACATCTTTTTCCTTTTGCATATTGCAAAGCTCAATGAAGGTATTGAGATAGGATGCGGCATCTTCACTAGGAAGGCCAGAGAATTGATTTTGTATGACTACGCACTAGTGGCAGGAGCAATCGGAGTACTAATAAAATCATTATTATTAGTATTCAAGAAGTCACAAAGTTTGTTGTTTTCATTCATGGTGACTTCAACAAGCAAGCAAGCACACAAGCAAACAAAGAGCAGGCGAGAAAAGGGCGAACGAAAAGGCAAACGAAAAAGGAAAATTCGTGAAGTGGGGGAGAGGAAAAAGAGAGGCAACTCCCAAACAAAGTAAATGCAAGAGATGAGTTTGCGACACCTAATTGGATGAGTTCTTGACTTGATCTTCCTCCCCGGAAAAGGCGCCAGAAATTCTTCTGCTATCCCACAGACAACAGCACCAGAAATTGACATGTTGACAGAGGCTGGGCTTGCGTTGGTTTTTTCCTTCAAGAGGAAAGGGTGATGAAGCACAGGAGCAGTAAGTATTTCCCTCAGTTTGAGAACCAAGGTATCCATCCAGAAGGAGGGTCTCATCAAGTCCAGAGTACCTGCGCAAACACAAACAAGCTTGCACCCAACGCTTCAAAGGGGTTGTCAATCCCTTCAAGATATTTGCAAAGTGAGATCTGAAGGCGGAAAGTGCTACGAAGTAAAAAGTGTAAGGCTGAAAATATGGTGTGGAGTAGACATAGGGGCCATAGTGTTCACTAGAGGCTTCTCTCAAAATATCAAAATAGCAAGTATTATGGTGGGTGAACAAACTACTGTCGAGCAATTGATAGAACCGCGCAAAGTCATGACGATATCTAAGGCAATGATCATACATATAGGCATCACGTCCGAGACAAGTAGACCGATACTTTCTGCATATACTACTATTACTCCACACATCGACCGCTATCCAGCATACATCTAGTGTATTGAGTTCATGACGAACAGAGTAACGCTTGAAGCAAGATGACATGATGTAGAGGGATAATCTCAAACGAATGATGAAAACCCCATCTTTTTACCCTTGATGGCAACAACACGATGCGTGCCTCGCTACCCCTTCTGTCACTGGGTGAGGTCACCACACGGTATGAACCGAAAACCAAGCACTTCTCCCATTGCAAGAATCATAGATCTAGTTGGCCAAACAAAACCCACAACTCGAAGAGAATTACAAGGATATGGAATCATGCATAAGAGAGATCAGAAGAAACTCCAATAAGATTCATAGACAATATGATCATAAATCCACAATTCATCGGATTTCGACAAACACACCGCAAAAGAAGATTACATTGGATAGATCTCCATGAAGATCATGGAGAACTTTGTATTGAAGATCCAAGAGAGAGAAGAAACCATCTAGTTACTAGCTATGGACCCGTTGGTCTATGGTGAACTACTCACGCATCATCGGAGAGGTCATGGTGTTGATGAAGAAGCCCTCCATGTCCGAATCCCCCCTCCGGTAGGGCACCAGAACGTGCCCGAGATGGGATCTTGTGGATACAGAAGCTTGCGGTGGCGGAAAAGTACCTTCGATGGTCTCCTGATTTTTTTTGGATTTTTAGGGAACATATAGGCGCAACCCCTAGGTCAGGGGACGCTCAGGGGGCCCACAAGCCTGGATGGCACGGGCTCTCCCCTGTTCGCGGGGTGGGGGCCTCTGGGGCCTCTGGGGCTCCCCTGCCTTGGCTCCCAAGCTCCCCGATCTTCTTTCGTTCCAGAAAAAATCTTTTCAGGGATTTTCTTCCGTTTGGACTCCGTTTCAAAATCTCCTCTGAAAGGGGTCAAAAACATGGAAAAAACAGGAACTGGCACTTGACACAGAGTTAATAAGTTAGTCCCAAAAAATAAAAGGCATGCAAAACATCCAAAGTGTGACAAGATAATAGCATGAAACCATCCAAAATTATAGATACGTTGGAGACGTATCATCCGGCAACACAAACTTGAAGTACTCAAGTTCCTACGCGAGAGATTGTATATCATGAGCTTGTTGAACAACACGGCGCTCATCGGTCTTCTTGTAGTCATAGAATTGTTCCATGACATATAACTGGCTGCCCCATAAAGAATTACGAGAGGCGGGGTTCCGCATGCCTGTTGTCCCTTCTCACGGTGCATGCCGGAAGAAGGGATGGAGAATACTTGGTGGTGTCGGATTGATCTGGAACGGTGCAAACCCATATGTGGTGGTGATGACGGCTAGGGTTGGCAGAAACCTCACCTATATATATGCGCGGTAGGGTGAAGAGACGTGGACGGACCCACGTCCGAGTCCGTTACAGCCCAAGAAACGACGTCTCCGATCGTGGTTAATCAGTTAAGGACTCTCTGTTCCTGACCAGCAAAAATAAGCGTGTAGGTATAAGCTCGGCTCGTCTCAATCCCGCAACCCGCGGCGCGTCGTGACAAGGCGTGGCATGGCGAGGCGGCCAAGGAGGAGGACTGCGCGAGTGCCTCTTCTATTCTGACTCTCTTACAAGTGCTTGTTGTTTTCCCTTGTTCCAATAAGAGTCGCTATGATGAATCTATTTGTACCCTTGGCCAACTAATATAAATGTTCCATGTATATATTATGTGATACATTACATTGTTTACATTTTCCCATGTTGTTTCCTATAAATCAATAATTTTAGATAAAGACCATACATTTTCCCATGTTGTTTCCTATAAATCAATAATTTTAGATAAAGACCATACATTTTCCCATGTTGTTTCCTATAAATCAATCAAACATTATTTGTGTTTTGCGCCTGTTATGAAAACTATTATCGCTGACCGATGAGGGGTGGTCGGTGGACACATACAACTTTGAATGCTATCTTGCTGGTCAATCAAGAGCATATAAAACCACCAAATTGCCCACTAAACATATAAAAATATGTAGTATTCTTGGGCAGTTGTATACACAGTTTGCCGATGACCCAAAACGTCACACAATAATCGGATGTCCAGCCTATTTCTCGCCTTCATTCTATTTCGTGTTGAGCAGCTTGGACGTACAATTATAGTCTTGTGTGCCCTCACATATTCTTCGTTGCAAATGGGAGATATGACTTTCCACTAAAAACAAAAGGAGTGTGAGAGAAAGTTCGTTCATAGAGTATATTTAGTTAATAAATTTCAATCCAAATATAAATACATTGACCTTGGCCGTGTTTCGCACACGAAACATCTCTAAATTAGTTACAAGATTTGGTTTTGTGAACAAACCAACTCTAGTAATATTCAGAGCTGGTTGTTAATTTGAACTAAATTTAGTATTTCTAGATTCGGAGTTAATTACTTAAAAAAATTAACGGACTATAAATGAGATGTCCAAGGAAATACCACTGAAAACCCTATATCTCCCCCCACCCCTTCATCACATCCTCTTGGTCCCCAAAGTTAGGCTCTCTCTACCGAGAACCCCTTTGACAGGACCTCGATGTTTCAGGTACGCAAAGTTAGGCTCTCTCTACCGAGAACCCTTTTACATGACCTCGATGTTTCAGGTCTGCAAAGATTTGTCAAATTAACCATTGTGTGATTAAAAAAATAAAATGATTTACAAAACAACTGTTGCGGATGGCAATATTTTACAGCTAGTGTTGTCAAAAAAAATGACATGACATATATGCTGTAAATGAGGGACTGTGGCTGATAGTGTAAAATTTCATGCAATCATGGAGTCATTAACACCATGAGACTGATAGTGATGTATCTATGATAAAACATGAAAACAATTCGCCATGTGACACTCTATACTGGGGCATGTCACATGTAGATTTCTCTATTCTAATCATTCTTTAGTGAAAACGTCAATGAGCCAAGATTTAATTAAGTGCGAGCATGCATTATAATTTTGTTGTTTGTTTGAGAATAGTTATGCAGTGCATTCACATGATAGCAAAGTGAGTAGGATGGTGGACGAGAACTAGGTTGAGGCAGCCATCATGATATGGTTCTTGGCTTGTTGCTACCATGTGCATGTCATGTTTGTCTTAAGTATCAATTCGTGCATCCTATGGACCACGTGACTAAGCTACTTGGCCATTTGTACACAGATAGCGCAATAATGCTTTGTGAACCATCTTCAACAAAACGTGAAACATGCAGAGGGAAGTGGGAAAAAATTGCACACCTAGATGGGGCAATAATGCTTTGTTCCATAATGTGTTCTCTCTCATATGAATGTGATTTTCTCTATTCATTAATGGTGTATGCAGTAGTTACCGGGAAGATTTAATTTGTTTTTTTTTTGAGTTAATTACACCAACTCATACATAACTATTAGTATTCTTCCATAATGTATTCTCTTCCATCACTCATACATAACTGTTAGAATACATAATTATTTTGGAAGATGTAATTTGTTGAATGTGCACCACCTTCAACAAAACATGAGGCATGCAGAGGCAAGTGGCAAAAGAACAGAAAAGTTTGCACACCTGGATGGGGCAATAAAATTTTCTTCCATAATGTATTCTCTCTCGTCTGAATGTGGTTTTCTCTATTGATTACTGGTGTATGCAGTAGTTATTGGGAAGATGTTATTTGTTTTTATGAGTCAGAACAGAACAGAGGGAGTACTGCTAGGTTATCCCTCATGGTCAATCCAAATGCATAGTTTTGACCACACAAATGTTATACTGATAAATGCATCGTAGCTGTCGTCCTAAAACTACTCCATCGTAGCTGTCGTCCTCAAAAACTACTCCATCGTAATTCCTAATCAACCAAACATGAGACATGCAGTGGCAAAAGAAAAGAAAAGTTTGCACACCTAGATGGGGCAATAAAATTTTCTTCCATAATGTGTTCTCTCTAGTCTGAATGTGGTTTTCTCTATTGATTAATGGTGTATGCAGTAGTTATTGGGAAGATGTAATTTGTTTATTTGAGTCATAACAGAACAGAGGGAGTACTACTAGGGTATCCCTCATGGTCAATCCAAATGCATAGTTTTGACCACACAAATGTTATACTGATAAATGCATCGTAGCTGTCGTCCTGAGAAACTACTCCCGCCATCACGGTTTACAAGGCGTCCTTGGATGATCTCTAGAACCTATGTAGTTATCGATTGGCTGTGAGATGGGCTAAAAAATAGCATCAATAATACTCATGCGCCTAATGAGATGAGAAATTAACACGGCGCATGCATGCAGGAGTAGTACTAATTGACACGGCGCATGCATGCATGTCTATTGTGGAAACACATGTAAATTTAAATGTGTCTTCTAAACATGACGGGGTGTGGTACCGACCATGAATTCGTAATTAACGGGCACTACGTACATTCTACTACTATAACTGATGCGGAGATGATGCGCTCCTCTGTGATATTTTTGTTAAATATCTGCTCCTCTATGATTTTGAAAGAGAACGTGTTTGGTAACGGAGGAAAATACGAATATAAAATAGGGAAATAGGCTAGAAAATCCCACATTAAACAGCAACATATGATCATTATTTAAATTATGTATGAAATAGTCTATGGATATAAAAGTTCAATAATTAGTAACTACCTATGACCATTATTTAGTATGCAGAAGATTATTGAGTGCATGGTTGAAAGAAAGAGATGGAAACAAAAGGGTTACGTCCACCGAGCATGGTATGGATTAGTTGGGTAATGGGTCTACTAGTGCCGAGAGTAGACAAAAGCAATGTTGTCTTTCAGCTCACCTCCACTATTCATCACCTCCATTATTTCGGATCACGGAGTCATCACCTCCACAGTTGTGATGTGCCTTCTCTAGTGCAGAAGTGGCAACTTGACTTGTAAACTTGGTTGCTCACTACAAAACATATTATGTATTGCCCCATCCAGATGTCCACAGGGCTAGGTCACATCATCGAAATGATGATAAGGATTGAGTCATCAGTCCTAGCTGGTGCGTACACTGAAGTACGGTAGCTGCACTTAGATCTAGGATCCTCGATATGAAATTTCACTCTCCTATGCCATGACGATACTAGACATTTGCACAAATTAATATTCACAATAGAGAAATCATCCTTAACGTAAATCAAAGCAAACGATATGCCCTCTTTCACTAGGTCTGCAAGCCAGATGCAAAACTGAAAGTTAACCAAGTCACCAGCTTGGCAACCAGATGCAAACGCTGAAATTTAAATGACCTTTTACAAATTTAAGTCATCGTTGTAAATGTAAGTCACCAACTTGGCCATGAATTCATAATTAGTGCGCATTGCATTCTATTAATATAAGTGATGAGGTGACGAGGCACTCCTCTATGATTTTTGTAGAGTACGTGCTTGGTAACTATTGTAAACGTGCTGGTCACTTAGTAAACTTTCAAATCATGCAAGACCACTGTGCATGGCTACGTCGGTTGAGTAAAATAGGCATGCATGCATGAACACGTGTGACACAACGAACGGATAGATTTGCACCAAAAATAATATCCATGTATATTCAAGACTTCCAGTTATTGCAGAAATTGAGTGGTGCCTAGCTATGTCCAACACTCATAACACACCGCCATACCTCTATAAATAGGAGTCTGGCGTTGTAGGATTTCCATCAATCCAACGTAACCATTTCTCATTCTACTTGAGAAATTAAGGCCAACCAGCCAACCATGGCAACCAACAAGAGTATTAAGAGCGTGGTTATTTGTGTTCTCATATTGGGTTTAGTTCTGGAGCAGGTCCAAGTAGAAGGCAAGAGTTGCTGCAAGAACACGACGGGCAGAAACTGCTACAACGCCTGCCGTTTCGCCGGTGGTTCCCGACCAGTCTGCGCAACTGCTTGTGGTTGTAAAATCATAAGCGGCCCAACCTGTCCTAGGGACTATCCTAAGCTGAATCTTCTCCCTGAATCCGGTAAAGAGATATCATTTTTATTCTTCCCAACTTGTTGATAATTACCTACTAATGGAAAATTAATTATTTGCATACTTGTGGTTCAAATTACTTTTGTAGGTGAACCAAATGCGACTGAGTACTGCACAATTGGATGCAGGACTTCCGTTTGTGACAACATGGACAATGGTAATTTTAATTGACCAGTTTTATTTTTATTTTTACCGGCAGAAAAAATATTGTGTTTTAGACATACATAACCTCAACTATTTTGTAACAGTTTCCCGTGGCCAAGAGATGAAATTCGACATGGGACTCTGCAGCAACGCATGTGCCCGTTTCTGTAATGATGGTGAAGTCATTCAGTCTGTTGAAGCCTAATCATGCCTTCTTGGGCATGATTTCTATGGCCAAGGTCGTTTTTTCATTTTCTGTTCAACAATCTTGATACCATCACCACATCGAAGCAAATGTATCATCTTAGTTATGTATTTCTGTTTTTTCCCTCGTTCCAATAAGAGTCGCCACGATGAATCTATTTATACCCTTGGCTTAATATAAAAGTTCCATGGATATATTATGTGATACACCACAATTTTTAATTTTTTTAATGTTGTTTCTTGTATATCAGTTGTTTCATATTAAGACCGTACATTTTTCGATTATATTTACGTTCGAACATATGAGCTATCATGTTTTTACCGTGAAAGTTTTCTCTACTAAACATTAATTAGGCGTTACATGTTATATAGGAACACGAAGGGCCATCAACTGGCTAGTCGAACAGAATGTTGCTAACAGGAAATTAATGGTCATCACCAACATGTTTAGCATATTTTAGGAGAACTATGATCACTAAGGGACGAGGGGCGGTCGGTGAAGACATATAAATTTGATTGCTATCTCGTTAGTCCACGACGAGCGTATATAACCACCAAATTGCCCATTAAAATATGAAATTTTCTAGTGTTATAGGGAATTTGTATATATTGTTTCGCGATGAACCAAATCGTCACACAATAATGGGATCGGCTATATTTTTGTGTCAATGGTATTTTCTTTTGAGCATCTTGAACCTAGCATTATAGACTTGTGCTCCCTCATATTGTGGCCTTGTAATTGGGAGACATGGCTTTGGACTACAAACCAAATGAGTATGAGAGTATGTTCATAGAATCACTTTAAGTAATAAAATATAAATCAAAATAAAAAACGCAGTGGCCTCGGCCGTGTTTCAGTCACAAAACTGATCGAAATTAGTTACTGGAGATGGTTTTATGTACAAACCAACCCTAATAATACTCATAGTTTGTTTCTTGTTCACTGGATGTATCTATGATAAAACTTGAGAAAAAATCTTCATGTGACTCAATATACTGGGGCAACTCACACGTATATATTTCTTTATTCTGAATATTGTTTACTGAAAATGTCAATAGGCCAAGATATAATGAACTGCGGGTATGTAATATAAATTTGTTTACTGAAAATGTCAATAGGCCAAGATTTAATGACGCTCGCTTAGCTGCAGGAACATGTGTGTTAACCTCGATAGGCATAAATAAGTTAACCGTGAAGGCCAACAACGTAGAGGATATATTTTTTTCTTGCTGGAAAGGGACCATAGAGACGTAAGAGACAAGAATAATAGCATCTCTAGCACGCCCCATACAGTGCCCCGACCCATAAAATAATCGTCAAAATACGGGTTCGGAAAAAGTTGCCCGATCAAACCCCTTAAACGCGTCGGACCCGTAAATATTTTTGCGTGGCGTTGTAAAATTGCCACCCCAACCCGCGAAAACGCAGATTCTCCCCTTTGCGTGGACGGCGCCCTGTATATATCAAGAGCGGTTGACGGGTGAGACATTTCAGCCCACGCTTTTCCCCCCTCCCATCACCGTCGGGCTGCCTCCTACGATTCCGGACATATCAGCTGCCGGGATCATGTCGGTGGGCCACCACAGGCACGGGATTGACCCCTACCCCTTCCTACTGCCTCGGTCGGCCGAAAAGTTGCAGATCGGCGACTGTTTGTCGTGCCTTCCGCATCTGACATTTCGGGCCACCAACGGTTGCGTCAAGCGATGGATTGGTCACGGAGCACTTCGCACAGCGCCGACAAAGCCATGCAGGTGCTGGTTCGTCCTGTAGTTGTCGTCGTTGGTTTGCCGGAAAGGACTCGGCTGACCGTCGAACGAGCTCGGTTCTTGCCCAATGGCTCACCGGCTTGCCGATGCCATTTATACAGTGCGACCACTGCACAGACAAAGTGTTGTGACTCACATCTGTCACGCGGCATCACCTCGGATGGGTATTCTTGAAATGCAATAACAACGGGATATATTCCTTTTCAGTTCGACAAAGATTTGGTGAATCACTATGTATCCAATGCCTTTGAAGAAAATAAAGAAGCAAAAAAATGTGTTTTCATGCTCCAAATTGAAATGCAAATAAGTGACTCAAATTGAATGCAAGCCAGATACAAACACTGTAAACTTAATCACCTTTTACAAGTTTAAGTAACCATTTAAAAATCTAATTAAGTCATCATTTACAAATCTGAGTCACGAGCTCAGCCATGAATTAATAATTAGTGGGCACTGCATTCTACTACTATAAATGATGAGGTGAAGAGGCAGTCCTCTATGATTTGGTCACTCGTTTTACTTTATTAACCAAATTTAAGGTTAATAAGTACTAGAGGGAAAGGTTGGGACTGAAGGCGCATCAGAGTACACCACCATGATGAGCAGTTGCATTATCCTGTCCGAGAGCGAGTTCAAACTACCGCAATGCTCGTTCAAAAAACTACCTCTAGCTTCTCCATTTGAAGAAATGGTGTTGCCTCCTTCTCCTTCATGGACTATAGGAATCCACTATGCCATCGCGGGAGTTAAAAGAGAGAAGAGAAAATGGAGTTTTCATTGGTTGCCGATTGGATAAAGATGACAACAATCAAAGGCAAGTTAACTTCCATCACATGGTCGTCGTCGCCTCTTTTGTTGCATTTGGGTTAACTTAAAATAATTGGCAATTAGTATAATTTATAAAGAAATAGAATTTGCGCATGGTGCCTTTTTGTTAAAAAATGGAACAACAACCTTTTCTTCCCGTGATGCCACATATGTTGTGGCTCCCTAAATTGTAATCAATGGTTAATCAATAGTCTTGCATGATTCACGTATTAGTTTGGCGTCTATTGGCATGCACTATTGCTGCCCATACTATGGTTGTATATTATTGATTTAGATATGCAAGTAAGTACAAAGTGATGGTCCATGACATCAATATAGTGGCAACTTCATGTGGGACCGCAATATACATTTCTATTAGTTAGATTGGTAACTTTTAAATTAAAATGTTATTGGGGCACCTTTTCACATTTTTTGAGTTGGTATTTGGGTTTAAGGTATTTGTTGCTTCATGAATACTTTGTTTCTATCAACTAGACAAATGAGGATGTCCAACAAAAAGACAAATAAAAATGTGAAACACGCACGGACATAAAACCTAGATCAACAGGTCTACTAAGAGAAGAATGCATACGTGAAACACGCAAGACAACTTTCTAGGCTCCTTATCCTGTTGGTGTTTCAATAGCGACTCAGGATGACGATGGGAGGCAGCGTCCTACTAAAAGATCTAAGCAATAAGACTTCCATATAATAAAGAATCCAAAGTTGTTTTGGCTGGCTGGTGGTTCACAATTTCTCTTAAGTTATTAGAGATTTGAGCATGGTCTCTGAATTTTTGAGATGGTCCCTATGTGGTCTCGACCAGGCGGTTGGCCTGTAAATGTGATCTAGTACTCTGTTCAATCCATGCAGTGAGGGCTGCAGTAACCAGCAGCGATGTTGTCTTTTAGCTCACCTCCATTATTATGGACCAAGGATACTGTTGTGGAACCATATGGTGATGTGCCTTCTCTAGGGCCGAAGGGGCAACATGGAAAATTGGTTGCTTAGTAAAAATATATTTACATTGCCCCATCCAGACATGCTAATGGTCATGTAGGTAGCTGGGTCACGTGGTCTAGATTCAGTCATCAGTCCTAGCTGGTGCGTACAACGAAGTAGTGAAGTTGCACTTGGATATGAAATTTCACTCTCTTACTTCATGACCATCGTAGCTTGCCAGTACCAAAGACTAGACATTTTCACAAATTAATATCCATAATATTTAATTAAGTCATCCTTATAAATGTAAGTCACCAACTTGGCCATGAATCCATAATTAGTGGGAATTGCATTTACTACTATAAATGATGAGGTGACGAGGCGCTCCTCTATGATTTTTGTAGAGTACGTGCTTGGTGTATGACGATGGAATTGCACGATGTATTGATCAGGTGCAACCGCACGTATATATGATGTACATGATGGGCCACGACCTCAACTGTACAGAATTAGGAGGTGGGCGTAATACACAATATGCACATAACATATATACTCAACCCCACCCCCCCACGCAGTCCAAGCGTCGACGTTGCTGACGCAAAGACGTCGTGCGCAAGCCTTTGGTCATGATATCTGCAAATTGTTGCTTTGTGGGAATATGGAGAACACCAACGTCGCTAAGAGTGACCTGATCCCGAACAAAAAGAATATCAAGCTCAGTGTGCTTGGTGCGGCGATGTGGACTGGGTTGGCGGAGAGGTAGACCGCCAAGACGTTGTCGCAGTAGACCACTGTCTCCTTGGTGACCTGACACGAGAGATCAAGAGGAAGATGACGAAGCCAGGAACACTCAGCGACAACATTCGCCATGGCACGATACTCAGCCTCAGCACTTGATCGGAAGACCGTAGGCCGCCGCTTGGACGACCACGAGATGAGTAATAGCCCAAAGAAGACACAGAAACCCGAAGTGGATAACCTTGTGTCGGGGCAGCCAGCCCAGGCAGCCTCGGTGTAGGCGGTGATTTCGGTGAAGGCGGAGGCAAACAACGTGATGCCCAAGTCCACGGGGCCATGCACATAGCGTAGGATCCGCCTTACAGCGACCCAATTAACGTCCCAAGGAGCATGCATGTGAAGACAGACCTGCTGGAAAGTGTGCTGGATCTCTGGAAGTTTCTATGTGAGGTACTGCAGAGCGCCAACAATAGAGCGATAGAGCAGAACATCCGAAACAGGAGAACCAGAAGTGGCGGAGAGCTTGGTCTTCGTGTCGACACGCGTGGTCGCGGGTTTGCAATGAAGCATCCCAGCATGGTCAAGAAGCTCATGAGCATACTTCCGCTGATGAAGGAAGAAGCCATCAGGACCACACATGACCTCAACACCTAGGAAGTAGTGCAAAGGACCCATGTCCTTGATGGTGAACTCAGCACGAAGACGGTCAGTGAGCCGACAGAGAAGGCCAAGTGTGCAGGCTCTTAGGATGATGTCATCGACGTAGAGGAGCAGATATGCAGTGTCGGCGCCCTAGTGATAGACAAACAGTGAGGCATCAGAGCGTATAGACTGAAACACGAGTTGATGTAGGAACACCGCGATGCGCTGGTACCAGGAGCGAGGACCCTGCTTGAGCCCGTATAACGAGCACAGAAGTATGGACACATGATATGGAGACGTCGGATCAACAAATCTTGTAGGCTGCTGACAGAAAACCTGCTCGTGAAGGTGACCATGGAGGAAGGCGTTAGAGACATCCATCTGGTGTATAGGCCAGGCACGAGAGACCGCAAGCTAGAGGACGGTGAGGATCGTGCCAGGCTTGAGGACCGGAGCGAAAGTGTCAGTGAAGTGGACGCCAGCACGCTGGCGGAAGCTGTGAACAACCCAACACACCTCGTAGCGAATGAGGGTACCATTAGGACGGAGCTTGTGCTTGAAGACCCACTTCCCGGTAATCACATTAGCGTGCTGGGGTCGGGGAACAAGCTGCCAAGTCCGATTCCGCTGCAATGTGTCAAACTCCTCCTGCATCCCAGCCATCCAGAGCTTGGCCAAAGAACGCCGGTGTGGGCACGGGTGACCGGGCCGACCGCAGAGGCCACGGGTGGTGGAGCGGGCGGGGCCGACGCTGCAGGTGCCGCCGTGTTCTGGTAATATGGCCGTAACTTTTACATACGACCTCCGATGAAAAAAAAATTTATATGCAAAATCATCTACTCGAGAAGTTACATCCGAATTCAAGGGGCAAAGCCCGTTATCGATTTTCTAGAATCCTCAAAAACCTAAGCGAATGAAATCATTGAAAGTGAACATGTCGTGGACCTGATTACAGGGGCCATACAGGGGCCATAAACATTAACTAGTTTCTAGTAGTGAGCTGATTGTGTTGATTTAAAGTTGATCCCCAGAGGAAAGCTTTCTTACAAGAAGGTATTCCCCCAAAGAAACATTACTATTCCAGATCGTAACTAGGCCCCCCGACGAACCCCTAGAGGGAACAAACGCAAACTTGTCAAAATGTTTGGGGCAGTAAGTCTTGAGGGTTTTTGCATCAAACTGCGGCATTTTAGTTTCTTGCAAACAAATGATAGAGCAACCACTGTCACGGATTGCGTTCGAAATAGCTACATGTCTTTCGGAGAATTAAGACCTCGGATGTTCCAACATATCATATTCCAATTCTACAAACGAACCATAAGAAAAACTCAAGGGCAGTAGAGAGACTGAAATCAAGCGTTATCCGCAGCAGGAGCCGGCATCTCCTTGAGGAGCTCGCTATGTTGGGAATAAGTTTCAGTTTCAGTTGTTAGCTCTTCAGGGTTTTAGATGTCGAAAGTTCAGTTTCGTCAGAGTCGTTTTCTGTCAGGTGTTGGCGCGATTTGTGTGCCCACATCGCGAGTCCTTAGGAGAGCCGTGGGCTCGATCCAAGTCGTGGGATGGCAGGACTTAGTCGGGATCGTGGCTATAGCCACGGCAAGTTTGTTATTCCTGCAGAATAAGAGGAAGAAAAGCACCAGAAAAGAAGTAACTTCGACACTGCACAAAACCTCTCGAGTTCATCAGTAGTTCATCTTCTTCCTGCGCTGTTTCCACCTTCGTTTTGATGACGAGTGAGTAGGGGTTTAGCTGACAATTGGCATCAGAGCTTTGTTGATCCATACCTGTCGGAGGGATGCTGAAGATTGGAGGAGGCGACGCGTCGAAGAAGGCCGCCGACGGCGCTGACACGCGCTGCCCAAATCAACTCTGTCCCTCCCGCGCTCCGGGCGCTATCTCGGCGGCGGCTCGGGCACGGCGTGTCCCACGCTGACGAGGACCAACTACAACTCGTGGTTGCTGCTGATGAAGGTGATCCTCCAGGTGCGACACCTGTGGGACGTCATCGACACCGGAGTAGGCGACTTCGACGACGATCGCATGGCACTGGAGGCTATCCTCCGTGCCGTGCCGCAGGAGATGATCGCCATGCTCGCCGTCAAGGACACGGCGAAGGAGGCACGGGACGCAATCAAGACGATCCGAGTCGGGGCCGATCGTGTCCGCGACTCGAAGGCCCAGAACTTCCGCAAGCAGTATGAGGATCTCAGGTTCAAACCTGTTGAGTCCGTCGATGATTTTGGGTTGCGGCTGCAGGAGCTCGTCCATCAGCTGGACGTCCACGGCGACCCCATCGACGACAAGAAGGTGATTCTCAAATACCTGCATATCGTGCCGAAGTGGTACAGGCAGATGGCGCGATCGATCGAGAGTCTTCTCGATCTGAACACCATGTCCATCGGAGAGCTCACCGGGCGTCTCAAGGTCTGCGAGGAAGACGACGACGGCGAGCCGGCGGGTGCAGCAAATGACGGCCAGCTGCTGCTCACAAGGGAGCAGTTGCGCGCGCATGAGAAGGAGGACACTCCCTCTGGAAGTGGCGGCGGAGGCGGAAACCGCCGCGACAAGGGACGCGGCCACGACGGCGCGCGTGACAAACCGCGGGGAGGCACAGGGGCTGCCCGCGATGACAAGTGCCGCTATTGCGGCAAACTCGGGCACTGGGCCCGGGAGTGTAGCAAGAAGAAGCGCGAAGAAGCCCACCTCGTGAAGGAGGGGGCGAGGAGGAGCCCGCGGCATACCTTGCGGCACAACTGAACCTCGTCCTCATCGTCGACGCGCGGGAGCAGGACGGCGAGCGGGTGTTCCTGAACGAGGAGCAGGCGATCGTGCGGCTCGGGGAAGACCAGGAACCTGTCGACGTTCCCTGGTACCTCGACAGTGGCGCATCGAACCACATGACCGGCAGTCGCGCTGCTTTCGCTGATCTGGACACCAAGATCGTCGGCACCGTGCGCTTCGGCGACAACTCCATCGTCGACATCAAGGGGCGCGGCACGGTGGTGATCTCGGTGAGCGGCGACGAGCATGGTGCCCTCACTGATGTCTACTTCATTCCCAAACTCAAGACGAGCATCATGAGCATAGGGCAGCTCCATGAAAGCGATTGCCCGTCTTCGATCCACGGCGGCTACATGACGGTGTGGGATCGGCAGAACCGTCTACTCGCAAAGGTACCACGCTCGCAAAGGTACATCGTCGAAATGATGATAAGGATTGAGTCATCAGTCCTAGCTGGTGCGTACACTGAAGTACGGCAGCTGCACTTAGATCTAGGATCCTCGATATGAAATTTCACTCTCCTATGCCATGACGATACTAGACATTTGCACAAATTAATATTCACAATAGAGAAATCATCTTTAACGTAAATCAAAGCAAACGATATGCCCTCTTTCACTAGGTCTGCAAGCCAGATGCAAAACTGAAAGTTAACCAAGTCACCAGCTTGGCAAGCAGATGCAAACGCTGAAATTTAAATGACCTTTTACAAATTTAAGTCATCGTTGTAAATGTAAGTCACCAACTTGGCCATGAATTCATAATTAGTGCGCATTGCATTCTATTAATATAAGTGATGAGGTGACGAGGCACTCCTCTATGATTTTTGTAGAGTACGTGCTTGGTAACTATTGTAAACGTGCTGGTCACTTAGTAAACTTTCAAATCATGCAAGACCACTGTGCATGGCTACGTCGGTTGAGTAAAATAGGCATGCATGCATGAACACGTGTGACACAACGAACGGATAGATTTGCACCAAAAATAATATCCATGTATATTCAAGACTTCCAGTTATTGCAGAAATTGAGTGGTGCCTAGCTATGTCCAACACTCATAACACACCGCCATACCTCTATAAATAGGAGTCTGGCGTTGTAGGATTTCCATCAATCCAACGTAACCATTTCTCATTCTACTTGAGAAATTAAGGCCAACCAGCCAACCATGGCAACCAACAAGAGTATTAAGAGCGTGGTTATTTGTGTTCTCATATTGGGTTTAGTTCTGGAGCAGGTCCAAGTAGAAGGCAAGAGTTGCTGCAAGAACACGACGGGCAGAAACTGCTACAACGCCTGCCGTTTCGCCGGTGGTTCCCGACCAGTCTGCGCAACTGCTTGTGGTTGTAAAATCATAAGCGGCCCAACATGTCCTAGGGACTATCCTAAGCTGAATCTTCTCCCTGAATCCGGTAAAGAGATATCATTTTTATTCTTCCCAACTTGTTGATAATTACCTACTAATAGAAAATTAATTATTTGCATACTTGTGGTTCAAATTACTTTTGTAGGTGAACCAAATGCGACTGAGTACTGCACAATTGGATGCAGGACTTCCGTCTGTGACAACATGGACAATGGTAATTTTAATTGACCAGTTTTATTTTTATTTTTACCGGCAGAAAAAATATTGTGTTTTAGACATACATAACCTTAACTATTTTGTAACAGTTTCCCGTGGCCAAGAGATGAAATTCGACATGGGACTCTGCAGCAACGCATGTGCCCGTTTCTGTAATGATGGTGATGTCATTCAGTCTGTTGAAGCCTAATCATGCCTTCTTGGGCATGATTTCTATGGCCAAGGTCGTTTTGTCATTTTCTGTTCAACAATCTTGATACCATCACCAGATCGAAGCAAATGTATCATCTTAGTTATGTATTTCTGTTTTTTCCCTCGTTCCAATAAGAGTTACCACGATGAATCTATTTATACCCTTGGCTTAATATAAAAGTTCCATGGATATATTATGTGATACACCACAATTTTTAATTTTTTTAATGTTGTTTCTTGTATATCAATTGTTTCATATTAAGACCATACATTTTGCGATTATATTTACGTTCGAACATATGAGCTATCATGTTTTTACTGTGAAAGTTTTCTCCACTAAACATTAATTAGGCATTACATGTTATATAGGAACACGAAGGGCCATCAACTGGCTAGTCGAACAGAATGTTGCTAACAGGAAATTAATGGTCATCACCAACATGTTTAGCATATTTTAGGAGAACTATGATCACTAAGGGACGAGGGGCGGTCGGTGAAGACATATAAATTTGATTGCTATCTCGTTAGTCCACGACGAGCGTATATAACCACCAAATTGCCCCTTAAAATATGAAAATTTCTAGTGTTATAGGGAATTTGTACATATTGTTTCGCGATGAACCAAATCGTCACACAATAATGGGATCGGCTATATTTTTGTGGCAATGGTATTTTCTTTTGAGCATCTTGAACCTAGCATTATAGACTTGTGCTCCCTCATATTGTGGCCTTGTAATTGGGAGACATGGCTTTGGACTACAAACCAAATGAATATGAGAGTATGTTCATAGAATCACTTCAAGTAATAAAATATAAATCAAAATAAAAAACGCAGTGGCCTCGGCTGTGTTTCAGTCACAAAACTTATCGAAATTAGTTACTGGAGATGGTTTTATGTACAAACCAACCCTAATAATACTCATAATTTGTTTCTTATTCACTGGATGTATCTATGATAAAACTTGAGAAAAAATCTTCATGTGACTCAATATACTGGGTCAACTCACACGTATATATTTCTTTATTCTGAATATTGTTTACTGAAAATGTCAATAGGCCAAGATTTAATGAACTGCGGGTATGTAATATAAATTTGTTTACTGAAAATGTCAATAGGCCATGATTTAATGACGCTCGCTTAGCTGCAGGAACATGTGTGTTAACCTCGATAGGCATAAATAAGTTAACCGTGAAGGCCAACATAGAGACATGAAAACGCGAAAAGGGACCATAGAGACGTAAGAGACAAGAATAATAGCATCTCTAGCAGGCCCCGTACAGTGCCCCGACCCATAAAATAATCGTCAAAATACGGGTTCGGAAAAAGTTGCCCGCTCAAACCCCTTAAACGAGTCGGACCCGTAAATATTTTTGCGTGGCGTTGTTAAATTGCCACCCCAACCCGCGAAAACGCAGATTCTCCCCTTTGCGCGGACGGCGCCCTGTATATATCAAGAGCGGTTGACGGGTGAGACATTTCAGCCCACGCTTTTCCCCCCTCCCACCACCGTCGGGCTGCCTCCTACGATTCCGGACATATCAGCCGCCGGGATCATGTCGGTGGGCCACCACAAGCACGGGATTGACCCCTACCCCTTCCTACTGCCTCGGTCGGCCGAAAAGTTGCAGATCGGCGACTGTTTGTCGTGCCTTCCGCGTCTGACATTTCCGGCCGCCAACGGTTGCGCCAAGCGATGGATTGGTCGCGGAGCACTTCGCACAGCGCCGACAAAGCCATGCAGGTGCTGGTTCGTCCTGTAGTTGTCGTCGTTGGTTTGCCGGAAAGGACTCGGCTGACCGTCGAACGAGCTCGGTTCTTGCCCAATGGCTCACCGGCTTGCCGATGCCATTTATACAGTGCGACCACTGCACAGACAAAGTGTTGTTACTCACATCTGTCACGCGGCATCACCTCGGATGGGTATTCTTGAAATGCAATAACAACGGGATATATTCCTTTTCAGTTCGACAAAGATTTGGTGAATCACTATGTATCCAATGCCTTTGAAGAAAATAAAGAAGCAAAAAAATGTGTTTTCATGCTCCAAATTGAAATGCAAATAAGTGACTCAAATTGAATGCAAGCCAGATACAAACACTGTAAACTTAATCACCTTTTACAAGTTTAAGTAACCATTTAAAAATCTAATTAGGTCATCATTTACAAATCTGAGTCACGAGCTCAGCCATGAATTAATAATTAGTGGGCACTGCATTCTACTACTATAAATGATGAGGTGAAGAGGCAGTCCTCTATGATTTGGTCACTCGTTTTACTTTATTAACCAAATTTAAGGTTAATAAGTACTAGAGGGAAAGGTTGGGACTAAAGGCGCATCAGAGTACACCACCATGATGAGCAGTTGCATTATCCTGTCCGAGAGCGAGTTCAAACTACCGCAATGCTCGTTCAAAAAACTACCTCTAGCTTCTCCATTTGAAGAAATGGTGTTGCCTCCTTCTCCTTCATGGACTATAGGAATCCACTATGCCATCGCGGGAGTTAAAAGAGAGAAGAGAAAATGGAGTTTTCATTGGTTGCCGATTGGATAAAGATGACAACAATCAAAGGCAAGTTAACTTCCATCACATGGTCGTCGTCGCCTCTTTTGTTGCATTTGGGTTAACTTAAAATAATTGGCAATTAGTATAATTTATAAAGAAATAGAATTTGCGCATGGTGCCTTTTTGTTAAAAAATGGAACAACAACCTTTTCTTCCGGTGATGCCACATATGTTGTGGCTCCCTAAATTGTAATCAATGGTTAATCAATAGTCTTGCATGATTCACGTATTAGTTTGGCGTCTATTGGCATGCACTATTGCTGCCCATACTATGGTTGTATATTATTGATTTAGATATGCAAGTAAGTACAAAGTGATGGTCCATGACATCAATATAGTGGCAACTTCATGTGGGACCGCAATATACATTTCTATTAGTTAGATTGGTAACTTTTAAATTAAAATGTTATTGGGGCACCTTTTCACATTTTTTGAGTTGGTATTTGGGTTTAAGGTATTTGTTGCTTCATGAATACTTTGTTTCTATCAACTAGACAAATGAGGATGTCCAACAAAAAGACAAATAAAAATGTGAAACACGCACGGACATAAAACCTAGATCAACAGGTCTACTAAGAGAAGAATGCATACGTGAAACACGCAAGACAACTTTCTAGGCTCCTTATCCTGTTGGTGTTTCAATAGCGACTCAGGATGACGATGGGAGGCAGCTTCCTACTAAAAGATCTAAGCAATAAGACTTCCATATAATAAAGAATCCAAAGTTGTTTTGGCTGGCTGGTGGTTCACAATTTCTCTTAAGTTATTAGAGATTTGAGCATGGTCTCTGAATTTTTGAGATGGTCCCTATATGGTCTCGACCAGGCGGTTGGCCTGTAAATGTGATCTAGTACTCTGTTCAATCCATGCAGTGAGGGCTGCAGTAACCAGCAGCGATGTTGTCTTTTAGCTCACCTCCATTATTATGGACCAAGGATACTGTTGTGGAACCATATGGTGATGTGCCTTCTCTAGGGCCGAAGGGGCAACATGGAAAATTGGTTGCTTAGTAAAAATATATTTACATTGCCCCATCCAGACATGCTAATGGTCATGTAGGTAGCTGGGTCACGTGGTCTAGATTCAGTCATCAGTCCTAGCTGGTGCGTACAACGAAGTAGTGAAGTTGCACTTGGATATGAAATTTCACTCTCTTACTTCATGACCATCGTAGCTTGCCAGTACCAAAGACTAGACATTTTCACAAATTAATATCCATAATATTTAATTAAGTCATCCTTATAAATGTAAGTCACCAACTTGGCCATGAATCCATAATTAGTGGGAATTGCATTTACTACTATAAATGATGAGGTGACGAGGCGCTCCTCTATGATTTTTGTAGAGTACGTGCTTGGTGTATGACGATGGAATTGCACGATGTATTGATCAGGTGCAACCGCACGTATATATGATGTACATGATGGGCCACGACCTCAACTGTACAGAATTAGGAGGTGGGCGTAATACACAATATGCACATAACATATATACTCAACCCCACCCCCCCACGCAGTCCAAGCGTCGACGTTGCTGACGCAAAGACGTCGTGCGCAAGCCTTTGGTCATGATATCTGCAAATTGTTGCTTTGTGGGAATATGGAGAACACCAACGTCGCTAAGAGTGACCTGATCCCGAACAAAAAGAATATCAAGCTCAGTGTGCTTGGTGCGGCGATGTGGACTGGGTTGGCGGAGAGGTAGACCGCCAAGACGTTGTCGCAGTAGACCACTGTCTCCTTGGTGACCTGACACGAGAGATCAAGAGGAAGATGACGAAGCCAGGAACACTCAGCGACAACATTCGCCATGGCACGATACTCAGCCTCAGCACTTGATCGGAAGACCGTAGGCCGCCGCTTGGACGACCACGAGATGAGTAATAGCCCAAAGAAGACACAGAAACCCGAAGTGGATAACCTTGTGTCGGGGCAGCCAGCCCAGGCAGCCTCGGTGTAGGCGGTGATTTCGGTGAAGGCGGAGGCAAACAACGTGATGCCCAAGTCCACGGGGCCATGCACATAGCGTAGGATCCGCCTTACAGCGACCCAATTAACGTCCCAAGGAGCATGCATGTGAAGACAGACCTGCTGGAAAGTGTGCTGGATCTCTGGAAGTTTCTATGTGAGGTACTGCAGAGCGCCAACAATAGAGCGATAGAGCAGAACATCCGAAACAGGAGAACCAGAAGTGGCGGAGAGCTTGGTCTTCGTGTCGACACGCGTGGTCGCGGGTTTGCAATGAAGCATCCCGGCATGGTCAAGAAGCTCATGAGCATACTTCCGCTGATGAAGGAAGAAGCCATCAGGACCACACATGACCTCAACACCTAGGAAGTAGTGCAAAGGACCCATGTCCTTGATGGTGAACTCAGCACGAAGACGGTCAGTGAGCCGACAGAGAAGGCCAAGTGTGCAGGCTCTTAGGATGATGTCATCGACGTAGAGGAGCAGATATGCAGTGTCGGCGCCCTAGTGATAGACAAACAGTGAGGCATCAGAGCGTATAGACTGAAACACGAGTTGATGTAGGAACACCGCGATGCGCTGGTACCAGGAGCGAGGACCCTGCTTGAGCCCGTATAACGAGCACAGAAGTATGGACACATGATATGGAGACGTCGGATCAACAAATCTTGTAGGCTGCTGACAGAAAACCTGCTCGTGAAGGTGACCATGGAGGAAGGCGTTAGAGACATCCATCTGGTGTATAGGCCAGGCACGAGAGACCGCAAGCTAGAGGACGGTGAGGATCGTGCCAGGCTTGAGGACCGGAGCGAAAGTGTCAGTGAAGTGGACGCCAGCACGCTGGCGGAAGCTGTGAACAACCCAACACACCTCGTAGCGAATGAGGGTACCATTAGGACGGAGCTTGTGCTTGAAGACCCACTTCCCGGTAATCACATTAGCGTGCTGGGGTCGGGGAACAAGCTGCCAAGTCCGATTCCGCTGCAATGTGTCAAACTCCTCCTGCATCCCAGCCATCCAGAGCTTGGCCAAAGAACGCCGGTGTGGGCACGGGTGACCGGGCCGACCGCAGAGGCCACGGGTGGTGGAGCGGGCGGGGCCGACGCTGCAGGTGCCGCCGTGTTCTGGTAATATGGCCGTAACTTTTACATACGACCTCCGATGAAAAAAAAATTTATATGCAAAATCATCTACTCGAGAAGTTACATCCGAATTCAAGGGGCAAAGCCCGTTATCGATTTTCTAGAATCCTCAAAAACCTAAGCGAATGAAATCATTGAAAGTGAACATGTCGTGGACCTGATTACAGGGGCCATACAGGGGCCATAAACATTAACTAGTTTCTAGTAGTGAGCTGATTGTGTTGATTTAAAGTTGATCCCCAGAGGAAAGCTTTCTTACAAGAAGGTATTCCCCCAAAGAAACATTACTATTCCAGATCGTAACTAGGCCCCCCGACGAACCCCTAGAGGGAACAAACGCAAACTTGTCAAAATGTTTGGGGCAGTAAGTCTTGAGGGTTTTTGCATCAAACTGCGGCATTTTAGTTTCTTGCAAACAAATGATAGAGCAACCACTGTCACGGATTGCGTTCGAAATAGCTACATGTCTTTCGGAGAATTAAGACCTCGGATGTTCCAACATATCATATTCCAATTCTACAAACGAACCATAAGAAAAACTCAAGGGCAGTAGAGAGACTGAAATCAAGCGTTATCCGCAGCAGGAGCCGGCATCTCCTTGAGGAGCTCGCTATGTTGGGAATAAGTTTCAGTTTCAGTTGTTAGCTCTTCAGGGTTTTAGATGTCGAAAGTTCAGTTTCGTCAGAGTCGTTTTCTGTCAGGTGTTGGCGCGATTTGTGTGCCCACATCGCGAGTCCTTAGGAGAGCCGTGGGCTCGATCCAAGTCGTGGGATGGCAGGACTTAGTCGGGATCGTGGCTATAGCCACGGCAAGTTTGTTATTCCTGCAGAATAAGAGGAAGAAAAGCACCAGAAAAGAAGTAACTTCGACACTGCACAAAACCTCTCGAGTTCATCAGTAGTTCATCTTCTTCCTGCGCTGTTTCCACCTTCGTTTTGATGACGAGTGAGTAGGGGTTTAGCTGACAATTGGCATCAGAGCTTTGTTGATCCATACCTGTCGGAGGGATGCTGAAGATTGGAGGAGGCGACGCGTCGAAGAAGGCCGCTGACGGCGCTGACGACGCGCTGCCCAAATCAACTCTGTCCCTCCCGCGCTCCGGGCGCTATCTCGGCGGCGGCTCGGGCACGGCGTGTCCCACGCTGACGAGGACCAACTACAACTCGTGGTTGCTGCTGATGAAGGTGATCCTCCAAGTGCGACACCTGTGGGACGTCATCGACACCGGAGTAGGCGACTTCGACGACGATCGCATGGCACTGGAGGCTATCCTCCGTGCCGTGCCGCAGGAGATGATCGCCATGCTCGCCGTCAAGGACACGGCGAAGGAGGCACGGGACGCAATCAAGACGATCCGAGTCGGGGCCGATCGTGTCCGCGACTCGAAGGCCCAGAACTTCCGCAAGCAGTATGAGGATCTCAGGTTCAAACCTGTTGAGTCCGTCGATGATTTTGGGTTGCGGCTGCAGGAGCTCGTCCATCAGCTGGACGTCCACGGCGACCCCATCGACGACAAGAAGGTGATTCTCAAATACCTGCATATCGTGCCGAAGTGGTACAGGCAGATGGCGCGATCGATCGAGAGTCTTCTCGATCTGAACACCATGTCCATCGGAGAGCTCACCGGGCGTCTCAAGGTCTGCGAGGAAGACGACGACGGCGAGCCGGCGGGTGCAGCAAATGACGGCCAGCTGCTGCTCACAAGGGAGCAGTTGCGCGCGCATGAGAAGGAGGACACTCCCTCTGGAAGTGGCGGCGGAGGCGGAAACCGCCGCGACAAGGGACGCGGCCACGACGGCGCGCGTGACAAACCGCGGGGAGGCACAGGGGCTGCCCGCGATGACAAGTGCCGCTATTGCGGCAAACTCGGGCACTGGGCCCGGGAGTGTAGCAAGAAGAAGCGCGAAGAAGCCCACCTCGTGAAGGAGGGGGCGAGGAGGAGCCCGCGGCATACCTTGCGGCACAACTGAACCTCGTCCTCATCGTCGACGCGCGGGAGCAGGACGGCGAGCGGGTGTTCCTGAACGAGGAGCAGGCGATCGTGCGGCTCGGGGAAGACCAGGAACCTGTCGACGTTCCCTGGTACCTCGACAGTGGCGCATCGAACCACATGACCGGCAGTCGCGCTGCTTTCGCTGATCTGGACACCAAGATCGTCGGCACCGTGCGCTTCGGCGACAACTCCATCGTCGACATCAAGGGGCGCGGCACGGTGGTGATCTCGGTGAGCGGCGACGAGCATGGTGCCCTCACTGATGTCTACTTCATTCCCAAACTCAAGACGAGCATCATGAGCATAGGGCAGCTCCATGAAAGCGATTGCCCGTCTTCGATCCACGGCGGCTACATGACGGTGTGGGATCGGCAGAACCGTCTACTCGCAAAGGTACCACGCTCGCAAAGGTACATCGTCGAAATGATGATAAGGATTGAGTCATCAGTCCTAGCTGGTGCGTACACTGAAGTACGGCAGCTGCACTTAGATCTAGGATCCTCGATATGAAATTTCACTCTCCTATGCCATGACGATACTAGACATTTGCACAAATTAATATTCACAATAGAGAAATCATCTTTAACGTAAATCAAAGCAAACGATATGCCCTCTTTCACTAGGTCTGCAAGCCAGATGCAAAACTGAAAGTTAACCAAGTCACCAGCTTGGCAAGCAGATGCAAACGCTGAAATTTAAATGACCTTTTACAAATTTAAGTCATCGTTGTAAATGTAAGTCACCAACTTGGCCATGAATTCATAATTAGTGCGCATTGCATTCTATTAATATAAGTGATGAGGTGACGAGGCACTCCTCTATGATTTTTGTAGAGTACGTGCTTGGTAACTATTGTAAACGTGCTGGTCACTTAGTAAACTTTCAAATCATGCAAGACCACTGTGCATGGCTACGTCGGTTGAGTAAAATAGGCATGCATGCATGAACACGTGTGACACAACGAACGGATAGATTTGCACCAAAAATAATATCCATGTATATTCAAGACTTCCAGTTATTGCAGAAATTGAGTGGTGCCTAGCTATGTCCAACACTCATAACACACCGCCATACCTCTATAAATAGGAGTCTGGCGTTGTAGGATTTCCATCAATCCAACGTAACCATTTCTCATTCTACTTGAGAAATTAAGGCCAACCAGCCAACCATGGCAACCAACAAGAGTATTAAGAGCGTGGTTATTTGTGTTCTCATATTGGGTTTAGTTCTGGAGCAGGTCCAAGTAGAAGGCAAGAGTTGCTGCAAGAACACGACGGGCAGAAACTGCTACAACGCCTGCCGTTTCGCCGGTGGTTCCCGACCAGTCTGCGCAACTGCTTGTGGTTGTAAAATCATAAGCGGCCCAACATGTCCTAGGGACTATCCTAAGCTGAATCTTCTCCCTGAATCCGGTAAAGAGATATCATTTTTATTCTTCCCAACTTGTTGATAATTACCTACTAATAGAAAATTAATTATTTGCATACTTGTGGTTCAAATTACTTTTGTAGGTGAACCAAATGCGACTGAGTACTGCACAATTGGATGCAGGACTTCCGTCTGTGACAACATGGACAATGGTAATTTTAATTGACCAGTTTTATTTTTATTTTTACCGGCAGAAAAAATATTGTGTTTTAGACATACATAACCTTAACTATTTTGTAACAGTTTCCCGTGGCCAAGAGATGAAATTCGACATGGGACTCTGCAGCAACGCATGTGCCCGTTTCTGTAATGATGGTGATGTCATTCAGTCTGTTGAAGCCTAATCATGCCTTCTTGGGCATGATTTCTATGGCCAAGGTCGTTTTGTCATTTTCTGTTCAACAATCTTGATACCATCACCAGATCGAAGCAAATGTATCATCTTAGTTATGTATTTCTGTTTTTTCCCTCGTTCCAATAAGAGTTACCACGATGAATCTATTTATACCCTTGGCTTAATATAAAAGTTCCATGGATATATTATGTGATACACCACAATTTTTAATTTTTTTAATGTTGTTTCTTGTATATCAATTGTTTCATATTAAGACCATACATTTTGCGATTATATTTACGTTCGAACATATGAGCTATCATGTTTTTACTGTGAAAGTTTTCTCCACTAAACATTAATTAGGCATTACATGTTATATAGGAACACGAAGGGCCATCAACTGGCTAGTCGAACAGAATGTTGCTAACAGGAAATTAATGGTCATCACCAACATGTTTAGCATATTTTAGGAGAACTATGATCACTAAGGGACGAGGGGCGGTCGGTGAAGACATATAAATTTGATTGCTATCTCGTTAGTCCACGACGAGCGTATATAACCACCAAATTGCCCCTTAAAATATGAAAATTTCTAGTGTTATAGGGAATTTGTACATATTGTTTCGCGATGAACCAAATCGTCACACAATAATGGGATCGGCTATATTTTTGTGGCAATGGTATTTTCTTTTGAGCATCTTGAACCTAGCATTATAGACTTGTGCTCCCTCATATTGTGGCCTTGTAATTGGGAGACATGGCTTTGGACTACAAACCAAATGAATATGAGAGTATGTTCATAGAATCACTTCAAGTAATAAAATATAAATCAAAATAAAAAACGCAGTGGCCTCGGCTGTGTTTCAGTCACAAAACTTATCGAAATTAGTTACTGGAGATGGTTTTATGTACAAACCAACCCTAATAATACTCATAATTTGTTTCTTATTCACTGGATGTATCTATGATAAAACTTGAGAAAAAATCTTCATGTGACTCAATATACTGGGTCAACTCACACGTATATATTTCTTTATTCTGAATATTGTTTACTGAAAATGTCAATAGGCCAAGATTTAATGAACTGCGGGTATGTAATATAAATTTGTTTACTGAAAATGTCAATAGGCCATGATTTAATGACGCTCGCTTAGCTGCAGGAACATGTGTGTTAACCTCGATAGGCATAAATAAGTTAACCGTGAAGGCCAACATAGAGACATGAAAACGCGAAAAGGGACCATAGAGACGTAAGAGACAAGAATAATATCATCTCTAGCAGGCCCCGTACAGTGCCCCGACCCATAAAATAATCGTCAAAATACGGGTTCGGAAAAAGTTGCCCGCTCAAACCCCTTAAACGAGTCGGACCCGTAAATATTTTTGCGTGGCGTTGTTAAATTGCCACCCCAACCCGCGAAAACGCAGATTCTCCCCTTTGCGCGGACGGCGCCCTGTATATATCAAGAGCGGTTGACGGGTGAGACATTTCAGCCCACCTTTTCCCCCCTCCCACCACCGTCGGGCTGCCTCCTACGATTCCGGACATATCAGCCGCCGGGATCATGTCGGTGGGCCACCACAAGCACGGGATTGACCCCTACCCCTTCCTACTGCCTCGGTCGGCCGAAAAGTTGCAGATCGGCGACTGTTTGTCGTGCCTTCCGCGTCTGACATTTCCGGCCGCCAACGGTTGCGCCAAGCGATGGATTGGTCGCGGAGCACTTCGCACAGCGCCGACAAAGCCATGCAGGTGCTGGTTCGTCCTGTAGTTGTCGTCGTTGGTTTGCCGGAAAGGACTCGGCTGACCGTCGAACGAGCTCGGTTCTTGCCCAATGGCTCACCGGCTTGCCGATGCCATTTATACAGTGCGACCACTGCACAGACAAAGTGTTGTGACTCACATCTGTCACGCGGCATCACCTCGGATGGGTATTCTTGAAATGCAATAACAACGGGATATATTCCTTTTCAGTTCGACAAAGATTTGGTGAATCACTATGTATCCAATGCCTTTGAAGAAAATAAAGAAGCAAAAAAATGTGTTTTCATGCTCCAAATTGAAATGCAAATAAGTGACTCAAATTGAATGCAAGCCAGATACAAACACTGTAAACTTAATCACCTTTTACAAGTTTAAGTAACCATTTAAAAATCTAATTAGGTCATCATTTACAAATCTGAGTCACGAGCTCAGCCATGAATTAATAATTAGTGGGCACTGCATTCTACTACTATAAATGATGAGGTGAAGAGGCAGTCCTCTATGATTTGGTCACTCGTTTTACTTTATTAACCAAATTTAAGGTTAATAAGTACTAGAGGGAAAGGTTGGGACTGAAGGCGCATCAGAGTACACCACCATGATGAGCAGTTGCATTATCCTGTCCGAGAGCGAGTTCAAACTACCGCAATGCTCGTTCAAAAAACTACCTCTAGCTTCTCCATTTGAAGAAATGGTGTTGCCTCCTTCTCCTTCATGGACTATAGGAATCCACTATGCCATCGCGGGAGTTAAAAGAGAGAAGAGAAAATGGAGTTTTCATTGGTTGCCGATTGGATAAAGATGACAACAATCAAAGGCAAGTTAACTTCCATCACATGGTCGTCGTCGCCTCTTTTGTTGCATTTGGGTTAACTTAAAATAATTGGCAATTAGTATAATTTATAAAGAAATAGAATTTGCGCATGGTGCCTTTTTGTTAAAAAATGGAACAACAACCTTTTCTTCCCGTGATGCCACATATGTTGTGGCTCCCTAAATTGTAATCAATGGTTAATCAATAGTCTTGCATGATTCACGTATTAGTTTGGCGTCTATTGGCATGCACTATTGCTGCCCATACTATGGTTGTATATTATTGATTTAGATATGCAAGTAAGTACAAAGTGATGGTCCATGACATCAATATAGTGGCAACTTCATGTGGGACCGCAATATACATTTCTATTAGTTAGATTGGTAACTTTTAAATTAAAATGTTATTGGGGCACCTTTTCACATTTTTTGAGTTGGTATTTGGGTTTAAGGTATTTGTTGCTTCATGAATACTTTGTTTCTATCAACTAGACAAATGAGGATGTCCAACAAAAAGACAAATAAAAATGTGAAACACGCACGGACATAAAACCTAGATCAACAGGTCTACTAAGAGAAGAATGCATACGTGAAACACGCAAGACAACTTTCTAGGCTCCTTATCCTGTTGGTGTTTCAATAGCGACTCAGGATGACGATGGGAGGCAGCTTCCTACTAAAAGATCTAAGCAATAAGACTTCCATATAATAAAGAATCCAAAGTTGTTTTGGCTGGCTGGTGGTTCACAATTTCTCTTAAGTTATTAGAGATTTGAGCATGGTCTCTGAATTTTTGAGATGGTCCCTATATGGTCTCGACCAGGCGGTTGGCCTGTAAATGTGATCTAGTACTCTGTTCAATCCATGCAGTGAGGGCTGCAGTAACCAGCAGCGATGTTGTCTTTTAGCTCACCTCCATTATTATGGACCAAGGATACTGTTGTGGAACCATATGGTGATGTGCCTTCTCTAGGGCCGAAGGGGCAACATGGAAAATTGGTTGCTTAGTAAAAATATATTTACATTGCCCCATCCAGACATGCTAATGGTCATGTAGGTAGCTGGGTCACGTGGTCTAGATTCAGTCATCAGTCCTAGCTGGTGCGTACAACGAAGTAGTGAAGTTGCACTTGGATATGAAATTTCACTCTCTTACTTCATGACCATCGTAGCTTGCCAGTACCAAAGACTAGACATTTTCACAAATTAATATCCATAATATTTAATTAAGTCATCCTTATAAATGTAAGTCACCAACTTGGCCATGAATCCATAATTAGTGGGAATTGCATTTACTACTATAAATGATGAGGTGACGAGGCGCTCCTCTATGATTTTTGTAGAGTACGTGCTTGGTGTATGACGATGGAATTGCACGATGTATTGATCAGGTGCAACCGCACGTATATATGATGTACATGATGGGCCACGACCTCAACTGTACAGAATTAGGAGGTGGGCGTAATACACAATATGCACATAACATATATACTCAACCCCACCCCCCCACGCAGTCCAAGCGTCGACGTTGCTGACGCAAAGACGTCGTGCGCAAGCCTTTGGTCATGATATCTGCAAATTGTTGCTTTGTGGGAATATGGAGAACACCAACGTCGCTAAGAGTGACCTGATCCCGAACAAAAAGAATATCAAGCTCAGTGTGCTTGGTGCGGCGATGTGGACTGGGTTGGCGGAGAGGTAGACCGCCAAGACGTTGTCGCAGTAGACCACTGTCTCCTTGGTGACCTGACACGAGAGATCAAGAGGAAGATGACGAAGCCAGGAACACTCAGCGACAACATTCGCCATGGCACGATACTCAGCCTCAGCACTTGATCGGAAGACCGTAGGCCGCCGCTTGGACGACCACGAGATGAGTAATAGCCCAAAGAAGACACAGAAACCCGAAGTGGATAACCTTGTGTCGGGGCAGCCAGCCCAGGCAGCCTCGGTGTAGGCGGTGATTTCGGTGAAGGCGGAGGCAAACAACGTGATGCCCAAGTCCACGGGGCCATGCACATAGCGTAGGATCCGCCTTACAGCGACCCAATTAACGTCCCAAGGAGCATGCATGTGAAGACAGACCTGCTGGAAAGTGTGCTGGATCTCTGGAAGTTTCTATGTGAGGTACTGCAGAGCGCCAACAATAGAGCGATAGAGCAGAACATCCGAAACAGGAGAACCAGAAGTGGCGGAGAGCTTGGTCTTCGTGTCGACACGCGTGGTCGCGGGTTTGCAATGAAGTATCCCAGCATGGTCAAGAAGCTCATGAGCATACTTCCGCTGATGAAGGAAGAAGCCATCAGGACCACACATGACCTCAACACCTAGGAAGTAGTGCAAAGGACCCATGTCCTTGATGGTGAACTCAGCACGAAGACGGTCAGTGAGCCGACAGAGAAGGCCAAGTGTGCAGGCTCTTAGGATGATGTCATCGACGTAGAGGAGCAGATATGCAGTGTCGGCGCCCTAGTGATAGACAAACAGTGAGGCATCAGAGCGTATAGACTGAAACACGAGTTGATGTAGGAACACCGCGATGCGCTGGTACCAGGAGCGAGGACCCTGCTTGAGCCCGTATAACGAGCACAGAAGTATGGACACATGATATGGAGACGTCGGATCAACAAATCTTGTAGGCTGCTGACAGAAAACCTGCTCGTGAAGGTGACCATGGAGGAAGGCGTTAGAGACATCCATCTGGTGTATAGGCCAGGCACGAGAGACCGCAAGCTAGAGGACGGTGAGGATCGTGCCAGGCTTGAGGACCGGAGCGAAAGTGTCAGTGAAGTGGACGCCAGCACGCTGGCGGAAGCTGTGAACAACCCAACACACCTCGTAGCGAATGAGGGTACCATTAGGACGGAGCTTGTGCTTGAAGACCCACTTCCCGGTAATCACATTAGCGTGCTGGGGTCGGGGAACAAGCTGCCAAGTCCGATTCCGCTGCAATGTGTCAAACTCCTCCTGCATCCCAGCCATCCAGAGCTTGGCCAAAGAACGCCGGTGTGGGCACGGGTGACCGGGCCGACCGCAGAGGCCACGGGTGGTGGAGCGGGCGGGGCCGACGCTGCAGGTGCCGCCGTGTTCTGGTAATATGGCCGTAACTTTTACATACGACCTCCGATGAAAAAAAAATTTATATGCAAAATCATCTACTCGAGAAGTTACATCCGAATTCAAGGGGCAAAGCCCGTTATCGATTTTCTAGAGTCCTCAAAAACCTAAGCGAATGAAATCATTGAAAGTGAACATGTCGTGGACCTGATTACAGGGGCCATACAGGGGCCATAAACATTAACTAGTTTCTAGTAGTGAGCTGATTGTGTTGATTTAAAGTTGATCCCCAGAGGAAAGCTTTCTTACAAGAAGGTATTCCCCCAAAGAAACATTACTATTCCAGATCGTAACTAGGCCCCCCGACGAACCCCTAGAGGGAACAAACGCAAACTTGTCAAAATGTTTGGGGCAGTAAGTCTTGAGGGTTTTTGCATCAAACTGCGGCATTTTAGTTTCTTGCAAACAAATGATAGAGCAACCACTGTCACGGATTGCGTTCGAAATAGCTACATGTCTTTCGGAGAATTAAGACCTCGGATGTTCCAACATATCATATTCCAATTCTACAAACGAACCATAAGAAAAACTCAAGGGCAGTAGAGAGACTGAAATCAAGCGTTATCCGCAGCAGGAGCCGGCATCTCCTTGAGGAGCTCGCTATGTTGGGAATAAGTTTCAGTTTCAGTTGTTAGCTCTTCAGGGTTTTAGATGTCGAAAGTTCAGTTTCGTCAGAGTCGTTTTCTGTCAGGTGTTGGCGCGATTTGTGTGCCCACATCGCGAGTCCTTAGGAGAGCCGTGGGCTCGATCCAAGTCGTGGGATGGCAGGACTTAGTCGGGATCGTGGCTATAGCCACGGCAAGTTTGTTATTCCTGCAGAATAAGAGGAAGAAAAGCACCAGAAAAGAAGTAACTTCGACACTGCACAAAACCTCTCGAGTTCATCAGTAGTTCATCTTCTTCCTGCGCTGATTCCACCTTCGTTTTGATGACGAGTGAGTAGGGGTTTAGCTGACAATTGGCATCAGAGCTTTGTTGATCCATACCTGTCGGAGGGATGCTGAAGATTGGAGGAGGCGACGCGTCGAAGAAGGCCGCCGACGGCGCTGACGACGCGCTGCCCAAATCAACTCTGTCCCTCCCGCGCTCCGGGCGCTATCTCGGCGGCGGCTTGGGCACGGCGTGGCCCACGCTGACGAGGACCAACTACAACTCGTGGTCGCTGCTGATGAAGGTGATCCTCCAGGTGCGACACCTGTGGGACGTCATCGACACCGGAGTAGGCGACTTCGACGACGATCGCATGGCACTGGAGGCTATCCTCCGTGCCGTGCCGCAGGAAATGATCCCCATGGTCGCCGTCAAGGACACGGCGAAGGAGGCACGGGACGCAATCAAGACGATCCGAGTCGGGGCCGATCGTGTCCGCGACTCGAAGGCCCAGAACTTCCGCAAGCAGTATGAGGATCTCAGGTTCAAACCTGGTGAGGCCGTCGATGATTTTGGGTTGCGGCTGCAGGAGCTCGTCCATCAGCTGGACGTCCACGGCGACCCCATCGACGACAAGAAGGTGATTCTCAAATACCTGCATATCGTGCCGAAGAGGTACAGGCAGATGGCGCGATCGATCGAGAGTCTTCTCGATCTGAACACCATGTCCATCGGAGAGCTCACTGGGCGTCTCAAGGTCTGCGAGGAAGACGACGACGGCGAGCCGGCGGGTGCAGCAAATGACGGCCAGCTGCTGCTCACAAGGGAGAAGTGGCGCGCGCATGAGAAGGAGGACACTCCCTCTGGGAGTGGCGGCGGAGGCGGAAACCGCCGCGACAAGGGACGCGGCCACGACGGCGCGCGTGACAAACCGCGGGGAGGCACAGGGGCTGCCCGCGATGACAAGTGCCGCTACTGCGGCAAACTCGGGCACTGGGCCCGGGAGTGTCGCAAGAAGAAGCGCGAAGAAGCCCAGCTCGTGAAGGAGGGGGCGAGGAGGAGCCCGCGGCATACCTTGCGGCACAACTGAACCTCGTCCTCATCGTCGACGCGCGGGAGCAGGACGGCGAGCGGGTGTTCCTGAACGAGGAGCAGGCGATCGTGCGGCTCGGGGAAGACCAGGAACCTGTCGACATTCCCTGGTACCTCGACAGTGGCGCATCGAACCACATGACTGGCAGTCACGCTGCTTTCACTGACCTGGACACCAAGATCGTCGGCACCGTGCGCTTCGGTGACAACTCCATCGTCGACATCAAGGGGCGCGGCACGGTAGTGATCTCGGTGAGCGGTGACGAGCATGGTGCCCTCACTGATGTCTACTTCATTCCCAAACTCAAGACGAGCATCATGAGCCTAGGGCAGCTCGATGAAAGAGATACATGACGGTGTGGGATCGGCAGAACCGTCTACTCGCAAAGGTACCACGCTCGCCAAATCGTCTCTACAAAGTCAATCTCAAGATCGTGGAGCCTGCCTGCCTCTCTGTGCGCCGCGGCGACACGGCCTGGACATGGCACGAACGCCTCGGACACCAGAACTTTGGCGCTCTCCGCACCATGTCCCGCAGCGGCATGGTTCGCGGCCTACCGGAGATCGGTCACGCCGACCAGCTGTGCGATGCTTGCTTGGCAAGGAAACAGAAGCGCGCTACCTTCCCGCAGGCGGCAAAGTTCAGGGCGACGGTGTGTCTAGAACTTGTCCACGCCGATCTCTGCGGGCCGATCTCGCCGGCAACCCCGGGCGGGAAACGTTACTTTCTCCTGATGGTGGACGACTACAGCCGTTACATGTGGCTGGCGATGCTCACCACCAAGGACAAAGCGGAGATGGCGATCAGGCGCATCAAAGCAACAGCAGAGGTTCAGAGTGGGTGCGTGCTACGCACCCTGCGCACTGATCAGGGAGGGGAGTTCACATCTCGCACCTTCGACGATTTCTTCGCCGACAATGGTGTCCAACGCCACCTCACTGCGCCGTACACTCCACAACACAATGGTGTTGTCGAGCGGCGGAACCAGACGGTGGCCGCCTCCGCAAGAAGCGTGCTAAAAGGGAGAAGCGTTCCCAGTGCGTTTTGGGGGGAGGTGGTGACCACAGCGGTATACCTGCCGAACCGCTCCTTCAGGCACGCAGTGGACGGCAAGACCCCCTTCGAGCTCTGGCACGGGACGCCACCGAGTCTGCATCACCTCCGCGTATTCTGTTGCGTCGTCCACGTCAAAACAGCGCGGCCACATCTCAAGAAACTTGAGGATCGAAGCAAGAAGATGGTGCTGCTTGGCTACGAGCCAGGCACCAAGGCGTGGAGGGTGTTCGATCCCCTGACCCAGCGCGTGCACGTCACCAGGGACGCTATCTTCGACGAAGCGGCGTCATGGAGCTGGGAGGGCGCTGACATAGAGACGCAGAACGGCGACTTCGACATCGCCTACACTCCACCGACTGCGGCCCTACGCGGCTCGGAGGGCACGCGTGAGGGCGCACCAGCCCACCACCGAGCGCTCTAGCGGAGGTAGACGACGAGGTCGACGTGGAGGCGCCACCTGCTACGTCCCCGCCAACAGAGACACCCGCAACTCCTCCCATCACTACACTGCCTGTGCCACCGCGTGCAGGGGTGGAGTTCGCCACGCCAGGAGCCAATAACACGCCTACTTCAGAGGAACGAGACTCTCCTATGCGAAGGTATATGACCCTGGCTAACATAGAAGAAGAGCTCGAGCAAGATCTCTTCCTTGCAGAAGGGGAGGAACATGCAACTCTTGCAGAGGCCCAGTCCGAGGCAGGGTGGCGGGCGGCAATGGCCGAGGAGATGGCCGCGATCAAGGAGAGCAACACGTGGGAACTCTGCGATCTCCCCGCCAGCCAACATCCCATCGGGCTCAAGTTGGTCTACAAGCTGAAGAAGAACCCGGCGGGAGAAGTGGTGCGGCACAAGGCGAGGCTCGTCGCTAAGGGGTACGCACAGCGCGCCGGCATCGACTTCGACGAGGTCTTCGCTCCAGTGGCGCGCCTGGATTCCGTACGCGTCCTCCTCGCCGTAGCAGCTCACCACAGCTGGGAGGTGCACCACCTTGACGTGAAGAGCGCGTTTCTGAACGGCGACTTGACGGAGGTGGTGTACGTCTCCCAGCCCCCCGGCTTCGTCGTCAGCGGCATGGAGGGAAAAGTGCTGCGCCTGAAGAAAGCGCTATACGGCCTTCGTCAGGCACCACGGGCATGGAACTCCGAGCTCGATCACACTCTTCATTCACTAGGGTTTACCCGATGCCCCTCTGAACATGTTGTGTACGCTCGCGGAGGAGAAGGCTCGCGTCTGCTGCAGGGAGTATACGTCGACGACTTGATCGTCACCGGCGTCAGCACACTGGAGATCGCCAAATTCAAGCAGGAGATGACGGACAGGTTCAAGATGAGCGACCTGGGCCTCCTGTCCTACTACCTCGGCATCGAGGTGACCCAGCAGAATAGCAAGACCACGCTCTGTCAATCTGCATATGCTGCCAAGCTGCTGGAGAAGGCAGGCATGGCGGATTGCGCTAGAGCGCAGGTGTCCATGGAGCCGCGCCTGAAGCTTAGCAAGACAAGCTCAAACCCGCCGGTGGATGTGACGCTCTACCGCTCCATCGTCGGAAGTTTCCGCTACCTGGTGCATAGCAGGCCAGACATCGCCTTCGCTGTGGGGTATGTGAGTTGATTCATGAAGAGGCCCACGACGGAGCACCTGACGGATGTCAAATACCTCCTCCGCTACATCGCCGGCACCAAGAACTACGGGTACGTGATCCATAGCAGTAACAAGCAGCTCGAGCTCGTAGGGTACAGCGACTCGGATCACGCTGATGATCTAGATGATCGCAAGAGCACGACGGGCAGTCTCTTCCTCATCAATGGCTGTCCGGTGACCTGGCAGTCTGCGAAGCAGCACGCAGTAGCCCTGTCGTCGTGCGAGGCCCAGTATATGGCCGCCTCCGCTACGGCGTGCCAGGCTGCGTGGCTCCGGCGCCTCCTAGGGGAGCTGCTGAGCAAGGAGGAGGAGACGGTGAAGATCTACATCGACAATCAGAGTGCTATCCAACTGATCAAGAACCCAGTGTTCCATAAGCGCAGACATATTGATACGCGCTTCCACTACATCAGGAGGTGCTTTGAGGAAGGCAAGATCGCCGTCGAGCACATCGGCACCACCAATCAACTCACTGACATTCTCACCAAGTCTCTTGGAAGAATTCAGTTCCAGGAACTACGAGGAAGGATCGGCATCACCAACATCACCGAGGACTAAAACTTAGCGGGAGATTTGTTGGGAATAAGTTTCAGTTTCAGTTGTTAGCTCGTCAGGGTTTTAGGTGTCGAAAGTTCAGTTTCTTCAGAGTTGTTTTCTGTCAGGTTTTGGCGCGATTTGTGCGCCCACATCGCGAGTCCTTAGGAGAGCTGTGGGCTCGATCCAAGTCGTGGGATGGCACGACTTAGTCGGGATCGTGGCTATAGACACGGCAAGTTTGTTATTCCTGCAGAATAAGAGGAAGAAAAGGACCAGAAAAGCAGTAACTTGGACACTGGACAAAACCTCTCGAGTTCATCAGTAGTTCATCTTCTTCCTGCGCTGATTCTACCTTCGTTTTGATCACGAGTGAGTAGGGGTTTAGCTGACACGCTAGTGGATAACTCTTCTTCAGGAATGGCGCAGAGTTGAACCCCAATGGCCTACATACTGCTGATAGGAGTAGGTGGGGGCACATCTTCCTCTTGTGGAATGGCGCCTACGGAGACTGACATAGCAGGCACCACCCTGGGCTTGACCTTTGATTTGCCAACACGGCCATCAAAAATTGGTGGGACTTTGAATGCAGGCTGTTAGATGGTTCTACTGGAGTGACCACATTGGTCAGTAGGGGGGCAGAGTGTGATCATCTCGGGAGTTTTTCGATAACCACAGTGGATTCAGTCGTGACAACAAGAACCGCAGAGTTGGTTTGACTGAAAATCAGGCCCTCGGCTCCAAAAGAAACCTGAAAACCCACTCGCAGGAAATAATGTTTAAAGCCATATACATTGAGCCAAGGCCCCACATCGGCTATTAGTACTATAATGGCCGTAAATATGAACTCATTGAGCTGTTGTCTTGGGACTAGATCGGTCAGCAACAGCGATAAAACAACATCACCTTGTGTAGAGAGCCCAAAACGGACGCGATGGCTGTGTAAATCAATAGAGATCATCAGGGTGTCTTCAGTGTGCTGCGGCTGCAACAGTTGAGGGTGAATCACGAGCAAAGTAAATGTATCAGCTGAGTTATTGGAGTTGTCTTCGTCCTGAGAGGTTGTGATTGCATCATTCCAAGCCTGGGATGCACTGTCAAAGATGTCATCCTCTGGCACCAGATCATCTTGGACTTGAAGACCCTGCGCAGCGAGCCAAGCCTAAAATTTTTATAGGCGTGATGGCAAAGGAGGGTCAGGGGGCAGGCCACAGAGCCCAAACAACATTTAGATCCTGCTGATTATTGGCAGCATTACCAGGAGGAGCTCCATTGGGAGGTACACCATTTTGAACTAAACAGTTGTGTACTTGCTGCTGGTACAGTTGCTCGGCCGTCAGACCAGGACCAAACTGATGGTGTGTATTACCATCCGGAGGAGGGGATCTTCCCCAGCAGGTGGAACTTCTGGCAACAGACCATTCTAGTCATTGCTTCTCAGACTAGTGACCTGAACTGTCCAGCAATCTCGAGCACCTCCAAGTTGCCAAACCACAAAACTGTTCTGACTTAACGAATGTTAATGACTCTCACTTTGAGCAGAACAAACCTCCTATCTTGCCTCAGATTATACCAGGAGATGAGATAGCCAAAACCACCTAGAGAATTGTTGATGTAGTACTTTTTTGGTAGTCATATAGGAAACCAAAGTACATAATCCGCAGCTCTGGCCCAAAAGTAGTGGTGCCGCGATTCAGTGCTTCATTGTAGGGCACAAATGTGATTATAAATCATCATCTTGTAGTTCTAGTGGTGTAGCAATGGTAGTGTCACGCATGAAGGAACCCATAAGTCCAAAAACCTCAATGCCCACAGGGTGGTTCAGTGGTAAAGATCTTAGCCTCGTCCAGAAAACCGTCAATCTGGGTGCGGATGGCCGCACGGCGATGCAGGGGGACGTAGTGGCGTACCTCCACGATTGCCAGGAAGTCGTGGTTGAGAGATGTAATTGGACCAACCACCATGCCACTCCTCACCAGCCTGTCAGCACGACTATGTTCGACGGCGAAGCTCAGTGGTAGGAACGACACTGGGTTCAGAGGGTAGTTAGCCATGGTGGCGAGTGCAAACCATGGCAATGGTGGCAGCAATGGTGGTAGCGATGGATGTGGCGGGGGGTGTGCTCTGTTTGGGAAGGTGGAGAAGGATTCGAAGTGTGAGGGGTAGGATCGAGATTTTGGGCACCCAGGCCCATTTGTTGGCTCTGTACGTACTTCTTGCGGCAAGATTGCTCCACATGGCCATAGGCCCCACACCAGTCACATCTAACGGAGCTTTGAGCACCGCCTGGTTTAGGATTGGAAACGACTCTAAAGTCGGCAACGTGAAGCTGATTGGTATCGTTGATTTTGTTACCCATTTCATGAGATGTATCCGCGGATATGAGGGGTTTTAATTTTGCCAGGCAAGAAAACGCCTTATGATCAGGGGCCGAACAGTTAATGTAGATTAACCTCATTTGCCAAGTGCGCTTATGATGTCCCCATTGAAGGCATCTGGAACATAAATCGGCCAATTAATGGCCAAATCTGGGATTTCCTCCTTTGAATATTGTGCTTGTGCCAAATCTGCCTTGTGTCGGGTCTCTAACACATGAGGCCAATCTTTATGAGGAGGAGCATATTTGAATGAATACATTAAATAGCATTGTGGTGGGGGTGGGTAGGGAATATTGATCCGACAATGGAGACTACCCAGAATGAGGTAATCAATGTTATGTGAATCCTCCTATTCCTCCAGTTCCTCCTGAGCAACATAACTCTCCATTAACCGTAAATGCATGTGACCATCCGAAATTAACAGTTTGAAATTCAAACTTGAATGTATGAGCTTGGGCTTACGTTATGAATGGACGTCAGTACCCAAGGAAGAAGCTTCTGCCTCATTGCAATTGCAGAAGACCATGTGATTACTTGGAGCGAGTCGTGAATTCATGCAACCCACCGATGCATGGTCCATATCAACACCAGAGCGTAGAAAACTCAAGTTAGTTTTGATCGCCATAATGCGTCAAGCAGAGATGTTTACTAGCTCCGGATCCGCATGCCAGTCGGGATCAGATTGCATGGCATGGGCAAAGAGGCCCTTGAAGAGATGAAAATGACAAAAAAAATCCGTCCACACTCTATCTTTAAGACCATAGATGAAATGCCCCACCTTGTTGTTGGCAACAGAGAAACGAAATGATCGGGTAGAGATCTTGTGGACGTTGTAGCCCGTGCTAAGACCATGCAGGCAACATTGGACCACAATACCCACCAACTCAACATTGAGGAAGGATGTAGATGAGAAAGAAACGACCAAGCAGAACTCCTTGCCAGCCCGGGAGTTGGAAAAATGAACTGTGGTATCAAACTTACGCCTCAGCTGATATGCCAAGGTCAATCTCGGCGAGAAATCCCAGTGTAGCAGTCCCTCTATCTAGATTAACATGAGAGATCTTGATAGGTTGGGTGGAAAGCGGGTGGAGAGGGGGAGAGGGAGAGAGCCATCCTCGCGCTCACACACTTGTCAGCTTCATGTACAACAAACCCGACAGCAGTTAATGTTCTCTCCAACTTCTCGTGTCACTGATTAGGAGCTTGTCTAAGGCCATATAAGTACTTCAAAAACTTGCACACCTTTCCTTCCTGACCAGGTACTACGAAACCAGCGGGCTGATCCATGTAAATTTCCTCATTCAACTCTCTATCGAGGAAAGGTGACTTAATGTCCATTTAATGAATGAGAAGATCATGTGAGGCTGCCAATGACAGTAGCACCCGAATAGTAGTTAGTCTAGCCACACGTGAGTAAGTATCAAAGAAGTCTTCACCTTCTTTCTAGGTATAAATCCTGGCCTCAATCCTTGCCTTGTACTTTTTGATTGTACCATCAGGGCTAAGCTTTTTCTTGAACACCAATTTACATCCCATGGGTTTGCATCCATATGGGCGGTAAGTGACTTCCCATGTTCCATTAGCAAATATGGAATCCATATTACTATGGACAACTTCCTTCCAGTAGTCAGAATCAGAAGATGCATAAGCTTCTCGAAGAGTCCTGGGTGTGTCATCCATTGGGTACACAATGAAATCATTACCAAATGACTTTCCAGTCCTTCTTCCCTTACTCCTTACAGGAATTTCATTGTCATCGTGCTCGGGATTCTCAACGTGTTCCATCACAATGGTAGGTTTAGGAGTTATAGAAAATTCCTGATAAGATAAAGTAGGTATCTCCTGATTTGATGAGTTAGACATATCCTTCATAGGAAATATGTCCTCAAATAAAGTCACATCATTCGACTGCATAATCGTACCAATATACATGTCGGGTATTTCAAAGCATAGCCTAGAATAACACAATCCACGATTTTTTGTCCAAGCTTGTGCTTGTTGGCAATTGGTATGTTGACTTTCGCTAAACAACCCCAAGTACGTAAGTAAGAGAGTTTCAACCTTTTCCCTTTCCCATTCCACAAATGGAGTAATGGTTTTATGCTTTGTGGGAACTCGGTTTAGGACATGACAGGCAGTCACTAATGCGTCCCCCACCATTCCTTGGAGAGACCCGATGTGTCTAACATGGCGTTAACCAAATCAGTTAGATTTCAGTTCTTTCTTTTGGCCACCCCATTTGAGTAAGGTGAGTAGGGAGGTGTACTCTCATGACTTACGCCGTGTTCTGAACTAAAGAATCAAATTCATTGGAAAAAATACTCTCCACCATGATCAGACCTAAGTCGTTTGACTTTTAGATCAAGTTGGTTTTCTGCTTCAGCTTTATAATTTGAATTAGGTTAAAGCCTCATCATTTGATTTCAGAAGGTACACATAACAGTATCTAGCGGAGTCATCAATCCAACGTCCTGAAATATTTCTTTCCCCCTTTTTCCAAAACGCCATACACCTCACAAAGATTAGAATGAATAAGCTCTAGTGGTGCCAAGTTTGTCGCCTCTGCAGTCTTGTGAGACTTGCGAGATTGCTGAGCTTGCAGACACAGTTGGCACCTGGAACTCTTGACAGCAGTGAATTTTGGAATTAAATTCAGCTTGGCTAGCCGCTTCATGCAACCAAAGTTAATATGACAAAGCGTGAATGCCACATATGAGATTCAGAATTATGGCAAGCATTATTAATAACTTTAGTGCAAATATCTGACAATGATAGGCGGAACAAGCCTCCGCACTCATAGCCTTCACCAAAAAATTGTCCATACATCGAAATTAAAACTTTATTGAACTCAAAAACCAACTTAAAACCATCTCGACACAAACGGGAACCACTGACATGATTTTTATTTATGGAGGGAACATGATGAACGTTCTTCAGGCGCACGATCTTCCCTGAAGTAAACTTCAGATCGACACTCCCGACACCTAGAACAATACCATGTGACACGTTCCCCATCAGAACGGGGCATGTCCCTGTGACCTAATAAGAAGAAAACATGGATGCATCAGCATAAACATGGGCATTGGCACCGGTGTCAATTAACAAATCTGGAGAATGAAAAACTGAAAGGATGGTAGGAAAAATATCATTGGCGGACTTCTGCGCTTATCTAGTTCGCGCTCATCATAGCGGTTGGGACATCTCTGAGCCTAGTGATTTGGATCACGCAGACATGGCATAGTCCCTTCCCCATCGTATAGGAAGAGTTCTTGAACTTGGTAGAGTGTGATGGCTTGTTCTTTGCAACAAACTTGACTTTGCCCCGAGTTTTGTTCTTGTTGTTTTGGGGATTGTTGAGATGGAAGTTCTTCTTATGTACCATGTGGGCACTATAAACTCCCTCAACAGCTTGATCACGTGTGTCTTTTTCCCTCGCCTTGTCTTCAACATCAAGACATCCAATGAGATCCTAAACAGAGAACTGTTGTCTCTTGTATTTCAGAGAGGTAACAAAATTGTTCCACGAAGGTCAAAGCTTGGCAATGGTGCCTCCATCCACAAACTTGTTCGGTGCTATCCCACAGACAACAGCGCCAGAAATTGACACGTTGACAGAGGCTGAGATTGCGTTGGTTTTTCCCTTGAAGAGGAAAGGGTGATGCAGCACAGGAGCAGTAAGTCAAGTCCAGAGTACCTGCGCAAACACAAACAAGCTTGCACCCAACGCTTCAAAGGGGTTGTCAATCCCTTCAAGATTGTTTGCAAAGTGAGATCTGAAGGCGGAAAGTGCAACGAAGTAAAAAGTGTAAGGCTGAAAGTATGGTGTGGAGTAGACCCTGGGGGCCATAGTGTTCACTAGAGGCTTCTCTCAAAATAGCAAGTATTACGGTGGGTGAACAAATTACTGTCGAGCAATTGATAGAACCGCGCAAAGTCATGACGATATCTAAGGCAATGATCATACATATAGGTATCACGTCCGAGACAAGCAGACCGATACTTTCTGCATCTACTACTATTACTCCACACATCGACCGCTATCCAGCATGCATCTAGTGTATTGAGTTCATGACGAACAGAGTAACGCTTTAAGCAAGATGACATGATGTAGAGGGATAATCTCAAACCAATGATGAAAAGCCCATCTTTTTACCCTTGACGGCAACAACATGATGCGTGCCTCGCTACCCCTTCTGTCACTGGATGAGGTCACCCCACGGTATGAACCCAAAACCAAGCACTTCTCCCAGTGCAAGAATCATAGATCTAGTTGGCCAGACAAAACCCACAACTCGAAGAGAATTGCAAGGATATGAAATCATGCATAAGAGAGATCAGAAGAAACTCAAATAAGATTCATAGATAATCTGTTCATAAATCCACAATTCATCAGATCTCGACAAACACACCACAAAAGAAGATTACATCGGATAGATCTCCATGAAGATCATGGAGAACTTTGTATTCAAGATCCAAGAGAGAGAAGAAGGCATCTAGTTACACGCTATGGACCCGTATGTCTATGGTGAACTACTCACGCATCATCGGAAAGGTAATGGTGTTGATGAAGAAGCCCTCCGTGTCCGAATCCCCCCTCCGGCAAGGTACCAGAACATGCCCCAGATGGGATCTTGCGGAGACAGAAGCTTGCGGCGGCGGAAAAGTACTTTCGATGATCTCCTGATTTTTTTGGGGTTTTAGGGATTATATAGGCGCAACCCCTAGGTCACGGGATGCTCAGGGGGCCCACAAGCCTGGATGGCGCGGCCTCCCCCTGGCCGCGAGGTGGGGTCTTGTGGGGCCCCTGGGGATCCCCTGCCTTGGCTCCCCAGCTCCCCGATCTTCTTCCGTTCCAGAAAAAATCTTTTCGGGCATTTTCTTCCGTTTGGACTCCTTTTCAAAATCTCCTCTGAAAGGGGTCAGAAACATGGAAATACAGGAATTGGCACTTGGCACTGAGTTAATAAGTTAGTCCCAAAAAAGGCATGCAAAAAATCCAAAGTTTGACAAGATAATAACATGAAACCATCAAAAATTATAGATACGTTGGAGACGTATCAAGCATCCTCAAGCTTAACTCGTGCTCGTTCTCGAGTAGGGAAGTGATAAAGAATGAATTTTTGATGTGGAGTGCTACCTAGCATAGTTGTCCTTTGCAACTTCTTTCATGTGGCATGAATGTTCAGATCCGTAAGATTCTAAGCAATAGTTTTCTATTGACATGAAAACAATAATACTTCAAACAAACAAGCAAGGTAATCATGAACTTTAAAAATAACAAGGCCAAAGAAAGTTATCCCTACAAAATCATATAGTCTGGCTATGCTCCATCATCCTCACACAACTAATGTAAATCATGCACAACCCCGGAATTGGCCAAGTAATTGTTTTCGCACTCTAACTTTCTCAAACTTTTTATAACTATCACACAATACATGAGCGCGAGCCATGGATATAGCACTATAGGTGGAATAGAGTGTGGTGGTGGTTGTGAGACAAAAAAGGAGGAGATGGTCACATTGACTCAGTGTATCAATAAGCTATGGAGATGCCCATTAATGGATATCAATGTGAATGAGTAGGGATTGCCATACAAGAGATGCACTAAAGCCATAAGTATGTGAAATCTCAAAACCAAAACTAGTGGGTGTGCATCCAACTTGCTTGCTCACGAAAACCTAGGGAAATTTGAGGAAGCCCATCATTGGAATATACAAGCCAAGTTATAAAATGATGATTCCCACTAGCATATGGTAGTGACAAAGCAAGAAGCTCTCAATCATGAAGAACATGGTGCTAACATGAAGCACAAGTGTGGAAAAAGATAGTAGCATTGTCCCTTCTCTCTGTTTCTCTCCTTTTTTATTTTTTCATTTGGGCTCTTAGGCCTCTCTTTTTTTTCTTTTCTCTTTTCTCTCATTTTTTTTTGTTTTTGGGATCTTTGGCCTTTTTTTTATTTCCTCACATGGGACAATGCTCTAATAATGATGATCATCACACTTTTATTTACTCACAGCTCAAAGATCACAATGATGATTACTCCATAGGAAATGCCTCCGGTAGTGTACTAGGATGTGCAACGATCTAGCATGGCGTATGACGTTGAAACATCTCGCTAGCTATCTTACGATCATGCAATGAAAATATGAGAGTGATGGCACAAGTCATGAGACGGAACGGTGGTAGTTGCATGGCAATATATCTCGGAATGGCTATGAAAATGCCATAGTAGGTAGATATGGTGCCTGCTTTGAGGAAGGAATATGGTGGGTTTGTGCACTGGCGAGAATTGCGCGGCACTAGAGAGGCTAGCAATGGTGAAAGGTGAAAGTGCATCTATACCATGGACTCACATTAGTCATGAAGAACTCACATACTTATTGCAAAAGTTTTTACTAGTAATCGAAACAAAGTGCTAAATGCATACTCCGAGGGAAAGGGTTGGTAGGTGTAAACCATCGTGCGATCCCGACCTCAACACAAAGGATAACAATCAATAGATCAATTATGCTCCGACTTCCTAACATAGTGTTTCACCATACGTGCATGCTACGGGAATCACCAACTCCAACACAAGTATTTCTAGATTCACAACACCCTACAAATATAACTCTTAATATTACTGAATCCATGTCACAAAACTAATTGAGAGGAACCGAGACTTCTCTTTCTACTCAATGCACATGAAGGTGGAGGTTTTTGCATCCTCTTTGGGTACCTAGCACATTTGGGACTACTTTCATAGCATAAGCCAACTACCAAATCACACACCGCCGTGCTCTAAAAGATATAAGTGAAGCACAAGAGCAAAAGTATCTAGCTCAAAAGATATAAGTGAAGCACTAGAGCAAAAGTATGTAGCTCAAAAGATATAAGTGAAGCACTATGAGCATTCCAGCAAAATCACGATGAGTGCATGTCTCTCTCTCTCAAAAAGGTGTGCAAGAAGGATGATTGTGACACAACAAAAAGAAAAGACTCCTATGATACAAGACGCTCCAAGCAAAACACATATCATGTGGTGAATAAAAATATAGCTCCAAGTAATGTTACCGATGGATTGAAGACAAAAGTGGGGATGCCTTCCCGGGGCATCCCCAAGCTTAGGATTTTTGGTGTCCTTGAATTTGGCTTGGGTAGCCTTGGGCATCCCCAAGCTTGAGCTCTTTCCACTCCTTGTCTCTTTGTCCATGAGAACATCACCCGAAACTTGAAAACTTCACAACACAAAACTTAAACAGAAACGTGTGATAACATTAGTACAAGAAAACAAACTATACCACTTCTTTTGGTACTGTAAAAAACTTGAATTCCATCTATATTGATGATGGTCTACTGTATTCTCACTTTTCCATGGCCATTACCCCCCGATACTAACCATAGTTTCATCAAAACAAGCAACCAACTCCACAAAAACAGAATATGTCAAAAACAGACCAGTCTATAGCAATATGTATACTTAGTATACTTATGGTACCTAGGAAAATGTGAAAACTTATGAAGGCCTCGGTAAAAAGTATATCAATCAGAATCAAAAAGAATCAACTCAAAAGCTCTTTTCGAATAAAAATTAAAAATCATCTCGTGAGCGAAAAGTTTCTGTCTTTTTCCAACAGGATCAAACAACCATTACCAAGACTAGTCATAAAGGCTTTGCTTGGCTCAAACACAAAAAGAAACACAAAAAACACAATCACAACAGAATTATGAAAGTGTGGACGCAACAAACAGAAAGAAAAAGATAAATTCATTGGGTTGCCTCCCAACAAGCGCTATTGTTTAACGCCCTTAGCTAGGCATAAACACGATAGAATCATGTATCGTCGTCTTTGGTGCTCAAACCATAAGTGGGCCTCGTCATGGATTCATAAGGCAATCTTATTTTCTTTCTAGGAAAGTGTTCCATGCCCTTCCTTAAAGGAAATTGAAATCTAATATTCCCTTCCTTCATATTGATGATAGCACCAATAGTCCTTAGGAAAGGTCTACCAAGAATAATAGGGCATGTAATGTCAAGCACAATGAAATCCACGGGTACATAGTTCCTATTTGCAATAATAAAAACATCATTGATCCTTCCCATGGGTTTCTTGACAGTAGAATCAGCAAGATGCAAATTAAGAGAACACTCTTCAATCTCATTAAAACCCAGAACATCACATAAAGACTTTTGAATCGCAAAAACACTAGCACCCAAATCAGACAAAGCATTGCACTCATAGTTTTTGATTTTGATTTTGATGGTAGGTTCCCACTCATCATGAAGCTTTCTAGGGATAGAGACTTCCAATTCAAGTTTCTCTTCAAGAGATTTTATCATAGCTTCGACGATATGATCGGTAAAGACTTTGTTTTGGCTATAAGCATGTGGAGACTTCAACATGGATTGCATCAAACAAATGCATTCAATCAAGGAGCAACTATCATAATTGAATTGCTTGAAATCCATGGTAGTAATTTCATTACTACTCAAAGTTTTAACGTCTTCTACTCCACTTTTAATGCTTTTAACATCAAGATAGATGGACTCCGAATCATTGGGGCACTTTTCAACCAAAGTGGATTCATATCCAACCCCATAATCATTAGGCTGGACACAAGAAAACAAAGATTCAATGGGAGTCACACCAAGCACTTTAAGATCTCCGTGATTCTCATCACGAGAACACGCCTTTTTAAGCCATTCATGTCTAGCACGAATTTGGGTGGTCCTTTCTTGGCTCTCAATCATGGAAACACGCATAGCTTTCAAAGTTTCATCCATGTTGATTTTGGGAGTAGCACATCTAACTTTCAAAGCATCAACATCACAAGAAATTATATCCACGCTCTTAGCCAAATCGTCAATTTTGAGTAGTTTTTCCTCTATGGATGCATTGAAAATCTTTTGAGAGTTGATGAACTCTTTGATATTACTCTCTAGATCAGAGGGTAATCTATTGTAATTTCCATGAATATTGTTGTAGGAGTTGCCAAAGTTATTAGAGGAGTTACTAGGAAAAGGCCTAGGAACACACTACAGGAATTAGCTTCTTTGCCATCTGCCATCACAGACGGCAAAGAGTATATCACAGACGGCAAAGAATCTCACTGTCGGCAAAATTTCTGCGTCAGCCTACGACGGCATTGTAGCTTCTTTGCCGTCTGCCTCACCGAAGCGGACGGCAAAGAGCTTTGCCGTCAGCTTTCCATGAGAGCAGTCGGCAAATATGTTGAGACGGCAGCCGGCAGGCGTTGCCTCCGTTAGGGGCTAACGGAGGCTTTGTCGTCTGCCTCCCCTCTTCTGTGCCGTCTACCTCCCCCCCCCTCTTCTTTGTCGTCTGCCTCCCCCTCCTCCTCCCCCCTCCTCTGTGCCATCTGCCTCCCCCCTCTTCTTTGCCGTCTGCCTCCCCCCTCTTCTGTCCCGTCTGCCTCCCCCTCTTCTTTGCCGTCAACCTCCACCTCCTCCTGCCCCTCCTCTGTGCCCTCTTCTTTGTCTTCTGCCCCCCCCTTGAAGCGGACGGAAAAGATACTATATGGCCAGCTGCTGCTGTGCAGGTTGCATAGCTGGGCGCCACGTGGCACCTTTGCCGTTGGTCAGCTGATAGCAAAGGCCTTTGCTATCTGCTTTGCCATCTGCTTTGTTGAAGCTGACGGCAAAGACACTCTTTCCCATCAGCTAGCAGACGGCAAAGACTAGGCAGATGGCAAAAAACTGTTTTCCAGTAGTGACATAGTTTCCTCTAAAGGCATTGTTGTTGCCAAATTTATTCCTACGAACAAAATTAATGTCCAAGCTAGCGTTGCTACTCTCAATCAAAGAAGACAAAGGAATATCATTAGGATCCAAGGGAGCACTTCTACTAGCAACCAAATTCATTAACTCATCCATCTTAGCACTCAACGAGTTAATTTCTTCTATTGCGTGTACCTTCTTACTAGTAGGTGACCTTTGAGTGTGCCATTGAGAGTAGTTTGTCATGATGTTGTCTAAGAGCTTTGTGGCTTCCCCTAACGTGATTTCCATGAACGCTCCACCTGAGACGGAGTCCAAGATATTTCTAGAAGCGAAATTAAAGCCAGCGTAAAATATTTGTATAATCATCCACAAACTCAAGCCATGAGCGGGACAATTTCTAATCATTAATTTCACTCTCTCCCAAGCTTGTGTAACATGTTCATGATGAAGTTTGTAGAAATTCATGATATCATTACGGATAGAGATGATCTTATCAGGCGGAAAATACTTGGATATATTAGCATCTTTGCACTTATCCCAAGAATCGATACTATTTTTGGGCAAAGAAGAAAACCAAGTTTTTTGCGTGATCTCGCAACGAGAAAGGAAAAAGCTTTAATTTAATCACGTCATTATCCACATCTATTTTCTTTTGCATATTGCAAAGCTCAATGAAGGTATTGAGATGGGATGCGGCATCTTCACTAGGAAGGCCAGAGAATTGCTCTTTCATAACAAGATTCAGCAAAGCGGCATTGATTTTGTATGACTACGCACTAGTGGCGGGAGCAATCGGAGTACTAATAAAATCATTATTATTATTATTCAAGAAGTCACAATGTTTGGTGTTTTCGTTCATGGTGACTTCAGCAAGAAAGCAAGCACACAAGCAAACAAAGAGCAGGCGAGAAAAAGGGCGAACGAAAAGGCGAACGAAAAAGGCAAATTCGTGAAGTGGGGGAGAGGAAAAAGAGAGGCAACTCGCAAACAAAGTAAATGCAAGAGACGAGTTTGCGACACCTACTTGGATGAGTTCTAGACTTGATCTTCCTGCCCGTCAAAGGCGCCAGAAATTCTTCTGCTATCCCACAGACAACAGCGCCAGAAATTGACACGTTGACAGAGGCTGGGCTTGCGTTGGTTTTTCCCTTGAAGAGGAAAGGGTGATGAAGCACAGGAGCAATAAGTATTTCCCTCAGTTTGAGAACCAAGGTATCCATCCAGAAGGAGGGTCTCATCAAGTCCAGAGTACCTGCGCAAACACAAACAAGCTTGCACCCAACGCTTCAAAGGGGTTGTCAATCCCTTCAAGATTGTTTGCAAAGTGAGATCTGAAGGCGGAAAGTGCGACGAAGTAAAAAAGTGTAAGCCTGAAAATATGGTGTGGAGTAGACCCTAGGGGCCATAGTGTTCACTAGAGGCTTCTCTCAAAATAGCAAGTATTACGGTGGGTGAACAAATTACTGTCGAGCAATTGATAGAACCGTGCAAAGTCATGACGATATCTAAGGCAATGATCATACATGTAGGCATCACGTCCGAGACAAGTAGACCGATACTTTCTGCATCTACTACTATTACTCCACACATCGACCGCTATCCAGCATACATCTAGTGTATTGAGTTCATGACGAACAGAGTAACGCTTTAAGCAAGATGACATGATGTAGAGGGATAATCTCAAACGAATGATGAAAACCCCGTCTTTTTACCCTTGATGGCAACAACACGATGCGTGCCTCGCTACCCTTCTGTCACTGGGTGAGGTCACCACATGGTATGAACCCAAAACCAAGCACTTCTCCCATTGCAAGAATAATAGATCTAGTTGGCCAGACAAAACCCACAACTCGAAGAGAATTACAAGGATATGGAATCATGCATAAGAGAGATCAGAAGAAACTCAAATAAGATTCATAGACAATATGATCATAAATCCACAATTCATCGGATTTCGACAAACACACCGCAAAAGAAGATTACATTGGATAGATCTCCATGAAGATCATGGAAAACTTTGTATTGAAGATCCAAGAGAGAGAAGAAACCATCTAGTTACTAGCTATGGACCCGTAGGTCTATGGTGAACTACTCACGCATCATCGGAGAGGTCATGGTGTTGATGAAGAAGCCCTCCGTGTCCGAATCCCCCCTCCGGCAGGGCACCAGAACGTGCCCGAGATGGGATCTTGTGGATACAGAAGCTTGCGGTGGCGGAAAAGTACTTTCGATGGTCTCCTGATTTTTTTGGATTTTGGGGAATATATAGGCGCAACCCCTAGGTCAGGGGAAGCTCAGGGGGCCCACAAGCCTGGATGGCACGGCCTCTCCCCTGGTCGCGGGGTGGGGGCTTGCGGGGCCTCTGGGGCTCCCCTGCCTTGTCTCCCAAGCTCCCCGATCTTCTTTCGTTCCAGAAATATATTTTCAGGGATTTTCTTCCGTTTGGACTCCGTTTCAAAATCTCCTCTGAAAGGGGTCAAAAACATGGAAAAAACAGGAACTGGCACTTGACACAGAGTTAATAAGTTAGTCCCAAAAAAATAAAAGGCATGCAAAACATCCAAAGTGTGACAAGATAATAGCATGAAACCATGAAAAATTATAGATACGTTGGAGACGTATCATCCGACAACACAAACTTGAAGTACTCAAGTTCCTACGCGAGAGATTGTATATCATGAGCTTGTTGAACAACACGGCGCTCATCGGTCTTCTTGTAGTCATAGAATTGTTCCATGACATATAACTGGCTGCCCCATAAAGAATTACGAGAGGCGGGGTTCCGCATGCCTGTTGTCCCTTCTCAAGGTGCATGCCGGAAGAAGGGATGGAGAATACTTGGTGGTGTCGGATTGATCTGGAACGGTGCAAACCCATATGTGGTGGTGATGACGGCTAGGGTTGGCAGGAACCTCACCTATATATATGCGCGGTAGGGTGAAGAGACGTGGACGGACCCACGTCCGAGTCCGTTACAGCCCAAGAAACGACGTCTCCGATCGTGGTTAATCAGTTAAGGACTCTCTGTTCCTGACCAGCAAAAATAAACGTGTAGGTATAAGCTCGGCTCGTCTCAATCCCGCAACCCGCGGCGCGTCGTGACAAGGCGTGGCATGGCGAGGCGGCCAAGGAGGAGGTGTGTGCGAGTGCCTCTTCTATTCTGACTCTCTTACAAGTGCTTGTTGTTTTCCCTTGTTCCAATAAGAGTCGCTATGATGAATCTATTTGTACCCTTGGCCAACTAATATAAATGTTCCATGTATATATTATGTGATACATTACATTGTTTACATTTTCCCATGTTGTTTCCTATAAATCAATAATTTTAGATAAAGACCATACATTTTCCCATGTTGTTTCCTATAAATCAATAATTTTAGATAAAGACCATACGTTTTCCCATGTTGTTTCCTAGAAATCAATCAAACATTATTTGTGTTTTGCGCCTGTTATGAAAACTATTATCGCTGACCGATGAGGGGTGGTCGGTGGACACATACAACTTTGAATGCTATCTTGCTGGTCAATGAAGAGCATATAAAACCACCAAATTGCCCACTAAACATATAAAAATATGTAGTATTCTTGAGCAGTTGTATACACAGTTTGCCGATGACCCAAAACGTCACACAATAATCGGATGTCCAGCCTATTTCTCGCCTTCATTCTATTTCGTGTTGAGCAGCTTGGACGTACAATTATAGTCTTCTGTGCCCTCACATATTCTTCGTTGCAAATGGGAGATATGACTTTCCACTAAAAACAAAAGGAGTGTGAGAGAAAGTTCGTTCATAGAGTATATTTAGTTAATAAATTTCAATCCAAATATAAATACATTGACCTTGGCCGTGTTTCGCACACGAAACATCTCTAAATTAGTTACAAGATTTGGTTTTGTGTACAAACCAACTCTAGTAATATTCGGAGCTGGTTGTTAATTTGAACTAAATTTAGTATTTCTAGATTCGGAGTTAATTACTTAAAAAAATTAACGGACTATAAATGAGATGTCCCAGGAAATACCACTGAAAACCCTATATCTCCCCCCACCCCTACAGCACATCCTCTTGGTCCCCAAAGTTAGGCTCTCTCTACCGAGAACCCTTTTACATGACCTCGATGTTTCAAGTCTGCAAAGATTTTTCAAATTAACCATTGTGTGATTAAAAAAAAAAATGATTTACAAAACAACTGTTGCGGATGGCAATATTTTACAGCTAGTGTTGTCAAAAAAAATGACATGACATATATGCTATAAGTGAGGGACTGTGGCTGATAGTGTAAAATTTCATGCAATCATGGAGTCATTAACACCATGAGACTGATAGTGATGTATCTATGATAAAACATGAAAACAATTCGTCATGTGACACTGTATACTGGGGCATGTCACATGTAGATTTCTCTATTCTAATCATTCTTTAGTGAAAATGTCAATGAGCCAAGATTTCATTAAGTGCGAGCATGCATTATAATTTTGTTGTTTGTTTGAGAATAGTTATGCAGTGCATTCACATGATAGCAAAGTGAGTAGGATGGTGGACGAGAACTAGGTTGAGGCAGCCATCATGATATGGTTCTTGGCTTGTTGCTACCATGTGCATGTCATGTTTGTCTTAAGTATCAATTCGTGCATCCTATGGACCACGTGACTAAGCTACTTGGCCATTTGTACACCTAGATAGCGCAATAATGCTTTGTGAACCATCTTCAACAAAACGTGAAACATGCAGAGGGAAGTGGAAAAAAAATTGCACACCTAGATGGGGCAATAATGCTTTGTTCCATAATGTGTTCTCTCTCATATGAATGTGATTTTCTCTATTCATTAATGGTGTATGCAGTAGTTACCGGGAAGATTTAATTTGTTTTTTTTTAGTTAATTACACCAACTCATACATAACTATTAGTATTCTTCCATAATGTATTCTCTTCCATAACTCATACATAACTGTTAGAATACATAATTATTTTTGAAGATGTAATTTGTTGAATGTGCACCACCTTCAACAAAACATGAGGCATGCAGAGGCAAGTGGCAAAAGAACAGAAAAGTTTGCACACCTGGATGGGGCAATAAAATTTTCTTCCATAATGTATTCTCTCTCGTCTGAATGTGGTTTTCTCTATTGATTAATGGTGTATGCAGTAGTTATTGGGAAGATGTTATTTGTTTTTATGAGTCATAACAGAACAGAGGGAGTACTGCTAGGTTATCCCTCATGGTCAATCCAAATGCATAGTTTTGACCACACAAATGTTATACTGATAAATGCATCGTAGCTGTCGTCCTAAAACTACTCCATCGTAGCTGTCGTCCTCAAAAACTACTCCATCGTAATTCCTAATCAACCAAACATGAGACATGCAGAGGTAAGTGGCAAAAGAAAAGAAAAGTTTGCAAACCTAGATGGGGCAAGAAAATTTTCTTCCATAATGTGTTCTCTCTAGTCTGAATGTGGTTTTCTCTATTGATTAATGGTGTATGCAGTAGTTTTTGGGAAGATGTAATTTGTTTATTTGAGTCATAACAGAACAGAGGGAGTACTACTAGGGTATCCCTCATGGTCAATCCAAATGCATAGTTTTGACCACACAAATGTTATACTGATAAATGCATCGTAGCTGTCGTCCTCAAAAACTACTCCCGCCATCACGGTTTACAAGGCGTGCTTGGATGATCTTTAGAACCTATGTAGTTATCGATTGGCTGTGAGATGGGCTAAAAAATAGCATCAATAATACTCATGCGCCTAATGAGATGAGAAATTAACACGGCGCATGCATGCAGGAGTAGTACTAATTGACACGGCGCATGCATGCATGTCTATTGTGGAAACACATGTAAATTTAAATGTGTCTTCTAAACATGACGGAGTGTGGTACCGACGATGAATTCGTAATTAATGGGCACTACGTACATTCTACTACTATAACTGATGCGGAGATGATGCGCTCTTCTGTGATATTTTTGTGAAATATCTGCTCCTCTATGATTTTGAAAGAGAACGTGTTTGGTAACGGAGGAAAATACGAATATAAAATAGGGAAATAGGCTAGAAAATCCCACATTATACAGCAACATATGATCATTATTTAAATTATGTATGAAATAGTCTATGGATATAAAAGTTCAATAATTTGTAACTACCTATGACCATTATTTAGTATGCAGAAGATTATTGAGTGCATGGTTGAAAGAAAGAGATGGAAACAAAAGGGTTACGTCCACCGAGCATGGTATGGATTAGTTGGGTAATGGGTCTACTAGTGCCGAGAGTAGACAAAAGCAATGTTGTCTTTCAGCTCACCTCCACTATTCATCACCTCCATTATTTCGGATCACGGAGTCATCACCTCCACAGTTGTGATGTGCCTTCTCTAGTGCAGAAGTGGCAACTTGACTTGTAAACTTGGTTGCTCAGTACAAAACATATTATGTATTGCCCCATCCAGATGTCCACAGGGCTAGGTCACATCGTCGAAATGATGATAAGGATTGAGTCATCAGTCCTAGCTGGTGCGTACACTGAAGTACGGTAGCTGCACTTAGATCTAGGATCCTCGATATGAAATTTCACTCTCCTATGCCATGACGATACTAGACATTTGCACAAATTAATATTCACAATAGAGAAATCATCTTTAACGTAAATCAAAGCAAACGATATGCCCTCTTTCACTAGGTCTGCAAGCCAGATGCAAAACTGAAAGTTAACCAAGTCACCAGCTTGGCAAGCAGATGCAAACGCTGAAATTTAAATGACCTTTTACAAATTTAAGTCATCGTTGTAAATGTAAGTCACCAACTTGGCCATGAATTCATAATTAGTGCGCATTGCATTCTATTAATATAAGTGATGAGGTGACAAGGCACTCCTCTATGATTTTTGTAGAGTACGTGCTTGGTAACTATTGTAAACGTGCTGGTCACTTAGTAAACTTTCAAATCATGCAAGACCACTGTGCATGGCTACGTCGGTTGAGTAAAATAGGCATGCATGCATGAACACGTGTGACACAACGAACGGATAGATTTGCACCAAAAATAATATCCATGTATATTCAAGACTTCCAATTATTGCAGAAATTGAGTGGTGCCTAGCTATGTCCAACACTCATAACACACCGCCATACCTCTATAAATAGGAGTCTGGCGTTGTAGGATTTCCATCAATCCAACGTAACCATTTCTCATTCTACTTGAGAAATTAAGGCCAACTAGCCAACCATGGCAACCAACAAGAGTATTAAGAGCGTGGTTATTTGTGTTCTCATATTGGGTTTAGTTCTGGAGCAGGTCCAAGTAGAAGGCAAGAGTTGCTGCAAGAACACGACGGGCAGAAACTGCTACAACGCCTGCCGTTTCGCCGGTGGTTCCCGACCAGTCTGCGCAACTGCTTGTGGTTGTAAAATCATAAGCGGCCCAACATGTCCTAGGGACTATCCTAAGCTGAATCTTCTCCCTGAATCCGGTAAAGAGATATCATTTTTATTCTTCCCAACTTGTTGATAATTACCTACTAATAGAAAATTAATTATTTGCATACTTGTGGTTCAAATTACTTTTGTAGGTGAACCAAATGCGACTGAGTACTGCACAATTGGATGCAGGACTTCCGTCTGTGACAACATGGACAATGGTAATTTTAATTGACCAGTTTTATTTTTATTTTTACCGGCAGAAAAAATATTGTGTTTTAGACATACATAACCTTAACTATTTTGTAACAGTTTCCCGTGGCCAAGAGATGAAATTCGACATGGGACTCTGCAGCAACGCATGTGCCCGTTTCTGTAATGATGGTGATGTCATTCAGTCTGTTGAAGCCTAATCATGCCTTCTTGGGCATGATTTCTATGGCCAAGGTCGTTTTGTCATTTTCTGTTCAACAATCTTGATACCATCACCAGATCGAAGCAAATGTATCATCTTAGTTATGTATTTCTGTTTTTTCCCTCGTTCCAATAAGAGTCACCACGATGAATCTATTTATACCCTTGGGTTAATATAAAGGTTCCATGGATATATTATGTGATACACCACAATTTTTAATTTTTTTAATGTTGTTTCTTGTATATCAATTGTTTCATATTAAGACCATACATTTTGCGATTATATTTACGTTCGAACATATGAGCTATCATGTTTTTACTGTGAGAGTTTTCTCCACTAAATATTAATTAGGCGTTACATGTTATATAGGAACACGAAGGGCCATCAACTGGCTAGTCGAACAGAATGTTGCTAACAGGAAATTAATGGTCATCACCAACATGTTTAGCATATTTTAGGAGTACTATGATCACTAAGGGACGAGGGGCGGTCGGTGAAGACATATAAATTTGATTTCTATCTCGTTAGTCCACGACGAGCGTATATAACCACCAAATTGCCCCTTAAAATATGAAAATTTCTAGTGTTATAGGGAATTTGTATATATTGTTTCGCGATGAACCAAATCGTCACACAATAATGGGATCGGCTATATTTTTGTGTCAATGGTATTTTCTTTTGAGCATCTTGAACCTAGCATTATAGACTTGTGCTCCCTCATATTGTGGCCTTGTAATTGGGAGACATGGCTTTGGACTACAAACCAAATGAATATGAGAGTATGTTCATAGAATCACTTTAAGTAATAAAATATAAATCAAAATAAAAAACGCAGTGGCCTCGGCCGTGTTTCAGTCACAAAACTGATCGAAATTAGTTACTGGAGATGGTTTTATGTACAAACCAACCCTAATAATACTCATAGTTTGTTTCTTATTCACTGGATGTATCTATGATAAAACTTGAGAAAAAATCTTCATGTGACTCAATATACTGGGGCAACTCACACGTATATATTTCTTTATTCTGAATATTGTTTACTGAAAATTTAATAGGCCAAGATTTAATGAACTGCGGGTATGTAATATAAATTTGTTTACTGAAAATGTCAATAGGCCATGATTTAATGACGCTCGCTTAGCTGCAGGAACATGTGTGTTAACCTCGATAGGCATAAATAAGTTAACCGTGAAGGCCAACAACGTATTCACCGTAGAGGATATATTTTTTTCTTGCTGGAAAGGGACCATAGAGACGTAAGAGACAAGAATAATAGCATCTCTAGCAGGCCCCATACAGTGCCCCGACCCATAAAATGATCGTCAAAATACGGGTTCGGAAAAAGTTGCCCGATCAAACCCCTTAAACGCGTCGGACCCGTAAATATTTTTGCGTGGCGTTGTAAAATTGCCACCCCAACCCGCGAAAATGCAGATTCTCCCCTTTGCGCGGACGGCGCCCTGTATATATCAAGAGCGGTTGACGGGTGAGACATTTCAGCCCACGCTTTTCCCCCCTCCCACCACCGTCGGGCTGCCTCCTACGATTCCGGACATATCAGCCGCCGGGATCATGTCGGTGGGCCACCACAGGCACGGGATTGACCCCTACCCCTTCCTACTGCCTCGGTCGGCCAACAAGTTGCAGATCGGCGACTGTTTGTCGTGCCTTCCGCATCTGACATTTCCGGCCGCCAACGGTTGCGCCAAGCGATGGATTGGTCGCGGAGCACTTCGCACAGCGCCGACAAAGCCATGCAGGTACTGGTTCATCCTGTAGTTGTCGTCGTTGGTTTGCCGGAAAGGACTCGGCTGACCGTCGAAGGAGCTCAGTTCTTGCCAAATGGCTCACCGTCTTGCCGATGCCATTTATACAGTGCGACGACTGCACAGAGAAAGTGTTGTGACTGACATCTGTCACGCGGCATCACCTCGGATGGGTATTCTTGAAATGCAATAACAACGGGATATATTCCTTTTCATTTCGACAAAGATTTGGTGAATCACTATGTATCCAATGCCTTTGAAGAAAATAAAGAAGCAGAAAAATGTGTTTTCATGCTCCAAATTGAAATGCAAATAAGTGACTCAAATTGAATGCAAGCCAGATACAAACACTGTAAACTTAATCACCTTTTACAAGTTTAAGTAACCATTTAAAAATCTAATTAAGTCATCATTTATAAATCTGAGTCACGAGCTCAGCCATGAATTAATAATTAGTGGGCACTGCATTCTACTACTATAAATGATGAGGTTAAGAGGCAGTCCTCTATGATTTGGTCACTCATTTTACTTTACTAACCAAAATTAAGGTTAATAAGTACTAGAGGGAAAGGTTGGGACTGAAGGCGCATCAGAGTACACCACCATGATGAGCAGTTGCATTATCCTGTCCGAGAGCAAATTCAAACTACCGCAATGCTCGTTCAAAAAACTACCTCTAGCTTCTCCATTTGAAGAAATGGTGTTGCCTCCTTCTCCTCCATGGACTATAGGAATCCACTATGCCATCGCGGGAGTTAAAAGAGAGAAGAGAAAATGGAGTTTTCATTGGTTGCCGATTGGATAAAGATGACAACAATCAAAGGCAAGTTAACTTCCATCACATGGTCGTCGTCGCCTCTTTTGTTGCATTTGGGTTAACTTAAAACAATTGGCAATTAGTATAATTTATAAAGAAATAGAATTTGTGCATGGTGCTTTTTTGTTAAAAAATGGAACAACAACCTTTTCTTCCCGTGATGCCACATATGTAGTGGCTCCCTAAATTGTAATCAATGGTTAATCAATAGTCTTGCATGATTCACGTATTAGTTTGGCGTCTATTGGCATGCACTATTGCTGCCCATACTATGGTTGTATATTATTGATTTAGATATGCAAGTGAGTACAAAGTGATGGTCCATGACATCAATGTAGTGGCAACTTCATGTGGGACCGCAATATACATCTATAGTTAGATTGGTAACTTTTAAATTAAAATGTTATTGGGGCACCTTTTCGCATTTTTTGCGTTGGTATTTGGGTTTAAGGTATTTGTTGCTTCATGAATGCTTTGTTTCTATCAACTAGACAAATGAGGATGTCCGACAAAAAGACCAATAAAAATGTGAAACACGCACGGACATAAAACCTAGATCAACAGGTCTACTAAGAGAAGAATGCATACGTGAAACACGCAAGACAACTTTCTAGGCTCCTTACCCTGTTGGTGTTTCAATAGCGACTCAGGATGACGATGGGAGGCAGCGTCCTACTAAAAGATCTAAGCAATAAGACTTTCATATAATAAAGAATCCAAAGTTATCAGAGATTTCAGCATGGTCTCTGAATTTTTGAGATGGTCCCTATATGGTCTCGACCAGGCGGTTGGCGTGTAAATGTGATCTAGTACTCTGTTCAATCCATGCAGTGAGGGCTGCAGTAACCAGCAGCGATGTTGTCTTTTAGCTCACCTCCATTATTATGGACCAAGGATACTGTTGTGGAACCATATGGTGATGTGCCTTCTCTAGGGCCGAAGGGGCAACATGGAAAATTGGTTGCTTAGTAAAAATATATTTACATTGCCCCATCCAGACATGCTAATGGTCATGTAGGTAGCTGGGTCACGTGGTCTAGATTCAGTCATCAGTCCTAGCTGGTGCGTACAACGAAGTAGTGAAGTTGCACTTGGATATGAAATTTCACTCTCTTACTTCATGACCATCGTAGCTTGCCAGTACCAAAGACTAGACATTTTCACAAATTAATATTCATAATATTTTTTTTAATGTAAATCTTGCATAAAATATGTTGTTCAAATTTGGAAAACTATATGCCCTCTTTCACTAGGTTGGCAAGTCGGATCACTGAAATTCAATTAAGTCACTAGCTTGGCAAGGCAAATCCAAACACTCAAATTTAAGTCATCATTTACAAATCTAATTAAGTCATCCTTATAAATGTAAGTCACCAACTTGGCCATGAATCCATAATTAGTGGGAATTGCATTTACTACTATAAATGATGAGGTGACGAGGCGCTCCTCTATGATTTTTGTAGAGTACGTGCTTGGTGTATGACGATGGAATTGCACGATGTATTGATCAGGTGCAACCGCACGTATATATGATGTACATGGTGGGCCACGACCTCAACTATACAGAATTAGGAGGTGGGCGTAATACACAATATGCACATAACATATATACTCAACCCCCCCCCCCCACGCAATCCAAGCGTCGACGTTGCTGACGCAAAGACGTCGTGCGCAAGCCTTTGGTCATGATATCTGCAAATTGTTGCTTTGTGGGAATATGGAGAACACCAACGTCGCTAAGAGTGACCTGATCCCGAACAAAAAGAATGTGCTTGGTGCGGCGATGTGGACTGGGTTGGCGGAGAGGTAGACTGCCAAGACGTTGTTGCAGTAGACCACTGTCTCCTTGGTGACCTGACACGAGAGATCAAGAGGAAGATGACGAAGCCAGGAACACTCAGCGAGAACATTCGCCATGGCATGATACTCAGCCTCAGCACTTGATCGGGAGACCGTAGGCTGCCGCTTGGACGACCACGAGATGAGTAATAGCCCAAAGAAGACAAAGAAACCCGAAGTGGATAACCTTGTGTGGGGGCAGCCAGCCCAGGCAGCATCGGTGTAGGCGGTGATTTCGGTGAAGGCGGAGGCAAACAACGTGATGCCCAAGTCCACGGGGCAATGCACATAGCGCAGGATCCGCCTTACAGCGGCCCAGTTAACGTCCCAAGGAGCATGCATGTGAAGACAGACCTGCTGGAAAGTGTGCTGGATCTCTGGAAGTTTCTGTGTGAGGTACCGCAGAGCGCCAACAATAGAGCGATAGAGCAGAACATCCGAAACAGGAGAACCGGAAGTGGCGGAGAGATTGGTCTTCGTGTCGACACGCGTGGTCGCGGGTTTGCAATGGTCAAGAAGCTCATGAGCATACTTCCGCTGATGAAGGAAGAAGCCATCAGGACCACACATGACCTCAACACCTAGGAAGTAGTGCAAAGGACCAAGGTCCTTGATGGTGAACTCAGCACGAACACGGTCAGTGAGCCGACTGAGAAGGCCAGGTGTGCAGGCTCTTAGGATGATGTCATCGATGCAGAGGAGCAGATATGTAGTGTCGGCGCCCTAGTGATAGACAAACAGCGAGGCATCAGACTGTATAGACTGAAACATGAATTGATGTAGGAACACCGCGATGCGCTGGTACCAGGAGCGAGGACCCTGCTTGAACCCGTATAACGAGCACAGAAGTATGGACACATGATATGGAGACGTCGGATCAACAAATCTCGTAGGCTGCTGACAGAAAACCTGCTCTTGAAGGTGACCATGGAGGAAGGCGTTAGAGACATCCATCTGGTGTATAGGCCAGGCACGAGAGACCGCAAGCTAGAGGACGGTGAGGATCGTGCCAGGCTTGAGGACCGGAGCGAAAGTGTCAGTGAAGGTACCATTAGGACGGAGCTTGTGCTTGAAGACCCACTTCCCGGTAATCACATTAGTGTGCTGGGGTCTGGGAACAAGCTGCCAAGTCCGATTCCGCTGCAATGTGTCAAACTCCTCCTGCATCCCAGCCATCCAGAGCTTGGCCAAAGAACGCCGGTGTGGCCACGGGTGACCGGGCCGACCGCAGAGGCCACGGGTGGTGGAGCGGGCGGGGCCGACGCTGCAGGTGCCGCCATGTTTTGGTAAAATGGTCGTAACTTTTGCATACGACCTCCGATGAAAAAGTTTTTTATATGAAAAATCATCTACTCGGGAAGTTACATCCGAACTCAAGGGGCAAAGCCCGTTATCGATTTTCTAGAATCCTCAAAAACCTAAGAGAAAAAAGATTATGATGCTTTTAAGATTTGGAGGCAAAAAAAATTCGAAAAAATAATGCAAAAAATAAATAAATTAGCAATGGCGCACTATTGCATGGTGCGCCACCGCTATTTTCCCACCTTCAAAATTCAAAAAAATACAAAAATAAAAAACAAGTTAGCAATGGCGCACCATATGAATAATGCACCACTACTATTTTCCCGTCTTCATAATTCAAAAAAAAATAAAAAAAATCAAAAAAATTAGCAATTGCGCATCAGTGAATAGTGCGCCACTACTATTTTCCCGCCTTCACAATTCAAAAAAATAGCAATGGCGCACCAGTGCAAGATGCGCCACTACTAAGTTGGGACAGAAGTTTATAAGGGCCGACCAGCCACTTACCCCTTCATTCTTCTCCTCCTCTCCTCCACTCCATCTCCTCCTCTCCTGCTCTCCTCCACTCCATATCCTCCTCTCCTGCGACCTCCTCCTCCTCACGGTGCTCCTCCTCCGGTGACCTCCTTATCACGGTGCTCCTGCTCCAGCGACCTCCTCCTCCCTCCTCTCCTCCTCACGATGCTCCTCCTCCGGCGACCTCCTCCTCCCTCCTCTCCTCCTCACGGTGCTCCTCCTTCCTCTCCTGCTCACGGCCCTCCTCCTCCTCTACGGCGACCTCCTCCTCCCTCCTCTCCTGATCCTCACGGTTTCTCCTCCCTCCTCTCCTCCTCACGGTCTCTCCTCCCTCCTCCTCTACTTCCGGCCACATGTGAAGCTCCCCCGGCACAAAGAACGTACCAGATCCAGGTCGAGAATGAAATTTGAAAAAAATTCAAGCAACAAGAATGAGCAAAAAAACAAGCCAAAAAAATGAGCCAGATCGAAATTCAAAATTCAAAAATAGCAATGGCGCACGTTGGGGGTAATACGGTGCGCCACTACTATTTTCCCACCTTCAAAATTTAAAAATAACGAAAAATTCAAAAATAAAGTTAACAGTGGTGCACCTGTATCAATAGTAATGTCGCACTACAAGGTGTGCCACTCTTACCTGCAATACTAATGGCGCATCAGAGATGCGCCATTAGTATTTGTTACTAGTGGTGTGGTAATAGTGGCGCACCTATAGTGCGCCACTAATAGCAAAAACCGGTGCGCCACTAACAACCTTTTTTCTTGTATTGAGCCAATCCACTTCGAATTAAACCCCATATTCTGCATGATCTTGATCATTGTCGAGTGTTCAATGGTGTCGAATGCCTTCACGAAGTCAAGTTTAAGCAGTACAATCTGTTTTCGAGAGGCTTTGCATTGGTGGATGTGATCGCCCCTATTGAGGGGGTCTTATTGCAAGTTAGACCAGGTATGTGATCGCCCCTTGAGGGAAGCTTAGTGAGTGTTTGTTTGCGAATGAAATCATTGAAAGTGAACATGTCGTGGACATCTCCCCCTGGAAAGTTACGGTTCTCAGGAGCTCTAATGTAATTGAAGTCTCCAACTATCAACTAATCTTCAGAGGTGGGGATGTCAAGATCAAAAAGCCAACTTGTATAAAGAGCGCGGTGTTCCCATTACAGGGGCCATAAACATTAACTAGTTTCTAGTAGTGAGCTGATTGTGTTGATTTAAAGTTGATCCCCAGAGGAAAGCTTTCTTACAAGAAGATATTCCCCCAAAGAAACATTACTATTCCAGATCGTAACTAGGCCCCCCGACGAACCCCTAGAGGGAACAAACGCAAACTTGTCAAAATGTTTGGGGCAGTAAGTCTTGAGGGTTTTTGCATCAAACTGCGGCATTTTAGTTTCTTGCAAACAAATGATAGAGCAACCACTGTCACGGATTGCGTTCGAAATAGCAAGATGTCTTTAGGAGAATTAAGACCTCGGATGTTCCAACATATCATATTCCAATTCTACAAAAGAACCATAAGAAAAACTCAAGGGCAGTAGAGAGACTGAAATCAAGCGTTATCCGCAGCAGGACCCGGCATCTCCTTGAGGAGCTCGCTATGTTGGGAATAAGTTTCAGTTTCAGTTGTTAGCTCTTGAGGGTTTTAGGTGTCGAAAGTTCATTATTGTCATAGTCGTTTTCTGTCAGGTGTTGGCGCGATTTGTGCGCCCACATCGCGAGTCCTTAGGAGAGCCGTGGGCTCGATCCAAGTCGTGGGATGGCACGACTTAGTCGGGATCGTGGCTATAGCCACGGCAAGTTTGTTATTCCTGCAGAATAAGAGGAAGAAAAGCACCAGAAAAGCAGTAACTTGGACACTGCACAAAACCTCTCGAGTTCATCAGTAGTTCATCTTCTTCCTGCGCTGATTCCACCTTCGTTTTGATCACGAGTGAGTAGGGGTTTAGCTGACAATTGGCATCAGAGCTTTGTTGATCCATACCTGTCGGAGGGATGCCGAAGATTGGCGGAGGCGACGCGTCGAAGAAGGCCGCCGACGGTGCTGACGACGCGCTGCCCAAATCCACTATGTCCCTCCCCCGCTCCGGGCGCTATCTCGGTGGCGGCTCGGGCAAGGCGTGGCCCACGCTGACGAGGACCAACTACAACTCGTGGTCGCTGCTGATGAAGGCGATCCTCCAGGTGCGACACCGGAGTAGGCGACTTCGACGACGATCGCATGGCACTGGAGGCTATCCTCCGGGCCGTGCCGCAGGAGATGATCCCCATGCTCGCCGTCAAGGACACGGCGAAGGAGGCACGGGACGCAATCAAGACGATCCGAGTCGGGGCCGATCGTGTCCGCGACTCGAAGGCCCAGAACTGCCGCAAGCAGTACGAGGATCTCAGGTTCAAACCTGGTGAGTCCGTCGATGATTTTGGGTTGCGGCTGCAGGAGCTCGTCCATCAGCTGGACGTCCACGGCGACCCCATCGACGACAAGAAGGTGATTCTCAAATACCTGCATATCGTGCCAAAGAGGTACAGACAGATGGTGCGATCGATCAAGAGTCTTCTCGATCTGAACACCATGTCCATCGAAGAGCTCACCGGGCGTCTCAAGGTCTGCGAGGAAGACGACGACGGCGAGCCGGCGGGTGCAGCAAATGACGGCCAGCTGCTGCTCACAAGGGAGCAGTGGCGCGCGCGTGAGAAGGAGGACACTCCCTCTGGGAGTGGTGGCGGAGGCGGAAACCGCCGTGACAAGGGACGCGGCCACGACGACGCGCGTGACAAACCGCGGGGAGGCACAGGGGCTGCCCGCGATGACAAGTGCCGCTACTGCGGCAAACTCGGGCACTGGGCCCGGGAGTGTCGCAAGAAGAAGCCCAAAGGAGCCCACCTCGTGAAGGAGGGGGCAAGGAGGAGCCCGCGGCATACCTTGCGGCACAACTGAACCTCGTCCTCATCGTCGACGCGCGGGAGCAGGACGGCGAGCGGGTGTTCCTGAACGAGGAGCAGGCGATCGTGTGGCTCGGGGAAGACCAGGAACCTGTCGACGTTCCCTGGTACCTCGACAGCGGCGCATCGAACCACATGACCGGCATCCGCGCTGCTTTCGCTGATCTGGACACCAAGATCGTCGGCACCGTGCGCTTCGGCGACAACTCCATCGTCGACATCAAGGGGCGCAGCACGGTGGTGATCTCGGTGAGCGGCGACGAGCATCGTGCCATCACTGGTGTCTACTTCATCCCCAAACTCAAGACGAGCATCGTGAGCCTAGGGCAGCTCGATGAAAGCGAGTGCCCGTCTTCGATCCACGGCGGCTACATGACGGTGTGGGATCGGCAGAACCGTCTACTCGCAAAGGTACCACGCTCGCCAAATCGTCTCTACAAAGTCAATCTAAAGATCGTGCAACCTGCCTGTCTCTTTGTGTGCCGCGGCGACACGGCCTGGACGTGGCACGAACGCCTCGGACACCAGAACTTTGGCGCTCTCCGCACCATGTCCCGCAGCGGCATGGTTTGCGGCCTACCGGAGATCGGTCACGCCGACCAGCTGTGCGATGCTCAAAGGGAGAAGCGTTCCCAGTGCATTTTGGGGGGAGGTGGTGACCACAGCGGTATACCTGCTGAACAGCTCCTTCACGCGCGCAGTGGACGGCAAGACCCCCTTCGAGCTCTGGCACGGGACGTCACCGAGTATGCATCACCTCCGCGTATTCGGCTGCGTCGTCCACGTCAAAACAACGCGGCCATATCTCAAGAAACTTGAGGATCGACGCAAGAAGATGGTGCTGCTTGGCTACGAGCCAGGCACCAAGGCGTGCATGTCACCAGGGATGCTATCTTCGATGAAGCGGCGTCATGGAGCTGGGAGGGCGCCGACATAGAGACGCAGAACGGCGACTTCGACATCGCCTACACTCCACCGACTGCGGCCCTACGCGGCTCGGAGGGCACGCGTGAGGGCGCACCAGTCCCACCACCGAGCGCTCCAGCGGAGGCAGACGACGAGGTCGACATGGAGGCGCCACCTGCTACGCCCCCGCCAACAGAGACACCCGCAACTCCTCCCATCGCAACACCGCCTGTGCCACCGCGTGCAGGGGTGGAGTTCGCCACGCCAGGAGCCGATAACACGCCTACTGCAGAGGAACGGGACTCTCCTATGCAAAGGTATATGACCCTCACTAACATAGAAGAAGAGCTCGAGCAAGTTCTCTTCCTTGCAGAAGGGGAGGAACCTGCAACTCTTGCAGAGGCCTAGTCCGAGGTAGGGTGGCGGGCGGCAATGGCCGAGGAGATGACCGCGATCAAGGAGAACAACACGTGGGAACTCTGCGATCTCCCCGCCAGCCAACGTCCCATCAGGCTCAAGTGGGTCTACAAGCTGAAGAAGAACCCGTCGGGAGAAGTGGTGCGGCACTAGGCGAGGCTCGTCGCTAAGGGGTACGCACAGCGCGCCGGCATCGACTTCGACGAGGTCTTCGCTCCAGTGGCACGCCTGGATTCCGTACGCGTCCTCCTCGCCGTAGCAGCTCACCACAGCTGGGAGGTGCACCACCTTGACGTGAAGGGTGCGTTTCTGAACGGCGACTTGACGGAGGTGGTGTACGTCTCCCAGCCCCCCGGCTTCGTCGTCAGCGGCAAGGAGGGAAAAGTGCTGCGCCTGAAGAAAGCGTTGTACGGCCTTCGTCAGGCACCACAGGCATGGAACTCCAAGCTCGATCACACTCTTCGTTCGCTAGGGTTTACCCGATGCCCCTCTGAAGATGTTGTATATGCTCGCGGAGGAGAAGGCTCGCGTCTGCTGCATGGAGTATACGTCGACGACTTGATCGTCACCGGCGTCAGCACACTGGAGATCGCCAAATTCAAGCAGGAGATGACGGACAGGTTCAAGATGAGCGACCTGGGCCTCCTGTCCTACTACCTCGGCATCGAGGTGACCCAGCAGAATAGCAAGATCACGCTCTGTCAATCTGCATATGCTGCCAAGCTGCTGGAGAAGGCAGGCATGACGGACTGCGCTACAGCGCAGGTGCCCATGGAGCCGCGCTTGAAGCTTAGCAAGACAAGCTCAAACCCGCCGATGGACGTGACGCTCTACCGCTCTATCGTCGGAAGTTTCCGCTACCTCGTGCACAGCAGGCCGGACATCGCCTTCGCTGTGGGGTATGTGAGTCGCTTCATGGAGAGGCCCACGACGGAGCACCTGAGTGCTGTCAAATACCTCCTCCGCTACATCGCCGGCACCAAGAACTACGGGTACGTGATCCATAGTAGTAACAAGCAGCTCGAGCTCGTAGGGTACAGCGACTCGGATCACGCTGGTTATCTAAATGAATGCAAGAGCACGACGGGTAGTCTCTTCCTCATCAACTGCTGTCCGGGGACCTGGCAGTCTGCGAAGCAGCAGGCAGTGGCCCTGTCGTCGTGCGAGGCCGAGTATATGGCCGCCTCCGCTACAGCGTGCCAGGCTGTGTGGCTCCGGTGCCTCCTAGGGGAGCTGCTGAGCAAGGAGGAGGAGACGGTGAAGATCTACATCGACAATCAGAGTGTTATCCAACTGATCAAGAACCCAGTGTTCCATGAGCGCAGACATACTGATACGCACTTCCACTACATCAGGAGGTGCTTTGAGGAAGGCAAGATCGCCGTCGAGCACATCGGCACTACCAATCAACTCGCCGACATTCTCACCAAGTCTCTTGGAAGAATTCAGTTCCAGGAACTAGGAGGAAGGATCGGCATCACCAACATCACCGAGGACTAAAACTTAGCTGGAGATTTGTTGGGAATAAGTTTCAGTTTCAGTTGTTAGCTCGTCAGGGTTTTAGGTGTCGAAAGTTCAGTTTCGTCTGAGTCGTTTTCTGTCAGGTTTTGGCGCGATTTGTGCGCCCACATCGCGAGTCCTTAGGAGAGCCGTGGGCTCGATCCGGAGGAGGGGATCTTCCCCAGCAGGTGGAACTTCTGGCAACAGACCATTCTAGTCATTGCTTGTCAGAATAGTGACCTGAACTGTCCAGCAATCTCGAGCACCTCCAAGCTGCCCTAGTACCTGTCCAGAATTGCTTGTCAGAATAGTGACCTGAACTGTCCAGAATAGTGACCTGCTATCATGCCTCAGATTATACCAGGAGATGAGATAGCCAAAACCACCTAGAGAATTGTTGATGTAGTACTTTTTTGGTAGTCATATAGGAAACCAAAGTACATAATCCGCAGCTCTGGCCCAAAAGTAGTGGCGCCGCGATTCAGTGCTTCATTGTAGGGCACAAATGTGATTATAAATCATCATCTTCTAGTTCTAGTGGTGTAGCAATGGTAGTGTCACGCATGAAGGAACCCATAAGTCCAAAAACCTCAATGCCCACAGGGTCGTTCAGTGGTAAAGATCTTAGCCTCGTCCAGAAAACCCTCAATCTGGGTGCGGATGGCCGCACGGTGATGTAGGGGGACGTAGTGGCGTACCTCCACGATTGCCAGGAAGTCGTGGTTGAGAGATGTAATTGGACCAACCACCATGCCACTCCTCACCAGCCTGTCAGCACGACTATGTTCGACGGCGAAGCCCGGTGGTAGGAACGACACTGGGTTCAGAGGGTAGTTAGCCATGGTGGCGAGTGCAAACCATGGCAATGGTGGCAGCAATGGTGGTAGCGATGGATGTGGCGGGGGGTGTGCTCTGTTTGGGAAGGTGGAGAAGGATTCGAAGTGTGAGGGGTAGGATCGAGATTTTGGGCACCCAGGCCCATTTGTTGGCTCTGTACGTACTTCTTGCGGCAAGATTGCTCCACATGGTCATAGGCCCCACACCAGTGACATCTAACGGAGCTTTGAGCACCGCCTGGTTTAGGATTGGAAACGACTCCAAAGTCGGCAACGTGAAGCTGATTGGTATCGTTGATTTTGTTACCCATTTCATGAGATGTATCCGTGGATATGAGGCGTTTTAATTTCGCCAGGCAAGAAAACGCCTTATGATCAGGGGCCGAACAGTTAATGTAGATTAACCTCATTTGCCAAGTGCGCTTATGATGTCCCCATTGAAGGCATCTGGAAAACAAATTGGCCAATTAATGGCCAAATCTGTGATTTCCTCCTTTGAATATTGTGCTTGTGCCAAATCTGCCTTGTGTCGGGTCTCTAACAAACGAGGCCAATCTTTATGAGGAGGAGCATATTTGAATGAATACATTAAATAGCATTGTGGTGGGGGTGGGTAGGGAATATTGATCCGACAATGGAGACTGCCCAGAATGAGGTAATCAATGTTATGTGAATCCTCCTATTCCTCCAGTTCCTCCTGAGCAACATAACTCTCCATTAACCGTAAATGCATGTGACCATCCGAAATTAACAGTTTGAAATTCAAACTTGAATGTATGAGCTTGGGCTTACGTTATGAATGGACGTCAGTACCCAAGGAAGAAACTTCTGCCTCATTGCAATTGCAGAAGACCATGTGATCACTTGGAGCGAGTCGTGAATTCATGCAACCCACCGATGCATGGTCCATATCAACACCAGAGCGCAGAAAACTCAAGTTAGTTTTGATCGCCATAATGCGTCAAGCAGAGATGTTTACTAGCTCCGGATCCGCATGCCAATGAGGATCAGATTGCATGGCATGGGCAAAGCGGCCCTTGAAGAGATGAAAATGGCAAAAAAAATCCGTCCACACTCTATCTTTAAGACCATAGATGAAATGCCCCACCTTGTTGTTGGCAACAGAGAAACGAAATGATCGGGTAGAGATCTTGTGGACGTTGTAGCCCGTGCTAAGACCATGCAGGCAACATTGGACCACAATACCCACCAACTCAACATTGAGGAAGGATGTAGATGAGAAAGAAACGACCAAGAAGAACTCCTTGCCAGCCCGGGAGTTGGAAAAATGAACTGTGGTATCAAACTTACGCCTCACCTGATATGCCAAGGTCAATCTCGGCGAGAAATCCCAGTGTAGCAGTCCCTCTATCTAGATTAACATGAGAGATCTTGATAGGTTGGGTTGAAAGCGCGTGGGGAGGGGGAGAGGGAGAGAGCCATCCTCGCGCTCACACACTTGTCAGCTTCATTTACAACAAACCCGACAACAGTTAATGTTCTCTCCAACTTCTCGTGTCACTGATTAGGAGCTTGTCTAAGGCCATATAAGTACTTCAAAAACTTGCACACCTTTCCTTCCTGACCAGGTACTACGAAACCAGCGGGCTGATCCATGTAAATTTCCTCATTCAACTCTCTATCGAGGAAAGGTGACTTAATGTCCATTTAATGAATGAGAAGATCATGTGAGGCTGCCAATGACAGTAGCACCCGAATAGTAGTTAGTCTAGCCACAGGTGAGCAAGTATCAAAGAAGTCTTCACCTTCTTTCTAGGTATAAATCCTGGTCACAATCCTTGCCTTGTACTTTTTGATTGTACCATCAGGTCTAAGTTTTTTCTTGAACACCAATTTACATCCCATGGGTTTGCATCCATATGGGCGGCTAGTGACTTCCCATGTTCCATTAGCAAATATGGAATCCATCTTACTATGGACAACTTCCTTCCAGTAGTCAGCATCAGAAGATGCATAAGCTTCTCGAAGAGTCCTGGGTGTGTCATCCATTGGGTACACAATGAAATCATTACCAAATGACTTTGCAGTCCTTCTTCCCTTACTCCTTACAGGAATTTCATTGTCATCGTGCTCGGGATTCTCAACGTGTTCCATCACAATGGTAGGTTTAGGAGTTACAGAAAATTCTTGATAAGATAAAGTAGGTATCTCCTGATTTGATGAGTTAGACATATCCTTCATAGGAAATATGTCCTCAAATAAAGTCACATCATTCGACTGCATAATCGTACCAATATACATGTCGGGTATTTCAAAGCATAGCCCAGAATAACACAATCCATGATTTTTTGTCCAAACTTGCGCTTGTTGGCAATTGATATGTTGACTTTCGCCAAACAACCCCAAGTACGTAAGTAAGAGAGTTTCAACCTTTGCCCTTTCCCATTCCACAAATGGAGTAATGGTTTTATGCTTTGTGGGAATTCGGTTTAGGACATGACAGGGAGTCATTAATGCGTCCCCCACCATTCCTTGGAGAGACCCGATGTGTCTAACATGGCGTTAACCAAATGAGTTAGATTTCAGTTCTTTCTTTTGGCCACCCCATTTGACTGAGGTGAGTAGGGAGGTGTACTCTCATGACTTACGCCGTGTTCTGAACAAAAGAATCAAATTCATTGAAAAAAATACTCTCCACCATGATCAGACCTAAGCCGTTTGACTTTTAGATCAAGTTGGTTTTCTGCTTCAGCTTTATAATTTGAATTAGGTTAAAGCCTCATCATTTGATTTCAGAAGGTACACATAACAGTATCTAGCGGAGTCATCAATCCACGTCCTGAAATATTTCTTTCCCCCTTTTTCCAAAACGCCATACACCTCACAAAGATCAGAATGAATAAGCTCTAGTGGTGCCAAGTTTGTCGCCTCTGCACTCTTGTGAGACTTGCAAGATTGCTTAGCACGCAGACACAGTTGGCACCTGGAACTCTTGAGGTAGTGAATTTTGGAATTAAATTCAGCTTGGCTAGCCGCTTCATGCAACCAAAGTTAATATGACAAAGCGCGAATGCCACATATGATATTTAGAATTATGGCAAGCATTATTAATAACTTTAGTGCAAATATCTGACAATGATAGGCGGAACAAGCCTCCGCACTCATAGCCTTCTCCAAAGAATTGTCCATACATCGAAATTAAAACTTTATTGAACTCAAAAACCAACTTAAAACCATCTCGACACAAACGGGAACCGCTGACATGATTTTTATTTATGGAGGGAACATGATGAACCTTCTTCAGGCACACGATCTTCCCTGAAGTAAACTTCAGATCGATACTCCCGACACCTAGAACAATACCATGTGACACGTTCCCCATCAGAACGGGGGAAGTCCCTGTGACCTAATAAGAAGAAAACATGGATGCATCAGCATAAACATGGGCATTGGCACCGGTGTCAATTAACCAATCTGGAGAATGAAAAACTGAAAGGATGGTAGGAAGAATATCATTGGCGGACTTCTGCGCTTATCTAGTTCGCGCTCAACATAGAGGTTGGAACATCTCTGAGCCTAGTGATTTGGATCACGCAGACATGGCATAGTCCCTTCCCCATCGTATAGGAAGAGTTCTTGAACTTGGTAGAGTGTGATGGCTTGTTCTTTGCAACAAACTTGACTTTGCCCCGAGTTTTGTTCTTGTTGTTTTGGGGATTGTTGAGATGGAAGTTCTTCTTATGTACCATGTGGGCACTATAAACTCCCTCAACAGCTTGATCACGTGTGTCTTTTTCCCTCGCCTTGTCTTCAACATCAAGACATCCAATGAGATCCTAAACAGAGAACTGTTGTCTCTTGTGTTTCAGAGAGGTAACAAAATTGTTCCACGAAGGTCAAAGCTTGGCAATGGTGCCTCCGTCCACAAACTTGTTCGGTGCTATCCCAAAGACAACTGCGCCAGAAATTGACACGTTGACAGAGGCTGAGATTGCGTTGGTTTTTCCCTTGAAGAGGAAAGGGTGATGCAGCACAGGAGCAGCAAGTATTTCCCTCAGTTTGAGAACCAAGGTATCGATCCAGATGGAGGGTCTCGTCAAGTCCAGAGTACCTGCGCAAACACAAACAAGCTTGCACCCAACGCTTCAAAGGGGTTGTCAATCCCTTCAAGATTGTTTGCAAAGTGAGATCTCAAGGCGGAAAGTGCAACGAAGTAAAAAGTGTAAGGCTGAAAATATGGTGTGGAGTAGACCCTGGGGGCCATAGTGTTCACTAGAGGCTTCTCGAAATAGCAAGTATTACGGTGGGTGAACAAATTACTGTCGAGCAATTGATAGAACCGCGCAAAGTCATGACGATATCTAAGGCAATGATCATACATATAGGTATCACGTCCGAGACAAGCAGACCGATACTTTCTGCATCTACTACTATTACTCCACAGATCGACCGCTATCCAGCATGCATCTAGTGTATTGAGTTCATGACGAACAGAGTAACGCTTTAAGCAAGATGAAATGATGTAGAAGGATAATCTCAAACCAATGATGAAAACCCCATCTTTTTAACCTTGATGGCAACAACATGATGCGTGCCTTGCTACCCCTTCTGTCACTGGGTGAGATCACCGCACGGTATGAACCCAAAACCAAGCACTTATCCCATTGCAAGAATCATAGATCTGGTTGGCCAGACAAAACCCACAACTCGAAGAGATTTACAAGGATATGAAATCATGCATAAGAGAGATCAGAAGAAACTCACATAAGATTCATAGATAATCTGTTCATAAATCCACAATTCATCAGATCTCGACAAACACACCGCAAAAGAAGATTACATCGGATAGATCTCCATGAAGATCATGGAGAACTTTGTATTCAAGATCCAAGAGAGAGAAGAAGGCATCTACTTACAAGCTATGGACCCGTAGGTCTATGGTGAACTACTCACGCATCATCGGAGAGGTCATGGTGTTGATGAAGAAGCCCTCCGTGTCCGAATCCCCCCTCCGGCAGGGTACCAGAACGTGCCCCAGATGGGATCTTGCGGAGACAGAAGCTTGCGGTGGCGGAAAAGTACTTTCGATGATCTCCTGATTTTTTTGGGATTTTTAGGGATTATATAGGCGCAACCCCTAGGTCAGGGGATGCTCAGGGGGCCCACAAGCCTGGATGGCGCGGCCTCCCCCTGGCCGCGGGGTGGGGTCTTGTGGGGCCCCTCGGGATCCCCTGCCTTGGATCCCAAGCTCCCCGATCTTCTTCCGTTCCAGAAAAAATCTTTTCGGGAATTTTCTTCCGTTTGGACTCCGTTTCAAAATCTCCTCTGAAAGGGGTGAGAAACATGGAAAAACAGGAATTGGCACTTGGCACTCAGTTAATAAGTTAGTCCCAAAAAAAAGGCATGCAAAACATCCAAAGTTTGACAAGATAATATCATGAAACCATCAAAAATTATAGATACGTTGGAGACGTATCAAGCATCCCCAAGCTTAACTCGTGCTCGTTCTCGAGTAGGGAAGTGATAAAGAATGAATTTTTGATGTGGAATGCTACCTAGCATAGTTGTCCTTTGCAACTTCTTTCACGTGGCATGAATGTTCAGATCCGTAAGATTCAAAGCAATAATTTTCTATTGACATGAAAACAATAATACTTCAAACAAACTAGCAAGGTAATCCTCTTTGGGTACCTAGCACATTTGGGACTACTTTCATAGCATAAGCCAACTACCAAATCACGCACCGCCGTGCTCTAAAAGATATAAGTGAAGCACAAGATTAAAAGTATCTAGCTCAAAAGATACAAGTGGAGCACTAGAGCAAAAGTATGTAGCTCAAAATATATAAGTGAAGCACTATGAGCATTCTAGCAAAATCACGATGAGTGCATGTCTCTCTCTCTCAAAAAGGTGTGCAGGAAGGATGATTGTGACACAACAAAAAGAAAAGACTCCTATGATACAAGACGCTCCAAGCAAAACACATATCATGTGGTGAATAAAAATATAGCTCCAAGTAATGTTACCGATGGATTGAAGACGAAAGAGGGGATGCCTTCCCGGGGCATCTCCAGGCTTAGGATTTTTGGTGTCCTTGAATTTAGCTTGGGTAGCCTTGGGCATCCCCAAGATTGAGCTCTTTCCACTCCTTGTCTCTTTGTCCATGAGAACATCACCCAAAACTTGAAAACTTCACAACAGAAAACTTAAACAGAAACGTGTGATAACATTAGTACAAGAAAAAAAACTATACCACTTCTTTTGGTACTGTAAAAAACTTGAATTCCATCTATATTGATGATGGTCTACTGTATTCTCACTTTTTCATGGCTATTACCCCCGATACTAACCATAGTTTCATCAAAACAAGCAACCAACTCAACAAAAACAGAATATGTCAAAAACAGACCAGTCTGTAGCAATATGTATACTTAGTATACTTATGTTACCTAGGAAAATGTGAAAACTTACGACGGCCTCGGTAAAAAGTATATCAATGAGAAGCAAAAAGAATCAACTCAAAAGCTCTTTCCGAATAAAAATTAAAAATCATATCGTGAGCGAAAAGTTTCTGTCTTTTTCCAGCAGGATCAAACAACCATTACCAAGACTAGTCATAAAGGCTTTGCTTGGCTCAAACACAAAAAGAAACACAAAAAACACAATCACAACAGAATTATGAAAGTGTGGACGCAACAAACAGAAAGAAAAAGATAAATTCATTGGGTTGCCTCCCAACAAGCGCTATTGTTTAACGCCCTTAGCTAGGCATAAACACGATAGAATCACGTATCGTCGTCTTTGGTGCTCAAATCATAAGTGACCCTCGTCATGGATTCATAAGGCAATCTTATTTTCTTTCTAGGAAAGTGTTCCATGCCCTTCCTAAAAGGAAATTTAAATATAATATTCCCTTCCTTCATATCGATGATAGCACCAATAGTCCTTAGGAAAGGTCTACCAAGAATAATAGGGCATGTAAGATTGCAATCAATGTCAAGCACAATGAAATCCACGGGTAATAGTTTCTATTTTCAATAATAAGAACATCATTGATCCTTCCCATGGGTTTCTTGACAGTAGAATCAGCAAGATGCAAATTAAGAGAACACTCTTCAGTCTCATTAAAACCCAGAACATCACATAAAGACTTTTGAATCGCAGAAACACTAGCACCCAAATCAGACAAAGCATTGCACTCATAGTTTTTGATTTTGATTTTGATGGTATGTTCCCACTCATCATGAAGCTTTCTAGGGATAGAGACTTCCAATTCAAGTTTCTCTTCAAGAGATTTTATCATAGCTTCGACGATATGATCGGTAAAGACTTTGTTTTGGCTAAAAGCATGTGGAGAGTTCAACATGGATTGCATCAAAGAAATGCATTCAATCAAGGAGCAACTATCATAATTGAATTGCTTGAAATCCATGGTAGTAATTTCATTACTACTCAAAGTTTTAACGTCTTCTACTCCACTTTTAATGCTTTTAACATCAAGATAGATGGACTCCGAATCGTTGGGGCACTTTTCAACCAAAGTGGATTCATATCCAACCCCATAATCATTAGGTTGGACACAAGAAAACAAAGATTCAATGGGAGTCACACCAAGCACTTTAAGATCTCCGTGATTCTCATCACGAGAACACGCCTTTTTAAGCCATTCATGTCTAGCACGAATTTGGGTGGTCCTTTCTTGGCTCTCAATCATGGAAACACCCATAGCTTTCAATGTTTCATCCATGTTGATTTTGGGAGGAGCACATCTAACTTTCAAAGCATCAAAATCACAAGAAATTATATCCATGCTCTTAGCCAAATCTTGAATTTTGAGTAGTTTTTCCTCTATGGACGCATTGAAAATCTTTTGAGAGTTGATGAACTCTTTGATATTACTCTCTAGATCATAGGGTTATCTATTGTAATTTCCATGAGTATTGTTGTAGGAATTGCCAAAGTTATTAGAGGAGTTACTAGGAAAAGGCCTAGGAACACACTACAGGAATTAGCTTCTTTGCCATCTGCCATCCCAGACGGCAAAGAGTATATCACAGACGGCAAAGAATCTCAGTGTCGGCAAAATTTCTGCGTCAGCCTACGACGGCATTGTAGCTTCTTTGCCGTCTGCCTCACCGAAGCGGACGGCAAAGAGCTTTGTCGTCAGCTTTCCTTGAGAGCAGTCGGCAAATATGTTGAGACGGCAGCCGGCAGGCGTTGCCTCAGTTAGGGGCTAACGGAGGCTTTGTCGTCTGCCTCCCCTCTTCTGTGCCGTCTACTTCCCCCCCCTCTTCTTTGCCGTCTGCCTCCCCCTCCTCCTCCCCCCTCCTCTGTGCCATCTGCCTCCCCCCTCTTCTTTGCCGTCTGCCTCCCCCCTCTTCTGTGTCGTCTGCCTCCCCCTCTTCTTTGTCGTCAACCTCCACCTCCTCCTGCCCCCTCCTCTGTGCCCTCTTCTTTGTCTTCTGCCCCCCCCTTGAAGCAGACGACAAAGATACTATATGGCCAGCTGCTGCTGTCCAGGTTGCATAGCTGGGCGCCACGTGGCACCTTTGCCGTTGGTCAGCTGATAGCAAAGGCCTTTGCCATCTGCCTTGCCATTTGCTTTGTTGAAGCTGACGGCAAAGACACTCTTTCCCATCAGCTAGCAGACGGCAAAGACTAGGCAGATGGCAAAAAACTGTTTTCCAGTAGTGACATAGTGTCCTCTAAAGGCATTGTTGTTGCCAAAGTTATTCCTATCAACAAAATTAACGTCCAAGCTAGCGTTGCTACTCTCAATCAAAGAAGACAAAGGAATATCATTAGGATGCAAGGGAGCACTTCTACTAGCAACCAAATTCATTAACTCATCCATCTTAGCACTCAACGAGTTAATTTCTTCTATAGCGTGTACCTTCTTACTAGTAGGTGACCTTTGAGTGTGCCATTGAGAGTAGTTTGTCATGATGTTGTCTAAGAGCTTTGTGGCTTCCCCTAACGTGATTTCCATGAACGTTCCACCTGAGGCGGAGTCCATGATATTTCTAGAAGCGAAATTAAAGCCAGCGTAAAATATTTGTATAATCATCCACAAACTCAAGCCATGAGCGGGACAATTTCTAATCATTAATTTCACTCTCTCCCAAGCTTGTGCAACATGTTCATGATGAAGTTTGTAGAAATTCATGATATCATTATGGATAGAGATGATCTTATCAGGCGGAAAATACTTGGATATATTAGCATCTTTGCACTTATCCCAAGAATCGATACTATTTTTGGGCAAAGAAGAAAACCAAGTTTTTGCGTGATCTCGCAACGAGAAAGGAAAAAGCTTTAATTTAATCACGTCATTATCCACATATTTTTTCTTTTGCATATTGCAAAGCTCAATGAAGGTATTGAGATGGGATGCGGCATCTTCACTCGGAAGGCCAGAGAATTGCTCTTTCATAACAAGATTCAGCAAAGCGGCATTGATTTTGTATGACTACGCACTAGTGGCGGGAGCAATCGGAGTACTAATAAAATCATTATTATTAGTATTCAAGAAGTCACAAAGTTTGGTGTTTTCGTTCATGGTGACTTCAGCAAGCAAGCAAGCACACAAGCGAACAAAGAGCAGGCGAGAAAAAGGGCGAACGAAAAGGCGAACAAACCAGGCAAATTCGTGAAGTGGGGGAGAGGAAAAAGAGAGGCAACTCGCAAACAAAGTAAATGCAAGAGATGAGTTTGCGACACCTACTTGGATGAGTTCTTGACTTGATCTTCCTCCCCACCCAAGGCGCCAGAAATACTTCTGCTATCCCACAGACAACTGCGCCAGAAATTGACACGTTGACAGAGGCTGGGCTTGCGTTGGTTTTTCCCTTGAAGAGGAAAGGGTGATAAAGCACAGGAGCAGTAAGTATTTCCCTCAGTTTGAGAACCAAGGTATCGATCCAGAAGGAGGGTCTCATCAAGTCCAGAGTACCTGCGCAAACACAAACAAGCTTGCACCCAACGCTTCAAAGGGGTTGTCAATCCCTTCAAGATTGTTTGCAAAGTGAGATCTGAAGGCGGAAAGTGCGACGAAGTAAAAAAGTGTAAGGCTGAAAATATGGTGTGGAGTAGACCATTGGGGCCATAGTGTTCACTAGAGGCTTCTCTCAAAATAGCAAGTATTACGGTGGGTGAACAAATTACTGTCGAGCAATTGATAGAACCGCGCAAAGTCATGACGATATCTAAGGCAATGATCATACATATAGGTATCACGTCCGAGACAAGCAGACCGATACTTTCTGCATCTACTACTATTACTCCACAGATCGAGCGCTATCCAGCATGCATCTAGTGTATTGAGTTCATGACGAACAGAGTAACGCTTTAAGCAAGATGACATGATGTAGAAGGATAATCTCAAACCAATGATGAAAACCCCATCTTTTTACCCTTGATGGCAACAACATGATGCGTGCCTCGCTACCCCTTCTGTCACTGGGTGAGATCACCGCACGGTATGAACCCAAAACCAAGCACTTATCCCATTGCAAGAATCATAGATCTGGTTGGCCAGACAAAACCCACAACTCGAAGAGAATTACAAGGATATGAAATCATGCATAAGAGAGATCAGAAGAAACTCACATAAGATTCATAGATAATCTGTTCATAAATCCACAATTCATCAGATCTCGACAAACACACTGCAAAAGAAGATTACATCGGATAGATCTCCATAAAGATCATGGAGAACTTTGTATTCAAGATCCAAGAGAGAGAAGAAGGCATCTACTTACAAGCTATGGACCCGTAGGTCTATGGTGAACTACTCACGCATCATCGGAGAGGTCATGGTGTTGATGAAGAAGCCCTCCGTGTCCGAATCCCCCCTCCGGCAGGGTACCAGAACGTGCCCCAGATGGGATCTTGCGGAGACAGAAGCTTGTGGTGGCGGAAAAGTACTTTCGATGATCTCCTGATTTTTTTGGGATTTTTAGGGATTATATAGGCGCAACCCCTAGGTCAGGGGATGCTCAGGGGGCCCACAAGCCTGGATGGCGCGGCCTCCCCCTGGCCGCGGGGTGGGGTCTTGTGGGGCCCCTCGGGATCCCCTGCCTTGGATCCCAAGCTCCCCGATCTTCTTCCGTTCCAGAAAAAATCTTTTCGGGAATTTTCTTCCGTTTGGACTCCGTTTCAAAATCTCTTCTGAAAGGGGTCAGAAACATGGAAAAACAGGAATTGGCACTTGGCACTCAGTTAATAAGTTAGTCCCAAAAAAAAGGCATGCAAAACATCCAAAGTTTGACAAGATAATAGCATGAAACCATCAAAAATTATAGATACGTTGGAGACGTATCAAGCATCCCCAAGCTTAACTCGTGCTCGTTCTCGAGTAGGGAAGTGATAAAGAATGAATTTTTGATGTGGAATGCTACCTAGCATAGTTGTCCTTTGCAACTTCTTTCACGTGGCATGAATGTTCAGATCCGTAAGATTCAAAGCAATAATTTTCTATTGACATGAAAACAATAATACTTCAAACAAACTAGCAAGGTAATCATGAACTTTAAAATAACAAGGCCAAAGAAAGTTATCCCTACAAAATCATATAGTCTGGCTATGCTCCATCATCCTCACACAACTAATGTAAATCATGCACAACCCCGGAATTGGCCAAGTAATTGTTTTCTCACTCTAACATTCTCAAACTTTTTATAACTATCACGCAATACATGAGCGCGAGTGGTGGTGGTTGTGAGACAAAAAAGCAGGAGATGGTCAAACTAACTCAGTGTATCAATAAGCTATGGAGATGCCCATTAATAGATATCAATGTGAATGAGTAGGGATTGCCATACAAGAGATGCATTAAAGCCATAAGTATGTGAAAGCTCAAAACCAAAACTAGTGGGTGTGCATCCAACTTGCTTGCTCACGAAAACCTAGGGAAATATGAGGAAGCCCATCATTGGAATATACAAGCCAAGTTATAAAATGATGATTCCCACTAGCATATGGTAGTGACAAAGCAAGAAGCTCTCAATCATGAAGAACATGGTGCTAACATGAAGCACAAGTGTGGAAAAAGGTAGTAGCATTGTCCCTTCTCTCTGTTTCTCTCCTTTTTTTATTTTTTTCATTTGGGCTCTTAGGCCTCTCTTTTTTTCTTTTCTCTTTTCTCTCATTTTTTTTGTTTTTGGGATCTTTGGCCTTTTTTTATTTCCTCACATGGGACAATGCTCTAATAATGATGATCATCACACTTTTATTTACTCATAGCTCAAAGATCACAATGATGGTTACTCCATAGGAAATGCCTCCGGCAGTGTACTGGGATGTGCAACGATCTAGCATGGCGTATGACGTTGAAACATCTCGCTAGCTATCTTACGATCATGCAATGGAAATATGAGAGTGATGGCACAAGTCATGAGACGGAACGGTGGTAGTTGCATGGCAATATATCTCGGAATGGCTATGAAAATGCCATAGTAGGTAGATATGGTGCCTGCTTTGAGGAAGGAATATGGTGGGTTTGTGCACTGGAGATAATTGCGCGGCACTAGAGAGGCTAGCAATGGTGAAAGGTGAAAGTGCATCTATACCATGGACTCACATTAGTCATGAAGAACTCACATACTTATTGCAAAAGCTTTTACTAGTAATCGAAACAAAGTGCTAAATGCATACTCCGAGGAAAAGGGTTGGTAGGTGTAAACCATCGTGCGATCCCGACCTCAGCACAAAGGATGACAATCAATAGATCAATTATGCTCCGACTTCCTAACATAGTGTTTCACCATACGTGCATGCTACGGGAATCACTAACTCCAACACAAGTATTTCTAGATTCACAACACCCTACAAACATAACTTTTAATATTACTGAATCCATGTCACAAAACTAATTGAGAGAAACCGAGACTTCTCTTTCTACTCAATGCACATGAAGGTGGAGGTTTTTGCATCCTCTTTGGGTACCTAGCACATTTGGGACTACTTTCATAGCATAAGCCAACTACCAAATCACGCACCGCCATGCTCTAAAAGATATAAGTGAAGCACAAGAGCAAAAGTATCTAGCTCAAAAGATACAAGTGGAGCACTAGAGCAAAAGTATGTAGCTCAAAATATATAAGTGAAGCACTATGAGCATTCTAGCAAAATCACGATGAGTGCATGTCTCTCTCTCTCAAAAAGGTGTGCAGGAAGGATGATTGTGACACAACAAAAAGAAAAGACTCCTATGATACAAGACGCTCCAAGCAAAACACATATCATGTGGTGAATAAAAATATAGCTCCAAGTAATGTTACCGATGGATTGAAGACGAAAGAGGGGATGCCTTCCCGGGGCATCCCCAAGCTTAGGATTTTTGGTGTCCTTGAATTTAGCTTGGGTAGCCTTGGGCATCCCCAAGATTGAGCTCTTTCCACTCCTTGTCTCTTTGTCCATGAGAACATCACCCAAAACATGAAAACTTCACAACAGAAAACTTAAACAGAAACGTGTGATAACATTAGTACAAGAAAAAAAACTATACCACTTCTTTTGGTACTGTAAAAAACTTGAATTCCATCTATATTGATGATGGTCTACTGTATTCTCACTTTTTCATGGCTATTACCCCCCGATACTAACCATAGTTTCATCAAAACAAGCAACCAACTCAACAAAAACAGAATATGTCAAAAACAAACCAGTCTGTAGCAATATGTATACTTAGTATACTTATGTTACCTAGGAAAATGTGAAAACTTACGACGGCCTCGGTAAAAAGTATATCAATGAGAAGCAAAAAGAATCAACTCAAAAGCTCTTTCCGAATAAAAATTAAAAATCATATCGTGAGCGAAAAGTTCCTGTCTTTTTCGAGCAGGATCAAACAACCATTACCAAGACTAGTCATAAAGGTTTTGCTTGGCTCAAACACAAAAAGAAACACAAAAAACACAATCACAACAGAATTATGAAAGTGTGGACGCAACAAACAGAAAGAAAAAGATAAATTCATTGGGTTGCCTCCCAACAAGCGCTATTGTTTAACGCCCTTAGCTAGGCATAAACACGATAGAATCACGTATCGTCGTCTTTGGTGCTCAAATCATAAGTGACCCTCGTCATGGATTCATAAGGCAATCTTATTTTCTTTCTAGGAAAGTGTTCCATGCCCTTCCTAAAAGGAAATTTAAATCTAATATTCCCTTCCTTCATATCGATGATAGCACCAATAGTCCTTAGGAAAGGTCTACCAAGAATAATAGGGCATGTAAGATTGCAATCAATGTCAAGCACAATGAAATCCACGGGTAATAGTTTCTATTTTCAATAATAAGAACATCATTGATCCTTCCCATGGGTTTCTTGACAGTAGAATCAGCAAGATGCAAATTAAGAGAACACTCTTCAATCTCATTAAAACCCAGAACATCACATAAAGACTTTTGAATCGCAGAAACACTAGCACCCAAATCAGACAAAGCATTGCGCTCATAGTTTTTGATTTTGATTTTGATGGTATGTTCCCACTCATCATGAAGCTTTCAAGGGATAGAGACTTCCAATTCAAGTTTCTCTTCAAGAGATTTTATCATAGCTTCGACGATATGATCGGTAAAGACTTTGTTTTGGCTAAAAGCATGTGGAGAGTTCAACATGGATTGCATCAAAGAAATGCATTCAATCAAGGAGCAATTACCATAATTGAATTGCTTGAAATCCATGGTAGTAATTTCATTACTACTCAAAGTTTTAACGTCTTCTACTCCACTTTTAATGCTTTTAACATCAAGATAGATGGACTCCGAATCGTTGGGGCACTTTTCAACCAAAGTGGATTCATATCCAACCCCATAATCATTACGTTGGACACAAGAAAACAAAGATTCAATGGGAGTCACACCAAGCACTTTAAGATCTCCGTGATTCTCATCACGAGAACATGCCTTTTTAAGCCATTCATGTCTAGCACGAATTTGGGTGGTCCTTTCTTGGCTCTCAATCATGGAAACACCCATAGCTTTCAAAGTTTCATCCATGTTGATTTTGGGAGGAGCACATCTAACTTTCAAAGCATCAAAATCACAAGAAATTATATCCACGCTCTTAGCCAAATCTTCAATTTTGAGTAGTTTTTCTTCTATGGACGCATTGGAAATCTTTTGAGAGTTGATGAACTCTTTGATATTACTCTCTAGATCATAGGGTAATCTATTGTAATTTCCATGAGTATTGTTGTAGGAGTTGCCAAAGTTATTAGAGGAGTTACTAGGAAAAGGCCTAGGAACACACTACAGGAATTAGCTTCTTTGCCATCTGCCATCCCAGACGGCAAAGAGTATATCACAGACGGCAAAGAATCTCAGTGTCGGCAAAATTTCTGCGTCAGCCTACGACGGCATTGTAGCTTCTTTGCCGTCTGCCTCACCGAAGCGGACGGCAAAGAGCTTTGTCGTCAGCTTTCCTTGAGAGCAGTCGGCAAATATGTTGAGACGGCAGCCGGCAGGCGTTGCCTCAGTTAGGGGCTAACGGAGGCTTTGTCGTCTGCCTCCCCTCTTCTGTGCCGTCTACTTCCCCCCCCCCCCGTCTTCTTTGCCATCTGCCTGCCCCTCCTCCTCCCCCCTCCTCTGTGCCATCTGCCTCCCCCCTCTTCTTTGCCGTCTGCCTCCCCCCTCTTCTGTGTCGTCTGCCTCCCCCTCTTCTTTGTCGTCAACCTCCACCTCCTCCTGCCCCCTCCTCTATGCCCTCTTCTTTGTCTTCTGCCCCCCCCTTGAAGCAGACGGCAAAGATACTATATGGCCAGCTGCTGCTGTCCAGGTTGCATAGCTGGGCGCCACGTGGCACCTTTGCCGTTGGTCAGCTGATAGCAAAGGCCTTTGCCATCTGCCTTGCCATTTGCTTTGTTGAAGCTGACGGCAAAGACACTCTTTCCCATCAGCTAGCAGACGGCAAAGACTAGGCAGATGGCAAAAAACTGTTTTCCAGTAGTGACATAGTGTCCTCTAAAGGCATTGTTGTTGCCAAAGTTATTCCTACCAACAAAATTAACGTCCAAGCTAGCGTTGCTACTCTCAATCAAAGAAGACAAAGGAATATCATTAGGATCCAAGGGAGCACTTCTACTAGCAACCAAATTCATTAACTCATCCATCTTAGCACTCAACGAGTTAATTTCTTCTATAGCGTGTACCTTCTTACTAGTAGGTGACCTTTGAGTGTGCCATTGAGAGTAGTTTGTCATGATGTTGTCTAAGAGCTTTGTGGCTTCCCCTAACGTGATTTCCATGAACGTTCCACCTGAGGCGGAGTCCATGATATTTCTAGAAGCGAAATTAAAGCCAGCGTAAAATATTTGTATAATCATCCACAAACTCAAGCCATGAGCGGGACAATTTCTAATCATTAATTTCACTCTCTCCCAAGCTTGTGCAACATGTTCATGATGAAGTTTGTAGAAATTCATGATATCATTATGGATAGAGATGATCTTATCAGGCGGAAAATACTTGGATATATTAGCATCTTTGCACTTATCCCAAGAATCGATACTATTTTTGGGCAAAGAAGAAAACCAAGTTTTTGCGTGATCTCGCAACGAGAAAGGAAAAAGATTTAATTTAATCACGTCATTATCCACATCTTTTTTCTTTTGCATATTGCAAAGCTCAATGAAGGTATTGAGATGGGATGCGGCATCTTCACTAGGAAGGCCAGAGAATTGCTCTTTCATAACAAGATTCAGCAAAGCGGCATTGATTTTGTATGACTACGCACTAGTGGCGGGAGCAATCGGAGTACTAATAAAATCATTATTATTAGTATTCAAGAAGTCACAAAGTTTGGTGTTTTCGTTCATGGTGACTTCAGCAAGCAAGCAAGCACACAAGCAAACAAAGAGCAGGCGGGAAAAAGGGCGAACGAAAAGGCGAACAAAACAGGCAAATTCGTGAAGTGGGGGAGAGGAAAAAGCGAGGCAACTCGCAAACAAAGTAAATGCAAGAGATGAGTTTGCGACACCTACTTGGATGAGTTCTTGACTTGATCTTCCTCCCCACCAAAGGCGCCAGAAATACTTCTGCTATCCCATAGACAACAGCGCCAGAAATTGACACGTTGACAGAGGCTGGGCTTGCGTTGGTTTTTCCCTTGAAGAGGAAAGGGTGATGAAGCACAGGAGCAGTAACTATTTCTCTCAGTTTGAGAACCAAGGTATCCATCCAGAAGGAGGGTCTCATCAAGTCCAGAGTACCTGCGCAAACACAAACAAGCTTGCACCCAACGCTTCAAAGGGGTTGTCAATCCCTTCAAGTTTGTTTGCAAAGTGAGATCTGAAGGTGGAAAGTGCGACGAAGTAAAAAAGTGTAAGGCTGAAAATATGGTGTGGAGTAGACCATTGGGGCCATAGTGTTCACTAGAGGCTTCTCTCAAAATAGCAAGTATTACGGTGGGTGAACAACTTACTGTCGAGCAATTGATAGAACCGCGCAAAGTCATGACGATATCTAAGGCAATGATCATACATATAGGCATCACGTCTGAGACAAGTAGACCGATACTTTCTGCATCTACTACTATTACTCCACACATCGACCGCTATCCAGCATACATCTAGTGTATTGAGTTCATGACGAACAGAGTAACGCTTTAAGCAAGATGACATGATGTAGAGGGATAATCTCAAACGAATGATGAAAACCCCATCTTTTTACCCTTGATGGCAACAACACGAGGCGTGCCTCGCTACCCCTTCTGTCACTGGGTGAGGTCACCACACGGTATGAACCCAAAACCAAGCACTTCTCCCATTGCAAGAATCATAGATCTAGTTGGCCAAACAAAACCCACAACTCGAAGAGAATTACAAGGATATGGAATCATGCATAAGAGAGATCAGAAGAAACTCAAATAAGATTCATAGACAATATGATCATAAATCCACAATTCATCGGATTTCGACAAACACACCGCAAAAGAAGATTACATTGGATAGATCTCCATGAAGATCATGGAGAACTTTGTATTGAAGATCCAAGAGAGAGAAGAAACCATCTAGTTACTAGCTATGGACCCGTAGGTCTATGGTGAACTACTCACGCATCATCAGAGAGGTCATGGTGTTGATGAAGAAGCCCTCTGTGTCCGAATCCCCCATCCGGCAGGGCACCAGAACGTGCCCGAGATGGGATCTTGTGGATACAGAAGCTTGCGGTGGCGGAAAAGTACTTTCGATGGTCTCCTGATTTTTTTTGGATTTTTAGGGAATATATAGGCACAACCCCTAGGTCAGGGGACGCTCAGGGGGCCCACAAGCCTGGATGGCACGGCCTCTCCCCTGGTCGCGGGGTGGGGGCTTGCGGGGCCTCTGGGGCTCCCCTGCCTTGGCTCCCAAGCTCCCCGATCTTCTTTCGTTCCAGAAAAAATCTTTTCAGGGATTTTCTTCCGTTTGGACTCCGTTTCAAAATCTCCTCTGAAAGGGGTCAAAAACATGGAAAAAATAGGAACTGGCACTTGACACAGAGTTAATAAGTTAGTCCCAAAAAATAAAAGGCATGCAAAACATCCAAAGTGTGACAAGATAATAGCATGAAACCATAAAAAATTATTGATACGTTGGAGACGTATCATCCGGCAACACAAACTTGAAGTACTCAAGTTCCTTCGCGAGAGATTGTATATCATGAGCTTGTTGAACAACACGGCGCTCATCGGTCTTCTTGTAGTCATAGAATTGTTCCATGACATATAACTGGCTGCCCCATAAAGAATTACGAGAGGCGGGGTTCCGCATGCCTGTTGTCCCTTCTCAAGGTGCATGCCGGAAGAAGGGATGGAGAATACTTGGTGGTGTCGGATTGATCTGGAACGGTGCAAACCCATATGTGGTGGTGATGACGGCTAGGGTTGGCAGGAACCTCACCTATATATATGCGCGGTAGGGTGAAGAGACGTGGACGGACCCACGTCCGAGTCCGTTACAGCCCAAGAAACGACGTCTCCGATCGTGGTTAATCAGTTAAGGACTCTCTGTTCCTGACCAGCAAAAATAAACGTGTAGGTATAAGCTCGGCTCGTCTCAATCCCGCAACCCGCGGCGCGTCGTGACAAGGCGTGGCATGGCGAGGCGGCCAAGGAGGAGGTATGTGCGAGTGCCTCTTCTATTCTGACTCTCTTACAAGTGCTTGTTGTTTTCCCTTGTTCCAATAAGAGTCGCTATGATGAATCTATTTGTACCCTTGGCCAACTAATATAAATGTTCCATGTATATATTATGTGATACATTACATTGTTTACATTTTCCCATGTTGTTTCCTATAAATCAATAATTTTAGATAAAGACCATACATTTTCCCATGTTGTTTCCTATAAATCAATAATTTTAGATAAAGACCATACGTTTTCCCATGTTGTTTCCTAGAAATCAATCAAACATTATTTGTGTTTTGCGCCTGTTATGAAAACTATTATCGCTGACCGATGAGGGGTGGTCGGTGGACACATACAACTTTGAATGCTATCTTGCTGGTCAATGAAGAGCATATAAAACCACCAAATTGCCCACTAAACATATAAAAATATGTAGTATTCTTGAGCAGTTGTATACACAGTTTGCCGATGACCCAAAACGTCACACAATAATCGGATGTCCAGCCTATTTCTCGCCTTCATTCTATTTCGTGTTGAGCAGCTTGGACGTACAATTATAGTCTTGTGTGCCCTCACATATTCTTCGTTGCAAATGGGAGATATGACTTTCCACTAAAAACAAAAGGAGTGTGAGAGAAAGTTCGTTCATAGAGTATATTTAGTTAATAAATTTCAATCCAAATATAAATACATTGACCTTGGCCGTGTTTCGCACACGAAACATCTCTAAATTAGTTACAAGATTTGGTTTTGTGTACAAACCAACTCTAGTAATATTCGGAGCTGGTTGTTAATTTGAACTAAATTTAGTATTTCTAGATTCGGAGTTAATTACTTAAAAAAATTAACGGACTATAAATGAGATGTCCAAGGAAATACCACTGAAAACCCTATATCTCCCCCCACCCCTACAGCACATCCTCTTGGTCCCTTACATGACCTCGATGTTTCAGGTCTGCAAAGATTTTTCAAATTAACCATTGTGTGATTAAAAAAATAAAATGATTTACAAAACAACTGTTGCGGATGGCAATATTTTACAGCTAGTGTTGTCAAAAAAAATGACATGACATATATGCTGTAAGTGAGGGACTGTGGCTGATAGTGTAAAATTTCATGCAATCATGGAGTCATTAACACCATGAGACTGATAGTGATGTATCTATGATAAAACATGAAAACAATTCGTCATGTGACACTGTATACTGGGGCATGTCACATGTAGATTTCTCTATTCTAATCATTCTTTAGTGAAAATGTCAATGAGCCAAGATTTCATTAAGTGCGAGCATGCATTATAATTTTGTTGTTTGTTTGAGAATAGTTATGCAGTGCATTCACATGATAGCAAAGTGAGTAGGATGGTGGACGAGAACTAGGTTGAGGCAGCCATCATGATATGGTTCTTGGCTTGTTGCTACCATGTGCATGTCATGTTTGTCTTAAGTATCAATTCGTGCATCCTATGGACCACGTGACTAAGCTACTTGGCCATTTGTACACCTAGATAGCGCAATAATGCTTTGTGAACCATCTTCAACAAAACGTGAAACATGCAGAGGGAAGTGGAAAAAAAATTGCACACCTAGATGGGGCAATAATGCTTTGTTCCATAATGTGTTCTCTCTCATATGAATGTGATTTTCTCTATTCATTAATGGTGTATGCAGTAGTTACCGGGAAGATTTAATTTGTTTTTTTTATTTAATTACACCAACTCATACATAACTATTAGTATTCTTCCATAATGTATTCTCTTCCATAACTCATACATAACTGTTAGAATACATAATTATTTTTGAAGATGTAATTTGTTGAATGTGCACCACCTTCAACAAAACATGAGGCATGCAGAGGCAAGTGGCAAAAGAACAGAAAAGTTTGCACACCTGGATGGGGCAATAAAATTTTCTTCCATAATGTATTCTCTCTCGTCTGAATGTGGTTTTCTCTATTGATTAATGGTGTATGCAGTAGTTATTGGGAAGATGTTATTTGTTTTTATGAGTCATAACAGAGCAGTGGGAGTACTGCTAGGTTATCCCTCATGGTCAATCCAAATGCATAGTTTTGACCACACAAATGTTATACTGATAAATGCATCGTAGCTGTCGTCCTAAAACTACTCCATCGTAGCTGTCGTCCTAAAACTACTCCGTCGTAGCTGTCGTCCTCAAAAAGTACTCCATCGTAATTCCTAATCAACCAAACATGAGACATGCAGAGGCAAGTGGCAAAAGAAAAGAAAAGTTTGCACACCTAGATGGGGCAATAAAATTTTCTTCCATAATGTGTTCTCTCTAGTCTGAATGTGGTTTTCTCTATTGATTAATGGTGTGTGCAGTAGTTATTGGGAAGATGTAATTTGTTTATTTGAGTCATAACAGAACAGAGGGAGTACTACTAGGGTATCCCTCATGGTCAATCCAAATGCATAGTTTTGATCACACAAATGTTATACTGATAAATGCATCGTAGCTGTCGTCCTCAAAAACTACTCCCGCCATCACGTTTTACAAGGCGTGCTTGGATGATCTCTAGAACCTATGTAGTTATCGATTGGCTGTGAGATGGGCTAAAAAATAGCATCAATAATACTCATGCGCCTAATGAGATGAGAAATTAACACGACGCATGCATGCAGGAGTAGTACTAATTGACACGGCGCATGCATGCATGTCTATTGTGGAAACACATGTAAATTTAAATGTGTCTTCTAAACATGACGGAGTGTGGTACCGACCATGAATTCGTAATTAATGGGCACTACGTACATTCTACTACTATAACGGATGCGGAGATGATGCGCTCCTCTGTGATATTTTTGTGAAATATCTGCTCCTCTATGATTTTGAAAGAGAACGTGTTTGGTAACGGAGGAAAATACGAATATAAAATAGGGAAATAGGCTAGAAAATCCCACATTAAACAGCAACATATGATCATTATTTAAATTATGTATGAAATAGTCTATGGATATAAAAGTTCAATAATTAGTAACTACCTATGACCATTATTTAGTATGCAGAAGATTATTGAGTGCATGGTTGAAAGAAAGAGATGGAAACAAAAGGGTTACGTCCACCGAGCATGGTATGGATTAGTTGGGTAATGGGTCTACTAGTGCCGAGAGTAGACAAAAGCAATGTTGTCTTTCAGCTCACCTCCACTATTCATCACCTCCATTATTTCGGATCACGGAGTCATCACCTCCACAGTTGTGATGTGCCTTCTCTAGTGCAGAAGTGGCAACTTGACTTGTAAACTTGGTTGCTCAGTAGAAAACATATTATGTATTGCCCCATCCAGATGTCCACAGGGCTAGGTCACATCGTCGAAATGATGATAAGGATTGAGTCATCAGTCCTAGCTGGTGCGTACACTGAAGTACGGTAGCTGCACTTAGATCTAGGATCCTCGATATGAAATTTCACTCTCCTATGCCATGACGATACTAGACATTTGCACAAATTAATATTCACAATAGAGAAATCATCTTTAACGTAAATCAAAGCAAACGATATGCCCTCTTTCACTAGGTCTGCAAGCCAGATGCAAAACTGAAAGTTAACCAAGTCACCAGCTTGGCAAGCAGATGCAAACGCTGAAATTTAAATGACCTTTTACAAATTTAAGTCATCGTTGTAAATGTAAGTCACCAACTTGGCCATGAATTCATAATTAGTGCGCATTGCATTCTATTAATATAAGTGATGAGGTGACGAGGCACTCCTCTATGATTTTTGTAGAGTACGTGCTTGGTAACTATTGTAAACGTGCTGGTCACTTAGTAAACTTTCAAATCATGCAAGACCACTGTGCATGGCTACGTCGGTTGAGTAAAATAGGCATGCATGCATGAACACGTGTGACACAACGAACGGATAGATTTGCACCAAAAATAATATCCATGTATATTCAAGACTTCCAATTATTGCAGAAATTGAGTGGTGCCTAGCTATGTCCAACACTCATAACACACCGCCATACCTCTATAAATAGGAGTCTGGCGTTGTAGGATTTCCATCAATCCAACGTAACCATTTCTCATTCTACTTGAGAAATTAAGGCCAACCAGCCAACCATGGCAACCAACAAGAGTATTAAGAGCGTGGTTATTTGTGTTCTCATATTGGGTTTAGTTCTGGAGCAGGTCCAAGTAGAAGGCAAGAGTTGCTGCAAGAACACGACGGGCAGAAACTGCTACAACGCCTGCCGTTTCGCCGGTGGTTCCCGACCAGTCTGCGCAACTGCTTGTGGTTGTAAAATCATAAGCGGCCCAACATGTCCTAGGGACTATCCTAAGCTGAATCTTCTCCCTGAATCCGGTAAAGAGATATCATTTTTATCCTTCCCAACTTGTTGATAATTACCTACTAATAGAAAATTAATTATTTGCATACTTGTGGTTCAAATTACTTTTGTAGGTGAACCAAATGCGACTGAGTACTGCACAATTGGATGCAGGACTTCCGTTTGTGACAACATGGACAATGGTAATTTTAATTGACCAGTTTTATTTTTATTTTTACCGGCAGAAAAAATATTGTGTTTTAGACATACATAACCTCAACTATTTTGTAACAGTTTCCCATGGCCAAGAGATGAAATTCGACATGGGACTCTGCAGCAACGCATGTGCCCGTTTCTGTAATGATGGTGAAGTCATTCAGTCTGTTGAAGCCTAATCATGCCTTCTTGGGCATGATTTCTATGGCCAAGGTCGTTTTGTCATTTTCTGTTCAACAATCTTGATACCATCACCAGATCGAAGCAAATGTATCATCTTAGATAAAAGTTCCATGGATATATTATGTGATACACCACAATTTTTAAATTTTTTAATGTTGTTTCTTGTATATCAATTGTTTCATATTAAGACCATACATTTTGCGATTATATTTACATTCGAACATATGAGCTATCATGTTTTTACCGTGAAAGTTTTCTCCACTAAACATTAATTAGGCGTTACATGTTATATAGGAACACGAAGGGCCATCAACTGGCTAGTCGAACAGAATGTTGCTAATAGGAAATTAATGGTCATCACCAACATGTTTAGCATATTTTAGGAGAACTATGATCACTAAGGGACGAGGGGCGGTCGGTGAAGACATATAAATTTGATTGCTATCTCGTTAGTCCACGACCACCGTATATAACCACCAAATTGCCCCTTAAAATATGAAAATGTCTAGTGTTATTGGGAATTTGTATATATTGTTTCGCGATGAACCAAATCGTCACACAATAATGAGATCGGCTATATTTTTGTGTCAATGGTATTTTCTTTTGAGCATCTTGAACCTAGCATTATAGACTTGTGTTCCCTCATCTTGTGGCCTTGTAATTGGGAGACATGGCTTTTTACTACAAACCAAATGAATATGAGAGTATGTTCATAGAATCACTTTAAGTAATAAAATATAAATCAAAATAAAAAATGAAGTGGCCTCGGCCGTGTTTCAGTCACAAAACTGATCGAAATTAGTTACTGGAAATTAGTTTCAGGCATAAATAAGTTAACCGTGAAGGCCAACAACGTATACACCATAGAGGATATTTTTTTTTTGCTGGAAAGGGACCACAGAGACGTAAGAGACAAGAATAATAGCATCTCTAGCAGGCCCCGTACAGTGCCCCGATCCATAAAATAATCGTCAAAATACGGGTTCGAAAAAAGTTGCCCGATCAAACCCCTTAAACGCGTCGGACTCGTAAATATTTTTGCGTGGCGTTGTAAAATTGCCACCCCAACCCGCGAAAACGCAGATTCTCCCCTTTGCGCGGACGGCGCCCTGTATATATCAAGAGCGGTTGACGGGTGAGACATTTCAGCCAACGCTTTTCCCCCCTCCCACCACCGTCGGGCTGCCTCCTACGATTCCGGACATATCAGCCGCCGGGATCATGTCGGTGGGCCACCACAGGCACGGGATTGACCCCTACCCCTTCCCACTGCCTCGGTCGGCCGAAAAGTTGCAGATCGGCGACTGTTTGTCGTGCCTTCCGCATCTGACATTTCCGGCCGCCAACGGTTGCGTCAAGCGATGGATTGGTCACGGAGCACTTCGCACAGCGCCGACAAAGCCATGCAGGTACTGGTTCATCCTGTAGTTGTCGTCGTTGGTTTGCCGGAAAGGACTCGGCTGAACGTCGAACGAGCTCGGTTCTTGCCCAATGGCTCACCGGCTTGCCGATGCCATTTATACAGTGCGACGACTACACAGAGAAAGTGTTGTGACTCACATCTGTCATGCGGCATCACCTCGGATGGGTATTCTTGAAATGCAATAACAACGGGATATATTCCTTTTCAGTTCGACAAAGATTTGGTGAATCACTATGTATCCAATGCCTTTGAAGAAAATAAAGAAGCAAAAAAATGTGTTTTCATGCTCCAAATTGAAATGCAAATAAGTGACTCAAATTGAATGCAAGCCAGATACAAACACTGTAAACTTAATCAACTTTTACAAGTTTAAGTAACCATTTAAAAATCTAATTAAGTCATCATTTATAAATCTGAGTCACGAGCTCAGCCATGAATTAATAATTAGTGGGCACTGCATTCTACTACTATAAATGATGAGGTGAAGTGGCAGTCCTCTATGATTTGGTCACTCGTTTTACTTTATTAACCAAATTTAAGGTTAATAAGTACTAGAGGGAAAGGTTGGGACTGAAGGCGCATCAGAGTACACCACCATGATGAGCAGTTGCATTATCCTGTCCGAGAGCGAGTTCAAACTACCGCAATGCTCGTTCAAAAAACTACCTCTAGCTTCTCCATTTGAAGAAATGGTGTTGCCTCCTTCTCCTCCGTGGACTATAGGAATCCACTATGCCATCGCGGGAGTTAAAAGAGAGAAGAGAAAATGGAGTTTTCATTGGTTGCCGATTGGATAAAGATGACAACAATCAAAGGCAAGTTAACTTCCATCACATGGTCGTCGTCGCCTCTTTTGTTGCATTTGGGTTAACTTAAAACAATTGGCAATTAGTATAATTTGTAAAGAAATAGAATTTGCGCATAGTGCTTTTTTGTTAAAAAATGGAACAACAACCTTTTCTTCCCGTGATGCCACATATGTAGTGGCTGCCTAAATTGTAATCAATGGTTAATCAATAGACTTGCATGATTCACGTATTAGTTTGGCGTCTATTGGCATGCACTATTGCTGCCCATACTATGGTTGTATATTATTGATTTAGATATGCAAGTGAGTACAAAGTGATGGTCCATGACATCAATGTAGTGGCAACTTCGTGTGGGACCGCAATATACATTTCTATTAGTTAGATTGGTAACTTTTAAATTAAAATGTTATTGGGGCACCTTTTTGCATTTTTTGCGTTGGTATTTGGGTTTAAGGTATTTGTTGCTTCATGAATGCTTTGTTTCTATCAACTAGACAAATGAGGATGTCCAACAAAAAGACAAATAAAAATGTGAAACACGCACGGACATAAAACCTAGATCAACAGGTCTACTAAGAGAAGAATGCATACGTGAAACACGCAAGACAACTTTCTAGGCTCCTTATCCTGTTGGTGTTTCAATAGCGACTCAGGATGACGATGGGAGGCAGCGTCCTACTAAAAGATCTAAGCAATAAGACTTCCATATAATAAAGAATCCAAAGTTGTTTTGGCTGGCTGGAGGTTCACAATTTCTCTTAAGTTATTAGAGATTTGAGCATGGTCTCTGAATTTTTGAGATGGTCCCTATATGGTCTCGACCAGGCGGTTGGCGTGTAAATGTGATCTAGTACTCTGTTCAATCCATGCAGTGAGGGCTGCAGTAACCAGCAGCGATGTTGTCTTTTAGCTCACCTCCATTATTATGGACCAAGGATACTGTTGTGGAACCATATGGTGATGTGCCTTCTCTAGGGCCGAAGGGGCAACATGGAAAATTGGTTGCTTAGTAAAAACATATTTACATTGCCCCATCCAGACATGCTAATGGTCATGTAGGTAGCTGGGTCACGTGGTCTAGATTCAGTCATCAGTCCTAGCTGGTGCGTACAACGAAGTAGTGAAGTTGCACTTGGATATGAAATTTCACTCTCTTACTTCATGACCATCGTAGCTTGCCAGTACCAAAGACTAGACATTTTCACAAATTAATATTCATAATATTTTTTTTAATGTAAATCTTGCATAAAATATGTTGTTCAAATTTGGAAAACTATATGCCCTCTTTCACTAGGTTGGCAAGTCGGAACACTGAAATTCAATTAAGTTACTAGCTTGGCAAGGCAAATCCAAACACTCAAATTTAAGTCACCATTTACAAATTTAAGTCATCATTTACAAATCTAATTAAGTCATCCTTATAAATGTAAGTCACCAACTTGGCCATGAATCCATAATTAGTGGGAATTGCATTTACTACTATAAATGATGAGGTGACGAGGCGCTCCTCTATGATTTTTGTAGAGTACATGCTTGATGTATGACGATGGAATTGCACGATGTATTGATCAGGTGCAACCGCACGTATATATGATGTACATGGTGGGCCACGACCGCAACTATACAGAATTAGGAGGTGGGCGTAATACACAATATGCACATAACATATATACTCAACCCCCCCCCCCCCCCCACGCAGTCCAAGCGTCGACGTTGCTGACGCAAAGACGTCGTGCGCAAGCCTTGGTTCATGATATCTGCAAATTGTTGCTTTGTGGGAATATGGAGAACACCAACGTCGCTAAGAGTGACCTGATCCCGAACGAAAAGAATATCAAGCTAAGTGTGCTTGGTGCGGCGATGTGGACTGGGTTGGCGGAGAGGTAGACCGCCAAGACGTTGTCGCAGTAGACCACTGTCTCCTTGGTGACCTGACACGAGAGATCAAGAGGAAGATGACGAAGCCAGGAACACTCAGCGACAACATTCGCCATGGCACGATACTCAGCCTCAGCACTTGATCGGGAGAACGTAGGCTGCCGCTTGGACGACCACGAGATGAGTAATAGCCCAAAGAAGACATAGAAACCCGAAGTGGATAACCTTGTGTCGGGGCAGCCAGCCCAGGCAGCCTCGGTGTAGGCGGTGATTTCGGTGAAGGTGGAGGCAAACAACGTGATGCCCAAGTCCACGGGGCCATGCATATAGCGTAGGATCCGCCTTACAGCGGCCCAGTTAACGTCCCAAGGAGCATGCATGTGAAGACAGACCTGCTGGAAAGTGTGCTGGATCTCTGGAAGTTTCTGTGTGAGGTACTGCAGAGCGCCAACAATAGAGCGATAGAGCAGAACATCCGAAACAGGAGAACCGGAAGTGGCGGAGAGCTTGGTCTTCGTGTCGACACGCGTGGTCGCGGGTTTGCAATGAAGCATCCCAGCATGGTCAAGAAGCTCATGAGCATACTTCCGCTGATGAAGGAAGAAGCCATCAGGACCACACATGACCTCAACACCTAGGAAGTAGTGCAAAGGACCCAGGTCCTTGATGGTGAACTCAGCACGAAGACGGTCAGTGAGCCGACTGAGAAGGCCAGGTGTGCAGGCTCTTAGGATGATGTCATCGACGCAGAGGAGCAGATATGCAGTGTCGGCGCCCTAGTGCTACACAAACAGCGAGGCATCAGAGCGTATAGACTGAAACACGAGTTGATGTAGGAACACCGCGATGCGCTGGTACCAGGAGCGAGGACCCTGCTTGAGCCCGTATAACGAGCACAGAAGTATGGACACATGATATGGAGACGTCGGATCAACAAATCTCGTAGGCTGCTAACAGAAAACCTGCTCTTGAAGGTGACCATGGAGGAAGGCATTAGAGACATCCATCTGGTGTATAGGCCAGGCACGAGGGACCGCAAGCTAGAGGACGGTGAGGATCATGCCAGGCTTGAGGACCGGAGCGAAAGTGTCAGTGAAATGGACGCCAACACGCTGGCGGAAGCTGTGAACAACCCAACACACCTTGTAGCGAATGAGGGTACCATTAGGACGGAGCTTGTGCTTGAAGACCCACTTCCCGGTAATCACATTAGCGTGCTGGGGTCGGGGAACAAGCTGCCAAGTCCGATTCCGCTGCAATGTGTCAAACTCCTCCTGCATCCCAGCCATCCAGAGCTTGGCCAAAGAACGCCGGTGTGGGCACGGGTGATCGGGCCGACCGCAGAGGCCACGGGTGGTGGAGCGGGCGGGGCCGACGCTGCAGGTGCCGCCGTGTTTTGGTAAAATGGGCGTAACTTTTGCATACGACCTCCGATGAAAAAGTTTTTTATATGAAAAATCATCTACTCGAGAAGTTACATCCGAATTCAAGGGGCAAAGCCTGTTATCGATTTTCTAGAATCCTCAAAAACCTAAGAGAAAAAAGTTATGATGGTTTTAAGATCTGGAGGCAAAAAAATTTCGAAAAAATAATGCAAAAAATAAATAAATTAGCAATGGCGCACTATTGCATGGTGCACCACTGCTATTTTTGCACCTTCAAAATTTAACAAAATAAAAAAATAAAAAACAAGTTAGCAATGGCGCACCATATGAATAATGCACCACTACTATTTTCCGGTCTTCATAATTCAAAAAAAATAAAAAAAAATCAAAAAAATTAGCAATAGCGCATCAGTGAATAGTGCGCCTCTACTATTTTCCCGCCTTCACGATTCAAAAAAATAGCAATGGCGCACCAGTGCAAGATGCGCCACTACTAAGTTGGGACAGAAGTTTAAAAGGGCCGACCAGCCACTTACCCGTTCATTCTTCTCCTCCTCTCCTCCACTCCATCTCCTCCTCTCCTGCTCTCCTCCACTCCATCTCCTCCTCTCATTCGACCTCCTCCTCCTCACGATGCTCCTCCTCCGGTGACCTCCTTATCACGGTGCTCCTGCTCCAGTGACCTCCTCCTCCCTCCTCTCCTCCTCACGGTGCTCCTCCTCCGGCGACCTCCTCCTCCCTCCTCTCCTCCTCACGGTGCTCCTCCTTCCTCTCCTGCTCACGGCCCTCCTCCTCCTCTACGGCGACCTCCTCCTCCCTCCTCTCCTGATCCTGACGGTTTCTCCTCCCTCCTCTCCTCCTCACGATCTCTCCTCCCTCCTCCTCTACTTCCGGCCACATGTGAAGCTCCCCCGGCACAAAGAACGTACCAGATCCAGGTCGAGAATGAAATTTGAAAAAAATTCAAGCAACAAAAATGAGCAAAAAAACAAGCCAGATCTAGATCCAGATCCAAATTCAAAATTCAAAAATAGCAATGGCGCACGTTGGGGGTAATACGGTGCGCCACTACTATTTTCCCGCCTTCAAAATTCAAAAAAATCAAAAAGATAAAAAAAAGTTTCCAGTGGTGCACCTGTATCAATAGTAATGTCGCACTACAAGGTGTGCTACTGTTACCTGTAATACTAATGGCGCACCAGAGGTGCGCCATTAGTATTTGTTACTAGTGGTGTGGTAATAGTGGCGCACCTATAGTGCGTCATTAATAGCAAAAACCGGTGCGCCACTATCAGCCTTTTTTCTAGTATTGAGCCAATCCACTTCGAATTAAACCCCATATTCTGCATGATCTTGATCATTGTCGAGTGTTCAATGGTGTCGAATGCCTTCACCAAGTCAAGCTTAACTAGTACAATCTCTCTTCGAGAGGCTTGGCATTGGTGGATGTGATCGCCCCTATTGAGGGGGTCTTATTGCAAGTTAGACCAGGTATGTGATCGCCCCTTGAGGGAAGCTTAGTGAGTGTTTGTTTGCGAATGAAATCATTGAAAGTGAACATGTCGTGGACATCTCCCCCTGGAAAGTTACGGTTCTCAGGAGCTCTAATGTAATTGAAGTCTCCAACTATCAACCAATCTTCAGAGGTGGGGATGTCAAGATCAAAAAGCCAACTTGTATAAAGAGCGTGGTGTTCCCATTACAGGGGCCATAAACATTAACTAGTTTCTAGTAGTGAGCTGATTGTGTTGATTTAAAGTTGATCCCCAGAGGAAAGCTTTCTTACAAGAAGATATTCCCCCAAAGAAACATTACTATTCCAGATCGTAACTAGGCCCCCCGACGAACCCCTAGAGGGAACAAACGCAAACTTGTCAAAATGTTTGGGGCAGTAAGTCTTGAGGGTTTTTGCATCAAACTGCGGCATTTTAGTTTCTTGCAAACAAATGATAGAGCAACCACTGTCACGGATTGCGTTCGAAATAGCTAGATGTCTTTAGGAGAATTAAGACGTCGGATGTTCCAACATATCATATTCCAATTCTACAAAAGAACCATAAGAAAAACTCAAGGGCAGTAAAGAGACTGAAATCAAGCGTTATCCGCAGCAGGAGCCGGCATCTCCTTGAGGAGCTCGCTATGTTGGGAATAAGTTTCAGTTTCAGTTGTTAGCTCTTCGGGGTTTTAGGTGTCGAAAGTTCAGTTTCGTCAGAGTCGTTTTCTGTCAGGTGTTGGCGCGATTTGTGCGCCCACATCGCGAGTCCTTAGGAGAGCCGTGGGCTCGATCCAAGTCGTGGGATGGCACGACTTAGTCGGGATCGTGGCTATAGCCACGGCAAGTTTGTTATTCCTGCAGAATAAGAGGAAGAAAAGCATCAGAAAAGCAGTAACTTGGACACTGCACAAAACCTCTCTAGTTCATCAGTAGTTTATCTTCTTCCTGCGCTGATTCCACCTTCGTTTTGATCACGAGTGAGTAGGGATTTAGCTGACAATTGGCATCAAAGCTTTGTTGATCCATACCTGTCGGAGGGATGTCGAAGATTGGAGGAGGCGACGCATCGAAGAAGGCCGCCGACGGCGCTGACGACGCGCTGCCCAAATCCACTCTGTCCCTCCCGCGCTCCGGGCGCTATCTCGGCGGCGGCTCGGGCACGGCGTGGCCCACGCTGACGAGGACCAATTACAACTCGTGGTCGCTGCTGATGAAGGCGATCCTCCACGTGCGACACCTGTGGGACGTCATCGACACCGGAGTAGGCGACTTCGACGACGATCGCATGGCACTGGAGGCTATCCTCCGGGCCGTGCCGCGGGAGATGATCCCCATGCTCGCCGTCAAGGAAGAAGACGACGGCGAGTCGGCGGGTGCAGCAAATGACGGCCAGCTGCTGCTCACAAGGGAGCAGTGGCGCGCGCGTGAGAAGGAGGACACTCCCTCTAGGGGTGGCGGCGGAGGCGGAAACCGCCGCGACAAGGGACGCGGCCACGACGGCGCGCCTGACAAACCGCGGGGAGGACAGGGGCTGCCCGCGATGACAAGTGCCGCTACTGCGGCAAACTCGGGCACTGGGCCCTGGAGTGTCGCAAGAAGAAGCGCGAAGAAGCCCACATCGCGAAGGAGGGGGCGAGGAGGAGCCCGCGGCATACCTTGCAGGATGGCGAGCGGGTGTTCCTGAACGAGGAGCAGGCGATCGTGTGGCTCGGGGAAGACCAGGAACCTGTCGACGTTCCCTGGTACCTCGACAGCGGCGCATCGAACCACATTACCGGCAGCCGCGCTGCTTTCGCTGATCGGGACAGCAAGATCGTCGGCACCGTGCGCTTCAGCGACAACTCCATCGTCGACATCAAGGGGCACGACACGTTGGTGATCTCGGTGAGCGGCGACGAGCATCGTGCCCTCACTGATGTCTACTTCATCCCCAAACTCAAGACGAGCATCGTGAGCCTAGGGCAGCTTGATGAAAGCGAGTGCCCGTCTTCGATCCACGACGACTACATGACGGTGTGGGATCGGCAGAACCGTCTACTCGCAAAGGTACCACGCTCGCCAAATCGTCTCTACAAAGTCAATCTCGAGATCGTGCAGCCTGCCTGTTTCTCTGTGCGCCGCGGCGACACGGCCAGGACGTGGCACGAACACCTCGGACACCAGAACTTTGGCGCTCTCCGCACCATGTCCCGCAGCGGCATGGTTCGCGGCCTACCGGAGATCGGTCACGCCGACCAGCTGTGCGATGCTTTCTTGGCAGGGAAGCAGAAGCGCGGGTCCTTCCCGTAGGCGGCAAAGTTCAAGGCGACGGCGCGTCTGGAACTTGTCCATGCCGATCTCTGCGGGCCGATCTCGCCGGCAACCCCGGGCAGGAAACGTTACTTTCTCCTGATGGTGGACGACTATAGCCGTTACATGTGGCTGGCGATGCTCACCACCAAGGACGAAGCGGAGATGGCGATCAGGAGCATCAAAGCAGCAGCAGAGGTTCAGAGTGGGTGCGTGCTACGCACCCTGCACACTAATCGGGGAGGGGAGTTCACATCTCGCTCCTTCGACGATTTCTGCGCCGACAACGGTGTCCAACGCCACCTCACCGCGCTGTACACTCCACAGCACAATAGTGTTGTCGAGCGGCGGAACCAGACGGTGGCCGCCTCCGCAAGAAGCATGCTCAAAGGGAGAAGCGTTCCCAGTGCGTTTTGGGGGGAGGTGGTGACCACATCGGTATACCTGCTGAACAGCTCCTTCACGCGCGCAGTGGACGGCAAGACCCCCTTCGAGCTCTGGCACGGGACGCCACCGAGTCTGCATCACCTCCGCGTATTCGGCTGCGTCGTCCACGTCAAAACAATGCGGCCACATCTCAAGAAACTTGAGGATCGAAGCAAGAAGATGGTGTTGCTTGGCTACAAGCCAGGCACCAAGGCGTGGAGGGTGTTCGATCCCCTGACCTAGCGCGTGCATGTCACCAGGGACGCTATCTTCGACGAAGCGGCGTCATGGAGCTGGGAGGGTGCCGACATAGAGACGTAGAACGGCGACTTCGACATCTCCTACACTCCACCGACTGCGGCCCTACGCGGCTCGAAGGGCTCGCGTGAGGGCGCACCTGCCCCACCACCGAGCGCTCCAGCGGAGGCAGACGACGAGGTCGACATGGAGGCGCCACCTGCTACGCCCCCGCCAACAGAGACACCCGCAACTCCTCCCATCGCTACACCGCCTGTGCCACCGCGTGCAGGGGTGGAGTTCGCCACGCCAGGAGCCGATAACACGCCTACTGCGGAGGAACGAGACTCTCCTATGCGAAGGTATATGACCCTGGCTAACATAGAAGAAGAGCTCGAGCAAGATCTCTTCCTTGCAGAAGGGGAGGAACCTGCAACTCTTGCAGAGGCCCAGTCCGAGGCAGGGTGGCGGGCGGCAATGGCCGAGGAGATGGCCGCGATCAAGGAGAACAACACGTGGGAACTCTGCGATCTCCCCGCCAGCCAACGTCCCATCGGGCTCAAGTGGGTCTACAAGCTGAAGAAGAACCCGGCGGGAGAAGTGGTGCGGCACAAGGCGAGGCTCGTCGCTAAGGGGTACGCACAGCGCGCCGGCATCGACTTCGACGAGGTCTTCGCTCCAGTGGCGCGCCTGGATTCCGTACGCGTCCTCCTCGCCGTAGCAGCTCACCATAGCTGGGAGGTGCACCACCTTGACGTGAACAGTGCGTTTCTGAACGGCGACTTGACGGAGGTGGTGTACGTCTCCCAGCCACCCGACTTCGTCGTCAGCGGCATGGAGGGAAAAGTGTTGCGCCTGAAGAAAGCGCTGTACGGCCTTCGTCAGGCACCACAGGCATGGAACTCCAAGCTCGATCACACTCTTCGTTCACTAGGGTTTACCCGATGCCCCTCTGAACATGCTGTGTACGCTCGCGGAGGAGAAGGCTCGCGTCTGCTGCATGGAGTATACGTCGACGACTTGATCGTCACCGGCGTCAGCACACTAGAGATCGCCAAATTCAAGCAGGAGATGACGGACAGGTTCAAGATGAGCGACCTGGGCCTCCTGTCCTACTACCTCGGCATCAAGGTGACCCAGCAGAATAGCAAGATCACGCTCTGTCAATCTGCATATGCTGCCAAGCTGCTGGAGAAGGCAGGCATGGCGGACTGCGCTACAACGCAGGTGCCCATGGAGCCGCGCCTGAAGCTTAGCAAGACAAGCTCAAACCCGCCGGTGGACGTGACGCTCTACCGCTCCATCGTCGGAAGTTTCCGCTACCTGGTGCACAGCAGGCCGGACATCGCCTTCGCTGTGGGGTATGTGAGTCGATTCATGGAGAGGCCCACGACGGAGCACCTGAGTGTTGTCAAATACCTCCTTCGCTACATCGCCGACACCAGGAACTACGGGTACGTCATCCATAGCAGTAACAAGCAGCTCGAGCTCGTAGGGTACAGTGACTCGGATCACGCTGGTGATCTAGATGATCGCAAGAGCACGACGGGCAGTCTCTTCCTCATCAACGGCTGTCCGGGTCCTGGTAGTCTGCGAAGCAGCAGGCAGTAGCCCTGTCGTCGTGCGAGGCCGAGTATATGACCGCCTCCGCTACGGTGTGCCAGGCTGCGTGGCTCCGGCGCCTCGTAGGGGAGCTGCTGAGCAAGGAGGAGGAGACGTTGAAGATCTACATCGACAATCAGAGTGCTATCCAACTGATCAAGAACCTAGTGTTCCATGAGCGCAGACATATTGATACGCGCTTCCACTACATCAGGAGGTGCTTTGAGAAAGGCAAGACCGCCGTCGAGCACAACGGCACCACCAATCAACTCGTCGACATTCTCACCAAGTCTCTTGGAAGAATTCAGTTCCAGGAACTACGAGGAAGGATCGGCATCACCAACATCACCGAGGACTAAAACTTAGCGGGAGATTTGTTGGGAATAAGTTTCAGTTTCAGTTGTTAGCTCGTCAGGGTTTTAGGTGTCGAAAGTTCAGTTTCGTCAGAGTCGTTTTCTGTCAGGTTTTGGCGCGATTTGTGCGCCCACATCGCGAGTCCTTAGGAGAGCCGTGGGCTCGATCCGGAGGAGGGGATCTTCCCCAGCAGGTGGAACTTCTGGCAACAGACCATTCTAGTCATTGCTTCTTAGGATAGTGACCTGAACTGTCCAGCAATCTCGAGCACCTCCAAGCTGCCAAACCACAAAACATTTCTGAATTAACCGAATGTTATTGACTCTCACTTTGAGCAGAACAAACCTCCTATCTTGCCTCAGATTATACCAGGAGATGAGATAGCCAAAACCACCTAGAGAATTTTTGATGTAGTACTTTTTTGGTAGTCATATAGGAAACCAAAGTACATAATCCGCAGCTCTGGCCCAAAAGGAGTGGTGCCGCGATTCAGTGCTTCATTGTAGGGCACAAATGTGATTATAAATCATCATCTTCTAGTTCTAGTTGTGTAGCAATGGTAGTGTCACGCATGAAGGAACCCATAAGTCCAAAAACCTCAATGCCCACAGGGTGGTTCAGTGGTAAAGATCTTAGCATCGTCCAGAAAACCCTCAATCTGGGTGCGGATGGCCGCACGGCGATGCAGGGGGACGTAGTGGCGTACCTCCACGATTGCCAGGAAGTCGTGGTTGAGAGATGTAATTGGACCAACCACCATGCCACTCCTCACCTGTCAGCACGACTATGTTCGACGGCGAAGCCCGGTGGTAGGAACGACACTGGGTTCAGAGGGTAGTTAGCCATGGTGGCGAGTGCAAACCATGGCAATAGTGGCAGCAATGGTGGTAGCCATGGATGTGGCGGGGTGTGTGCTCTGTTTGGGAAGGTGGAGAAGGATTCGAAGTGTGAGGGGTAGGATCGAGATTTTGGGCACCCAGGCCCATTTGTTGGCTCTGTACGTACTTCTTGCGGCAAGATTGCTCCACATGGCCATAGGCCCCACACCAGTCACATCTAACGGAGCTTTGAGCACAGCCTAGTTTAGGATTGGAAACGACTCTAAAGTCGGCAACGTGAAGCTGATTGGTATCGTTGATTTTGTTACCCATTTCATGAGATGTATCCGCGGATATGAGGCGTTTTAATTTCGCCAGGCAAGAAAACACCTTATGATAAGGGGCCGAACAGTTAATGTAGATTAACCTCATTTGCCAAGTGCGCTTATGATGTCCCCATTGAAGGCATCTGGAACACAAATTGGCCAATTAATGGCCAAATCTGTGATTTCCTCCTTTGAATATTGTGCTTGTGCCAAATCTGCCTTTTGTCGGGTCTCTAACAAACGAGGCCAATCTTTATGTGGAGGAGCATATTTGAATGAATACATTAAATAGTATTGTGGTGGGGGTGGGTAGGGAATATTGATCCGACAATGGAGACTACCCAGAATGAGGTAATCAATGTTATGTGAATCCTCCTATTCCTCTAGTTCCTCCTGAGCACCATAACTCTCCATTAACCGTAAATGCATGTGACCATCCGAAATGAACAGTTTGAAATTCAAACTTGAATGTATGAGCTTTGGCTTACGTTATGAATGGACGTCAGTACCCAAGGAAGAAGCTTCTGCCTCATTGCAATTGCAGAAGACCATGTGATCACTTGGAGCGAGTCGTGAATTCATGCAACCCACCGATGCATGGTCCATATGAACACCAGAGCGTAGAAAACTCAAGTTAGTTTTAATCGCCATAATGTGTCAAGCAGAGATGTTTACTAGCTCCGGATCCGCATGCCAGTGAGGATCAGATTGCATGGCATGGGCAAAGCGGCCCTTGAAGAGATGAAAATGACAAAAAAATCCGTCCACACTCTATCTTTAAGACCATAGATGAAATGCCCCACCTTGTTGTTGGCAACAGAGAAACGAAATGATCGGGTAGAGATCTTGTGGACGTTGTAGCCCGTGCTAAGACCATGCAGGCAACATTGGACCACAATACCCACCAACTCAACATTGAGGAAGGATGTAGATGAGAAAGAAACGACCAAGAAGAACTCCTTGCCAGCCCGGGAGTTGGAAAAATGAACTGTGGTATCAAACTTACGCCTCAGCTGATATGCCAAGGTCAATCTCAGCGAGAAATCCCAGTGTAGCAGTCCCTCTATCTAGATTAACATGAGAGATCTTGATAGGTTGGGTGGAAAGCGGGTGGAGAGGGGGAGAGGGAGAGAGCCATCCTTGTGCTCACACACTTGTCAGCTTCATGTACAACAAACCCGACAGCAGTTAATGTTCTCTCCAACTTCTCGTGTCACTGATTAGGAGCTTGTCTAAGGCCATATAAGTACTTCAAAAACTTGCACACCTTTCCTTCCTGACCAGGTACTACGAAACCAGCGGGCTGATCCATGTAAATTTCCTCATTCAACTCTCTATCGAGGAAAGGTGACTTAATGTCCATTTAATGAATGAGAAGATCATGTGAGGCTGCCAATGACAGTAGCACCCGAATAGTAGTTAGTCTAGCCACAGGTGAGTAAGTATCAAAGAAGTCTTCACCTTCTTTCTAGGTATAAATCCTGGCCACAATCCTTGCCTTGTACTTTTTGATTGTACCATCAGGTCTAAGCTTTTTCTTGAACACCAATTTACATCCCATGGGATTGCATCCATATGGGCGGTTAGTGACATCCCATGTTCCATTAGAAAATATGGAATCCATCTTACTATGGACAACTTCCTTCTACTAGTCAGCATCAGAAGATGCATAAGCTTCTCGAAGAGTCCTGGGTGTGTCATCCATTGGGTACACAATGAAATCATTACCAAATGACTTTCCAGTCCTTCTTCCCTTACTCCTTACAGGAATTTCATTGTCATCGTGCTCGGGATTCTCAACGTGTTCCATCACAATGGTAGGTTTAGGAGTTACAGAAAATTCCTGATAAGATAAAGTAGGTATCTCCTGATTTGATGAGTTAGACATATCCTTCATAGGAAATATGTCCTCAAATAAAGTCACATCATTCGACTGCATAATCGTACCAATATACATGTCGGGTATTTCAAAGCATAGCCCAGAATAACACAATCCACGATTTTTTGTCCAAACTTGCGCTTGTTGGCAATTGGTATGTTGACTTTCGCCAAACAACCCCAAGTACGTAAGTAAGAGAGTTTCAACCTTTGCCCTTTCCCATTCCACAAATGGAGTAATGGTTTTATGCTTTGTGGGAACTCGGTTTAGGACATGACAGGGAGTCATTAGTGCGTCCCCCACCATTCCTTGGAGAGACCCGATGTGTCTAACATGGGGTTAACCAAATCAGTTAGATTTCAGTTCATTCTTTTGGCCACCCCATTTGACTGAGGTGAGTAGGGAGGTGTACTCTCATGACTTACGCCGTGTTCTGAACAAAAGAATCTAATTCATTGGAAAAAAAACTCTCCACCATGATCAGACCTTAACCGTTTGACTTTTAAATCAAGTTGGTTTTCTGCTTCAGCTTTATAATTTGAATTAGGTTAAAGCCTCATCATTTGATTTCAGAAGGTACACATAACAGTATCTAGCGGAGTCATCAATCCACGTCCTGAAATATTTCTTTCCCCCTTTTTCCAAAACGCCATACACCTCACAAAGATCAGAATGAATAAGCTCTAGTGGTGCCAAGTTTGTCGCCTCTGCAGTCTTGTGAGACTTGCGAGATTGCTTAGCTTGCAGACACAGTTGGCACCTGGAACTCTTGACAGCAGTGAATTTTGGAATTAAATTCAGCTTGGCTAGCCGCTTCATGCAACCAAAGTTAATATGACAAAGCGTGAATGCCACATATGAGATTCACAATTATGGCAAGCATTATTAATAACTTTAGTGCAAATATCTGACAATGATAGGCGGAACAAGCCTCCGCACTCATAGCCTTCTCCAAAAAATTGTCCATACATCGAAATTAAAACTTTATTGAACTCAAAAACCAACTTAAAACCATCTCGACACAAACGGGAACCGCTGACATGATTTTTATTTATGGAGGGAACATGATGAACGTTCTTCAGGCGCACGATCTTCCCTGAAGTAAACTTCAGATCGACACTCCCGACACCTAGAACAATACCATGTGACACGTTCCCCATCAGGACGGGGGAAGTCCCTGTGACCTAATAAGAAGAAAACATGGATGCATCAGCATAAACATGGGCATTGGCACCGGTGTCAATTAACCAATCTGGAGAATGAAAAACTGAAAGGATGGTAGGAAAAATATCATTGGCGGACTTCTGCGCTTATCTAGTTCGCGCTCATCATAGCGGTTGGGACATCTCTGAGCCTAGTGATTTGGATCACGCAGACATGGCATAGTCCCTTCCCCATCGTATAGGAAGAGTTCTTGAACTTGGTAGAGTGTGATGGCTTGTTCTTTGCAACAAACTTGACTTTCCCCGAGTTTTGTTCTTGTTGTTTTGGGGAATGTTGAGATGGAAGTTCTTCTTATGTACCATGTGGGCACTATAAACTCCCTCAACAGCTTGATCACGTGTGTCTTTTTCCCTCGCCTTGTGTTGGGGATATTGCCTGCTAAAGTGACCCGCCAAGTATGGGCCGGGTTACTGTTAAGGCGATTCATCCTTTAAGGCTAGTTGGGCCTCAGCCCGGGCGGTTCAAAGTTGCAGGATGGTTATGATTTATGGAAGGACTCTGGGTTTGGCAAGACGGCGACTTAGAGACCGCGGTGGTCACGATTTGTAAAAAGGAAGGGACTCTTGTAAACCCCAAGGCTTTGACCTATATATAAAGGCGAGTCTGGAGGGGGAGAGGTAGGTTAGAAATCATCGAGTGCTAGGTTTAGGCGAGTTACGCCTTCCTTGTAATCGAATCCACATCAATACATACAAAGCAGGACGTAGGCTATTACCTCTTCTCGAGGGGCCGAACCTGGGTAAATCGCCGTGTCTCTCCCGCTTAAACCCTTTGAGTTGCCACCAAGGTGCGATGGCTCCAGTACTAAGTCCTTTCACGAGGACATCTGCCGCGACAAAACCACGACAGTTGGCGCCCACCGTGGGGCCTGCGCACGGTGGAGTTGAGTTCTCAAAGGGAGCCCTACCAGGGTCTGGGAGTTATGCGGCGGCGCTCATGACTTGGAGCCGACGCGGCATCGCCTACATCGACAACCGGCGATGGGGACCTGAAGCAAATTCTCTCGAATCAGGCTACAGGGTCCCCTTCGGCAAGATCAACGTCTTCATCGGCATGATCGGGTCATCTGTTCCTGAGCCGGACACCTCCTCCGACATCGTCGAGCCGGCCAGGTACGTTCATCCAGTCGTAACACGGAATCTGACCCACCCGGTCTTTGTGGGGTTCACGCAGGGGTCAGAGGAGCCAGAGCACGCGGCGGCTCAGGAGGTTACCCCCATCAACTCTGACGACGAATCATCCATGGGCGATTCGGATTCCATCCAGTCCCTCCACGGAGACGGTCTCGGTGGCTTGTCATTGGCCATGGATCCGGAAATCCTCGATCGAACCCGCCGCCAGATCGCCATCTACATGGCCGGGGCGACTCAACCCGCACACAGCCCCGCCGGAGGCAATGGGACCGGCGGGACATCCAGAAGTGCGTCAGCAGTCCTGGTGGACTTCGCGGCGGAAATCACAAGACTAATGTCAACCCCCCTCATGCCAGAGAACCAAGCAGAGATAAACGCAGAGTTAGCAAAGCTGAGGGAGGCGGTGGCAAAGGCCCATCAGGATGCCGCGACGGAGTCCACCAGGATGGAAACTCGACAGGCCCAGATTACGGCCGAAAGGATGCGGTTGAACACCGACAATTGGCGGCTTGAAAGACAGCAGCGCGCATCCGACGCCGTCCATCAGCGGAGGCACCAGGGACGCCTGCCCCACGATCTCAATCCGACTAGCCTGTTCGACACTCCCCAAACACCCGGGATGGGAGCCGCTCCAGCAGGAGGGATGGGCCGCCCTCCTAACCCGCCGATTCAGCTGACTGAGGGTCAAATTCCTCGTTTTCGTACCCCCCGAGGCCACTTCTCTAACCCGGTGGATAACGTGCTTGCCGCAACTCGCCATCTGGAGTCTCTCCCGATCCACGGCAACACCCCAGCTGAGGTCGAAGCAAGGAACGCCATCGAGATGTTGAAAACGGCGGTGGTCCAAAACGCGCAATTCTCACACAGCCCCGAGCGATTGCACTCCACCCCCAGGCGAGCTATACCAGGGGTTGGCCGGAGGATCAGCCAGCCGTAAACAGCGCCCCGCGACACCTCCCGCAGGACAACCCGCCCGAGTGGGACCCGCCGGGCAGAGGTCCACCCAACACTCAAGAGGCTCAGACTCCTCCCGCGGGGACCGGAGGGCGAGTTGGGGTGCCCTGCTTGTCCCTGGCCCTTCGAAACGAAAGAATGCCCAAGGATTTCAAAGGACCAAGAAAGGTGCCTAATTACACACCAGACCTCGAACCAACATCTTGGATCGAGGGCTATGAGATCGCCACGGACATGCTCGACGTAAACGAGGCGGTTTGCGCCAGATATTTCACCATGATGCTCGAGGGATCGGCACGCACTTGGTTGAAGAATTTACCCCCCAATTCTATCTAGTCCTGGGCCGAGTTAAAGGAACGTTTCATCAAAAACTTCCGGGGAACCTGTAAACGACCGATGACAATCGTCGACTTACAACACTGCGTGCAACGCCCGGATGAGTCGGCGCATCATTGGTCGCAGCGAGTCGTGGAAATTATCCATTCATCGGATGGCATCATGGCAGCGCAAGCTGTGCTTATCCTCGAGCACAACTGCCACTACGAACCGCTGGTCCAGAAGCTGGGGCGACTCAAACGGAAAGTTCAGGATATGGGCGAGCTGATGGATACCCTCACTAGGTACGCCGAAGCCGATGATACCAAGGATCCCGGCGAGGATGGTAAGGGTAACTCGCCCAAGAAGGGCGATTCAACGAATAAGCATACCCGCCTCCAAGGCCGCAACCGTCATAACCAGGGGACCAACGGCAAGCGTAGGCCACATGAGGAGCCCTCGGATCTGGTTGCCAACACCAACGCCAATGACGGCAAAAAGAAGAATCGAGGCTTCAGTGGGGAAAGACCGCGTAACTACGAAGAGCTGCTCAAAGACCCTTGCCCGCACCACGCCACGGCCGACGGACCGGCGGGCCACTCCTGGGAGAACTGCTTCGTGATGCGGGAATTTCGGGCCGAGGCAATCAAGAAGAGCCAGAGCGAAGACCCGAACCGTCGCCAAGACCAACTCGCCGCGCCCAACCAAAGGCACAACCCCTTTGGCGGTTTTCCCGAACAAGAGGCTCAGGGGGGGCCGCAGCCAGGCGGCGGCCAATACCCGGTGCACCACCACCGGCGGTACAACCCGCCAGGAGTCTTCCAGCAGCTGCCCCCACAGGGGGCTCCGCAGGACCAGGATGACCATGGGGGCTTCCGCAACAATCCTAAATAGCTAAGTAATGGGCAATATCATGTTTTCACCACTAATGCTTGCAGACGTGATAAAAAGGTAAATCACCGGGCGTACAACGTAATTGAGCCGGCAGTTCCCAGATATCTCCACTGGTCCGAACAGACCATAACGTGGAGCAGAGAGGATCACCCGCCGAGAATAGATAACCCGGGCGACCTGGCCTTGGTCGTGGCTCCCCAAGTGGCGGGCTACAATCTATCGAAAGTACTAATGGATGGCGGCAGCAGCATTAATATCCTATACTTCGACACCTTCCGGAGGATGAATCTATTAGAGAAAGACTTGATGCCTTCAACCACGGTTTTCCACGGCATCGTCCCGGGCAAATCCGCTTATCCGATTGGCCGGGTCAGGCTCTCAGTAGCATTTGGAACTGCACAGAACTACAGGTCGGAGTCTCTGGTCTTCGAGGTGGTCAAATTAAAAAGCCCGGACATTGCGCTGTTCGGACGACCGACTTACGCTCACTTCATGGCCCGCCCGTGCTACGTCTACCTCAAACTCAAAATGCCTGGTCCTGAAGGGCCCATCACGGTCGACGGAGATAGAAGAATTGCAACGGAGTGTGAGGAAGGAGACGCGGCCTACGCGGAAGTCGCCTACGCGGTGGAAGAGCTCAAAAACCACCGGGCCAATATTGACCCGGCAGACATGTCACCACTCAAGAAACCGACTACAGATTCCGAGTCGCCCCTCAAGTTCAAACCAACGGATGACACGAAGACAGTCGACTTCGTCCCTAGCTCTTCATCCAAGCAGTTTACCATTGGAACGGGTCTGGACCCCAAATAGAAAGCGCGCTCATCGAATTCATCCGTGAGAATCGGGACATCTTCGCATGGAAACCCTCTGACATGCCGGGTGTACCGAGAGAATTCGCTGAGCACCATCTTAATATTGACCCAAAATGCAAACCTGTCCAACAATACCTCCGCAGGTTTAACGAGGAGCGACGGAAGGCGATTGGAGAGGAAGTCGCCCGTCTTTTAGCCGCCGGGTTCATCATGGAAGTCTTTCACCCCAAATGGCTAGCTAACCCGGTGTTAGTACTCAAGAAGAATGGCACTTTCCGTATGTGTATTGACTATACGGACCTCAACAGAGCTTGCCCCAAGGATCCTTTCGCTCTTCCCCGCATCGACCAAATCATTGACTCGGTGGCGGGATGCGAACGATTGTGCTTTTTGGATGCTTATTCAGGTTATCATCAGATCAAAATGGCTGTGGAAGATCAAGAAAAGACTGCTTTCATAACCCCCTTCGGGGCCTTTTGCTATGTGTCCATGCCATTCGGGCTCAAGAGCGCAGGGGCGACTTACCAACGCTGCATCCAGAATTGTCTTCACAGCCAAATTGGCCGCAACGTCCATGCTTATGTTGACGACATTGTGATCAAGACCCGCCGGGAGGAGACACTTCTGGAAGACCTTAAGGAAACCTTTGATAATTTACGGGTATATCAGATGAAGCTAAATCCTACCAAGTGCGTTTTCGGCGTACCTGCGGGAAAACTACTGGGTTTCTTGGTATCGGAGCGCGGCATCGAGGCTAACCCGGACAAAATTGAAGCGGTTACCTCCCTCGGCAAGCCGACGAATGTTAACCAAGTTCAGCGATTGGCGGGTCGTATTGCGGCTCTCAGTCGTTTTGTAAGCCGCCTCGGAGAAAAGGCGATTCCGCTCTATCAATTGTTGAGGAAGTCTGACCGATTCGTGTGGACAGAGGAAGCTGACGAGGCACTTCAGGCCTTGAAACATCAATTGGTTAACCCGCCGGTCCTGGCGGCCCCGACTGAAAAGGAGCCTATGCTCCTGTATATCGCCGCGAATTCCAAACCGGTCAGCGTGGCTGTGGTCGTCGAAAGAAAGGAGGAAGGAAAGGAATACCCGGTACAACGCCCGGTGTACTTTATCAGTGAGGTGTTAACTCTTTCCAAACAGCGATACCCACATTGGCAGAAACTGGTCTATGGGGTGTTCATGGCGAGTCGGAAGCTTAAACATTATTTCCAAGAACACCCAATCACCGTGGTCAGTTCCGCGCCCCTCGACGACGTCATCCAAAACCGCGAGGCAACAAGGCGAATCGCCAAATGGGCAATAGAACTTGGGTCACATCACATTCAGTATACCCCCCGCACGGCTATCAAGTCCCAGGCACTAGTTGATTTCGTCAATGATTGGACGGAGCTTCAGGCTCCGGAAGATCGGCCTGACCTTACCTATTGGACTATTTATTTTGATGGATCCAGGCAGTTGGAGGGCTCGGGGGCTGGTGTGGTGTTGATATCCCCTCTAGGAGATAAGTTCTGCTACGTCCTCCGGCTCATGTTCCCTTGTACAAATAATGCGGCAGAGTATGAAGCTCTGCTTCACGGTTTGCGACTAGCAAAAGAGATGAACCTAACCCGAGTCAGATGTTTTGGGGACTCAGATCTGGTGGCGCAACAGGTTTCGGGCACCTGGGACTCTCGAGATCCTATGATGGCGGCTTACAGGCGAGCCGTATCTGACGTGGCGGGCTATTTTCATGGGTACCAGGTTGATCATGTTGATCGGTGACTCAACGAAGCAGCTGATGCCCTCTCGCAACTCGGCTCACAAAGAAAACCGGTCCCCCCTAGTGTCTTCTTGGATGTCCTGCATAAACCGTCCGTGACTATACCCACGGAGGTGGAATTGGCAATACCAGATCCCGAGTCTCAGCTTGTGGCGGCTCTCCATATCGCTCCGGATTGGGCTCTTCCTTATCTAGCTTATCTTGCTCGTGGCGAGTTACCCACTGACGAAGTTTTGGCTCGCCAGATTGTTTGGCATAGCAAGTCCATGGTCATCATTAATGGCGAGCTATATAAACGAAGTGCTTCAGGGGTCTTTCAGCGGTGCATTTCCTCCGAGGAAGGATGCACGATCCTTAATGACATCCATTCTGGAGACTGCGGACATCACGCCGGGTCACGTTCTTTGGTATCAAAAGCCTTTCGACACGGTTTCTTCTGGTTGACGGCTCACGCAGATGCAGAAGATATAGTATGGCGGTGTGAGGGGTGCCAACGATAAGGGAGACAGGCTCATGTGCCGGCTCAAGAATTGAGGATGATCCTCATTACTTGGCCTTTCGCGGTCTGGGGGCTGGACAAGGTCGGTCCCTTTAAGATGTCCTCCAACAAGAAAACTCACTTATTGGTGGCGATTGATAAATTCACTAAATGGATTGAGGCGGAGCCAGTTGGGACTTGCGACGCGGAGACTGCGGTAAAATTTCTGAAGAAGCTGATTTTCCGTTTTGGATATCCGCACAGTATCATCACGGACAATGGTACTAACTTGTCCCAAGGAGCGATGCTGGATTTCTGTCGCCGTGAACATATCCGGCTTGATATCTCTGCAGTTGCTCACCCGCAGTCAAACAGACAGGCCGAGCGGGCGAATCAGGAAGTTTTGCGAGGGATCAAACCTCGGCTCATAATTCCCCTGGAAAGAACTCCAGGATGTTGGGTGGAGGAGTTACCTTCGGTATTATGGAGCATCCGAACCACCCCGAATCGGTCCACGGGGTTCACCCCTTTCTTCTTGGTCTATGGTGCAGAGGCCGTCCTCCCTACTGACATAAGGCATGATTCTCTTAGAGTCGCCGCATATGTGGAGCAAGACAACAAGCTGGCGCGTCAGGACTCTTTGGATGCCTTGGAAGAGGCACGTGACTTAGCAGCGGCTCGTTCGGCGATCTATCAGCAAGATCTGCGGCGTTATCATGGTCGCCGGGTGAAGAGTCGGACCTTCCAGGAAGGCGATTTGGTGCTTCAACTGATACAAGATCGGGCAGGCATGCACAAGCTTTCGCCCCCTTGGGAGGGACCTTTCGTTGTCAGCAAGAACCTCCACAATGGTTCTTACTACTTGATGGATCTTCGGCCTGATCGACCGACTACGGGGGCTGAGTCAACTCGCCCTTGGAATATTGCCCATTTGCGGCCTTATTACACTTGAGTTCTTAAAACTCCATGCTTTGTAAGTTTTTCAGTTTTCATTATGGAATAATATAATGTTTCCCTGACTCGGGGGCTTCTTCTTTAAGAAAAAGAAACAGCAATTTCATGACATCCTGTTGCGACCTTATGAGCCGACAGAACATGCATTAAGGGTGGGTGCATGAGCTTTCTGACTCGCCTCCCCCTGTCGCGACCTTATGAGCCGACGAAACCTCCATTGAGGGTGGGTGCACGAGTTTTCTGACTCGCCTCCCCCTGTCGTGACCGTATGAGCCGACGAAACCTGCATTAAGGGTGGGTGCACGAGCTTTCTGACTCGCCTCCTCCTGTCGCGACCTTATGAGCCGACGAAACCTGCATTGAGGGTGGGTGCACGAGCTTTCTGACTCGCCTCCCCCTGTCGCGACCGTATGAGCCGACGAAACCTGCATTAAGGGTGGGTGCACGAGCTTTCTAACTCGCCTCCCCCTGTCGCGACCTTATGAGCCGACGAAACCTGCATTAAGGGTGGGTGCACGAGCTTTCTGACTCGCCTCCTCCTGTCGCGACCGTATGAGCCGACGAAACCTGCATTAAGGGTGGGTGCACGAGCTTTCTGACTCGCCTCCTCCTGTCGCGACCTTATGAGCCGACGAAACCTGCATTGAGGGTGGGTGCACGAGCTTTCTGACTCGCCTCCCCCTGTCGCGACCATATGAGCCGACGAAACCTGCATTAAGGGTGGGTGCACGAGTTTCCTGACTCGCCCCCTCCTGTCGCGATCATATGAGCCGACAAAATTACTCGTGTTATGATTTGACCTTGGAAATTTTATTTTCACAGATAATGTGCTCAAGGTTTTCATCCTTGGCGGATTGAGCATTTCAGGCGGTTCTGATAAGGATTAACAAAATATTTTAAACCGCCTCAAAGGCGGTATAAGGGTTTCTTGCAGAAGATGTCATCAAAAGATAGTACTGACTATTACATGGCTCTTGGGCCAAATTCAAGGAAAATCTATCCCGCTAAGTCCTGGCGTGAGCTCTGACCAGCTTCGATTTGTAAATCGCCCAAGACCCAATTGCATCTGGACAAAGAGGCGAAATCGTCTTCAACGGTCAAGATTGATGCCAGGTCTGTCTCCCAGTCAAAGGGATTCTTGGGTCGCAAAGGGATAAGGTTGGTCACCATGAAGGTTGGCGGGTTGATTTTCTTATTCTTTTCATCGTAAGCCGCCTGATATTTTGTCAAGTCAAGGCTGGCGGCAAGTTGAGTCGCGGCCAGTCAAGAATCCTTGACAACCTTCTGGTAGTCTTCTTCCACGAACTCCGAGCCGTCATCTTTAAGCTGAGGGAAGCCGGCAACTACTTCTTCCAAATTAATTTCTGGAGCATACGCCGGGCAGCGACTCAGAGCCGTCAAGACACCCTTCCGGGCGGCTTATTGGGTTAACTCGCCGATCTGGGGAGGCAGTGTGAATAGATATCCAAGCACCTTCTTGATGGAAGTTATAGGCTCCTTTGCACCGATCACAGCTTTGACGGTCAGCACACTACCTGTGTACAGTTGTTCCGTCAGTGTATAGATCGCCTTCAGCATCAACACGCTGTCGTCTTGCAGATTGGCGACTCTCGAGCCTGTGATTAAATAACCGGTAAGTTAAACATTAAGGAATTTGCCCAAGGAAGAGGATAAGATTGGAGAGTTAGGTAAAGCTTACCAAAGATGGCTTGTGTCATGTTGGAAATATGGCGCTTTAAGCTGGATAGTTCCTACTGCACAGTTGCCAGCTTTGCTTCTGCTTTTTCGGCTCTTGTCAAAACCGCGCTGTGGTCAGCCTGAGTTCTTTCTAACTCGGCTTTGAGCTTTTCCAGTTCAACCAGAGCCAACTTATATTTTTCTTCCGACTGAGTTCGGGCATCTTGTTGGTCAGCCAAGTTTTTCCTTAAGTCGCCAGGGCCAGTTCGGTCTGGGCAAGGCTTTCCTGTTCAAAATTTAAAACAAAGACAAGTCTCAGAATTATTGCAAAGCAATACCCCTGACACTTGGGGGCTAATGTATAATTTCTCAAGGGAAATTATACAGAAATCAAGACCCGGCTCATCATTTTACTGATGACCCGGCCCCTGGGGGTTACTGGTCGCAACGCTTTTTAAAAGACCCGGCTCATCATTTTACTGATGACCCGGCCCTTGGGGGTTACTGGGAATAATACAGAGTATAAAGTTTACCTCATGCTTGTTATTTAACATCTTTAGCAGATTCTTTTCCATCTCGTAACTCGCTTCCAGGCGACTTGCGAAGCCAGAATAGAGCTCTTTAAACTCCAGACCTGCATAGTCAGAAAGTTTCGCCTTGGAAGGCCCAGACTCGGGTATTGATGGAGAAGGGGATGCTATATGTTTGGAGAGGATTGTCTCTGCCGGCTTGGAGAAACCAAAACCAGTGATGACCACAGCATCTGGGTCATCAGCTGTCACCATTACGACCGGTGATCTAGGGACATCCGTTGATCCTTTGGGCGACTCAGGAGGGTTTGCTTGAATTGACGGCTCGTTTTGACTCGGATCTTCTTGAGTCAGAGTAGCTTTCCTTGGAGGTTCAGAAGTGGCGTCTGGGATTGATCCACTGGTCTTCCTCTTTTTGGCTTGCGCCCTAATGAAAGAGATAGGCGTGTCAAAAAATTAAAAAGAGTATTATTCTCAAGGGTCAGGACAAGGAACTTACCCCGGGACTCGGATCATTGGTGGAAGGGTCGACATCACTTAGTCGCCAGAAGTGGGGGGAGAATCCTGCAGAATTTGTACATCGATAATACTGGCGGGTTATGACTGTGATCCAAAGCAGCACGAACGATGGTTGCTCAAATAAGAAAAGGAGGTACCTCGCTTGGTTTTCTTTTGTTCCTTGTTGGCAAGCCAGGTGTCAGGTCGCCAGAATGACTTCGCGTTTTCCGTTTCGAGGCGTGCTGCATTTTCTTCAGTAAGAAATTTGGGTCCAAATGGGCATTTGGATGTGAGAGAGGTACTTTCCCACATGTTCGCCGGGCCGGCTTAGGTGGAGAAGGAGATGAATCGGAGGAGACGGAAATTACCTCGACAGAGTCTTCCTGGCTCTCGTTATCTTCATTCTATTATAAGAGGAGCGAGAGATAAATAAAAGTTAAAAGGTGATAAGTGGCGAGTGAAAATGAGGACGGATTGGTACCTCTGAGAGTGCGTCGCCAGCTTGAGATTCGTCGACTTCAGATGGCTCGGCCGCAGCCGATTTGCCTTTGCATTTGTTTTTCTTGGAAGGCGGCTTAGCACTCTTCATGGCTTGTTTCTTAGGTCTCCTAGACCTGAACTTGTCGCCTTTCTGGAAGAGGATATGGCATGAAGTCATGATGACAGTAAAACAGATGAAATAAAAGTTGAGGGCGAGTTAGCTTTGGTTACCTTGGGTGCCGGGTTAATCTTGCAGAAGGGCTTAAGGCCGATTTGGCCGCATTTCGCTGCAGGTTCGCCGGTCAGCTTCCTGATGATGGTGACGATGTCTTTTTCCGTTAATGCTGTGTGGAAGTAGCATTGGGGATGATCCAGAGTACCGTCAAATTCGCACATCAGGCCGTCTCGGCGGCTCAGAGGAAGGATCCGCCATTCGACTCAGCAGCGAATCAAGTCAACCCCGGTGAGACCGTTGTTCGTCAAGGATCTCAGTTCGGACAGAATTGGGACGAATTCCGACTCTTCCTCCTCGGTGAGCTTGTCGGGGAGCTTGAAGTTGACTGGAAGGCCGCTTGGCCTGTAACCCTGAAGTTTGTTTTCGCCGGCAGGGGATGTTTCCTTGCAGTAGAACCAAGAGTCACCCCAGCCTTTGGGATGGCTAGGCATAGTGAGTGCAGGGAACGGACTGTCCCTGCGACGCTAGACGTTGACCCCGCCGAGTTCCAAACTGGGGCCATTGTGGAATTCCGTATGGCGATTCAAGTGGAAAAAGTACCAAAACAGAGGGACGGAAGGCTCGATCCGCAAATAAGCTTCGCAAAGGACTTGGAATTGACTTAGGTTGCTTATGGAATTGGGTCCCAAATCCTGGAGTCGGACGTTCATAAAATTCAGGGCGTCTCTAAGGAATTTAGATCCGGGCGGTTTAAAACCCCGTTCTAAGTGTTCCACAAAAACTACTATCTCCCCTTCCTTGGGGTTGGGTAGGTCTTCTCCTAACCCGGTACGCCATCCAATGACGTCTTGAGGATCCAAGCAGCCCGCTTTCACGTAATTCGCCAAAACAGCATCGTCAACTTTGGTGGGTAGCCAATCACTCTTGAAAACGGCACCCATGCTACAAATAGGCAAGAAAATGGTATTACATGTCTCGAACATTTACTGTGTGAGTCGGGACTAGCTTCTGCTTAACCCGCCGGATTGGGAGGCCGGGTTAGGCTGATGTAGCGACCTATCGGAGCAGGGCTATTCTCAGAAGCGACGCTACTGTGGGTGGTAAAATTTATTCTCTCCGAAACGCTAAGGGAAGGACGAGGTTTCCAAACAGCTTTTTGCAAACAGTGAAAGAGGAATGGATCTATTCAACAGATATAAAAGCTTACGGACATGGCTAGAACATGAACGATGTGTGATCAGGATGGTGCCTTATGTTTAAAAAGACTAGCCTGTTTCAAAAATTCGCAAGGGCACAGATGGATAGCAGTGTTCGAAGCACTGGGTGCCCTAATGGCGCTATGACTAATCAGTTCGACAGCTAAGATGGTAACGAGCATAGAGCTTCGGGACTATGGCAATGGCGGCAGCTAGAAACAAAAAAGTAAATCTACCCTTAAAGAAGGGGAAACAGCGATCTAACCTGGAGATCTTGGTTGAAGACCCTCGGCGGCGGTGGAGCCTGGCGACGGCGACGACGTGCGGGCGGCGCTCGAGCTCCTCGAACGGCGCCGGAGCTCTTCGAACGGCGACGGCTTGCGGGTGGCGCCGGAGCTCCTCGAACGGCGACGGCTTGCGGATGGCGCCGGAGCTCCTCGAACGGCGACGGCTTGCGGGCAGCACTTGGAGTTCTTCGGACGGGGGTGGAGTTCGCGGCCGGCGGCGAAGCCTTCGGGATGCGGAGCGTGTTCTTCTCGCTGAGATGATGTTGGAGGCATTGACGAGACTGGTGGGTGGCCGGTGTCAGCCCTGTCCCTTCCGCCTATTTATCAGGACGGGCGCGGGGATCGAGGCGTTATGAGCGGGAACCTTTGGGGAAGGAAAGATTCGCCATGATGACGTCCGGAAATTTTGGGATAATGACGCATTAAAAGATCCGTTGGGATTGTGTTGGAGTTCCCGAAAATCGAGGGCTAAGGAAAGTACTGACGGGAAATGCGTTGGCGGCTCAGAGACTTTTGCCGGTACCAGTTGGCGAGTTAAGATTTCTGGTGTACGGAGGAACACAGAGGAGTGAATCGCCTTCGACTAAAATGGAAGCATTGGCGTGAAGATTCAAGTCAATTTGGGGCCTAATGTTGGGGATATTGCCTGCTAAAGTGACCCGGCAAGTATGGGCCGGGTTACTGTTAAGGCGATTCATCCTTTAAGGCTAGTTGGGCCTCAGCCCGGGCGGTTCAAAGTTGCAGGATGGTTATGATTTACGGAAGGACTCTGGGTTTGGCAAGACGGCGACTTAGAGACCGCGGTGGTCACGATTTGTAAAAAGGAAGGGACTCTTGTAAACCCCAAGGCTTTGACCTATATATAAAGGCGAGTCTGGAGGTGGAGAGGTAGGTTAGAAATCATCGAGTGCTAGGTTTAGGCGAGTTACGCCTTCCTTGTAATCGAATCCACATCAATACATACAAAGCAGGACATAGGCTATTACCTCTTCTCGAGGGGCCGAACCTGGGTAAATCGCCGTGTCTCTCCCGCTTAACCCCTTTGAGTCGCCACCAAGGTGCGATGGCTCCAGTACTAAGTCCTTTCACGAGGACATCTGCCGTGACAAAACCACGACACCTTGTCTTCAACATCAAGACATCCAATGAGATCCTAAACAGAGAACTGTTGTCTCTTGTATTTCAGAGAGGTAACAAAATTGTTCCACGAAGGTCAAAGCTTGGCAATGGTGCCTCCGTCCACAAACTTGTTCGGTGCTATCCCACAGACAACAGCGCCAGAAATTGACACGTTGACAGAGGCTGGGCTTGCGTTGGTTTTTCCCTTGAAGAGGAAATGGTGATGCACCACAGGAGCAGTAAGTATTTCCCTCAGTTTGAGAACCAAGGTATCGATCCAGAAGGAGGGTCTCGTCAAGTCCAGAGTACCTGCGCAAACACAAACAAGCTTGCACCCAACGCTTCAAAGGGGTTGTCAATCCCTTCAAGATTGTTTGCAAAGTGAGATCTGAAGGCGGAAGGTGCAACGAAGTAAAAAAGTGCAAGGCTGAAAATATGGTGTGGAGTAGACCCTCGGGGCCATAGTGTTCACTAGAGGCTTCTCTCAAAATAGCAAGTATTACGGTGGGTGAAAAAATTACTGTCGAGCAATTGATAGAACCGCGCAAAGTCATGACGATATCTAAGGCAATGATCATACATATAGGCATCACGTCCAAGTCAAGTAGACCGATACTTTCTGCATCTACTGCTATTACTCCACACATCGACCGCTATCCAGCATGCATCTAGTGTATTGAGTTCATGACGAACAGAGTAACGCTTTAAGCAAGATGACATGATGTAGAGTGATAATCTCAAACCAATGATGAAAACCCCATATTTTTACCCTTGATGGCAACAATATGATGCATGCCTCGCTACCCCTTCTGTCACTGGGTGAGGTCACCGCACGGTATGAACCCAAAACCAAGCACTTCTCCCATTGCAAGAATCATAGATCTAGTTGGCCAGACAAAACCCACAACTCGAAGAGAATTACAAGGATATGAAATCATGCATAAGAGAGATCAGAAGAAACTCAAATAAGATTCATAGATAATCTGTTCATAAATCCACAATTCATCAGATCTCGACAAACACACCGCAAAAGAAGGTTACATCGGATAGATCTCCATGAAGATCATGGACAACTTTGTATTGAAGATTCAAGAGAGAGAAGAAGGCATCTAGTTACAAGCTATGGACCCGTAGGTCTATGTTGAACTACTCACGCATCTTCGGAGAGGTCATGGTGTTGATGAAGAAGCCCTCCGTGTCCGAATCCCCCCTCTGGCAGGGTACCAGAACGTGCCCCAGATGGGATCTTGCGGAGACAGAAGCTTGCGGCGGCGGAAAAGTACTTTCGATGGTCTCCTGATTTTTTGGATTTTTAGGGAATATATAGGCGCAACCCCTAGGTCAGGGGACGCTCAGGGGGCCCACAAGCCTGGATGGCACGGCTTCTCCCCTGGTCGCGGGGTGGGGGCTTGCGGGGCCTCTGGGGCTCCCCTGCCTTGGCTCCCAAGCTCCCCGATCTTCTTCCGTTCCAGAAAAAATGTTTTCAGGGATTTTCTTTCGTTTGGACTCCGTTTCAAAATCTCCTCTGAAAGGGGTCAAAAACATGGAAAAAACAGGAACTGGCACTTGACACAGAGTTAATAAGTTAGTCCCAAAAAATAAAAGGCATGCAAAACATCCAAAGTGTGACAAGATAATAGCATGAAACCATCAAAAATTATAGATACGTTGGAGACGTATCATCCGGCAACACAAACTTGAAGTACTCAAGTTCCTTCGCGAGAGATTGTATATCATGAGCTTGTTGAACAACACGGCGCTCATCGGTCTTCTTGTAGTCATAGAATTGTTCCATGACATATAACTGGCTGCCCCATAAAGAATTACGAGAGGCGGGGTTCCGCATGCCTGTTGTCCCTTCTCACGGTGCATGCCGGAAGAAGGGATGGAGAATACTTGGTGGTGGCGGATTGATCTGGAACGGTGCAAACCCATATGTTGTGATGACGGCTAGGGTTGGCAGGAACCTCACCTATATATATGCGCGGTAGGGTGAAGAGACGTGGACGGACCCACGTCCGAGTCCGTTACAGCCCAAGAAACGACGTCTCAGATCGTGGTTAATCAGTTAAGGACTCTCTGTTCCTGACCAGCAAAAATAAGTGTGTAGGTATAAGCTCGGCTCGTCTCAATCCCGCAACCCGCGGCGCGTCGTGACAAGGCGTGGCATGGCGAGGCGGCCAAGGAGGAGGAGTGCGCGAGTGCCTCTTCTATTCTGACTCTCTTACAAGTGCTTGTTGTTTTCCCTTGTTCCAATAAGAGTCGCTATGATGAATCTATTTGTACCCTTGGCCAACTAATATAAATGTTCCATGTATATATTATGTGATACATTACATTGTTTACATTTTCCCATGTTGTTTCCTATAAATCAATAATTTTAGATAAAGACCATACATTTTCCCATGTTGTTTCCTATAAATCAATAATTTTAGATAAAGACCATACATTTTCCCATGTTGTTTCCTATAAATCAATCAAACATTATTTGTGTTTTGCGCCTGTTATGAAAACTATTATCGCTGACCGATGAGGGGTGGTCGGTGGACACATACAACTTTGAATGCTATCTTGCTGGTCAATCAAGAGCATATAAAACCACCAAATTGCCCACTAAACATATAAAAATATGTAGTATTCTTGGGCAGTTGTATACACAGTTTGCCGATGACCCAAAACGTCACACAATAATCGGATGTCCAGCCTATTTCTCGCCTTCATTCTATTTCGTGTTGAGCAGCTTGGACGTACAATTATAGTCTTGTGTGCCCTCACATATTCTTCGTTGCAAATGGGAGATATGACTTTCCACTAAAAACAAAAGGAGTGTGAGAGAAAGTTCGTTCATAGAGTATATTTAGTTAATAAATTTCAATCCAAATATAAATACATTGACCTTGGCCGTGTTTCGCACACGAAACATCTCTAAATTAGTTACAAGATTTGGTTTTGTGTACAAACCTACTCTAGTAATATTCGGAGCTGGTTGTTAATATGAACTAAATTTAGTATTTCTAGATTCGGAGTTAATTACTTAAAAAAATTAACGGACTATAAATGAGATGTCCAAGGAAATACCACTGAAAACCCTATATCTCCACCCACCCCTTCATCACATCCTCTTGGTCCCCAAAGTTAGGCTCTCTCTACCGAGAACCCCTTTGACAGGACCTCAATGTTTCAGGTACGCAAAGTTAGGCTCTCTCTACCGAGAACCCTTTTACATGACCTCCATGTTTCAGGTCTGCAAAGATTTGTCAAATTAACCATTGTGTGATTAAAAAATTAAAATGATTTACGAAACAACTGTTGCGGATGGCAATATTTTACAGGTAGTGTTGTCAAAAAAATGACATGACATATATGCTGTAAATGAGGGACTGTGTTAATCATGGAGTCATTAACACCATGAGACTGATAGTGATGTATCTATGATAAAACATGAAAACAATTCGTCATGTGACACTGTATACTGGGGCATGTCACATGTAGATTTCTCTATTCTAATCATTCTTTAGTGAAAACGTCAATGAGCCAAGATTTAATTAAGTGCGAGCATGCATTATAATTTTGTTGTTTCTTTGAGAATAGTTATGCAGTGCATTCACATGATAGCAAAGTGAGTAGGATGGTGGACGAGAACTAGGTTGAGGCAGCCATCATGATATGGTTCTTGGCTTGTTGCTACCATGTGCATGTCATGTTTGTCTTAAGTATCAATTCGTGCATCCTATGGACCACGTGACTAAGCTACTTGGCCATTTGTACACCTAGATAGCGCAATAATGCTTTGTGAACCATCTTCAACAAAACGTGAAACATGCAGAGGGAAGTGGAAAAAAAATTGCACACCTAGATGGAGCAATAATGCTTTGTTCCATAATGTGTTCTCTCTCATATGAATGTGATTTTCTCTATTCATTAATGGTGTATGCAGTAGTTACCGGGAAGATTTAATTTATTTTTTTTTGAGTTAATTACACCAACTCATACATAACTATTAGTATTCTTCCATAATTATTCTCTTCCATAACTCATACATAACTGTTAGAATACATAATTATTTTTGAAGATGTAATTTGTTGAATGTGCACCACCTTCAACAAAACATGAGGCATGCAGAGGCAAGTGGGAAAAGAACAGAAAAGTTTGCACACCTGGATGGGGCAATAAAATTTTCTTCCATAATGTATTCTCTCTCGTCTGAATGTGGTTTTCTCTATTGATTAATGGTGTATGCAGTAGTTATTGGGAAGATGTTATTTGTTTTTATGAGTCATAACAGAACAGAGGGAGTACTGCTAGGTTATCCCTCATGGTCAATCCAAATGCATAGTTTTGACCACACAAATGTTATACTGATAAATGCATCGTAGCTGTCGTCCTAAAACTACTCCATCGTAGCTGTCGTCCTCAAAAACTACTCCATCGTAATTCCTAATCAACCAAACATGAGACATGCAGAGGCAAGTGGCAAAAGAAAAGAAAAGTTTGCACACCTAGATGGGGCAATAAAATTTTCTTCAATAATGTGTTCTCTCTAGTCTGAATGTGGTTTTCTCTATTGATTAATGGTGTATGCAGTAGTTATTGGGAAGATGTAATTTGTTTATTTTAGTCATAAAAGAACAGAGGGAGTACTACTAGGGTATCCCTCATGGTCAATCCAAATGCATAGTTTTGACCACACAAATGTTATACTGATAAATGCATCGTAGCTGTCGTCCTCAAAAACTACTCCCGCCATCACGGTTTACAAGGCGTGCTTGGATGATCTCTAGAACCTATGTAGTTATCGATTGGCTGTGAGATGGGCTAAAAAATAGCATCAATAATACTCATGCGCCTAATGAGATGAGAAATTAACACGACGCATGCATGCAGGAGTAGTACTAATTAACACGGCGCATGCATGCATGTCTATTGTGGAAACACATGTAAATTTAAATGTGTCTTCTAAACATGACGGAGTGTGGTACCGACCATGAATTCGTAATTAATGGGCACTACGTACATTCTACTACTATAACTGATGCGGAGATGATGCGCTCCTCTGTGATATTTTTGTGAAATATCTGCTCCTCTATGATTTTGAAACAGAACGTGTTTGGTAACGGAGGAAAATACGAATATAAAATAGGGAAATAGGCTAGAAAATCCCACATTAAACAGCAACATATGATCATTATTTAAATTATGTATGAAATAGTCTATGGATATAAAAGTTCAATAATTAGTAACTACCTATGACCATTATTTAGTATGCAGAAGATTATTGAGTGCATGGTTGAAAGAAAGAGATGGAAACAAAAGGGTTACGTCCACCGAGCATGGTATGGATTAGTTGGGTAATGGGTCTACTAGTGCCGAGAGTAGACAAAAGCAATGTTGTCTTTCAGCTCACCTCCACTATTCATCACCTCCATTATTTCGGATCACGGAGTCATCACCTCCACAGTTGTGATGTGCCTTCTCTAGTGCAGAAGTGGCAACTTGACTTGTAAACTTGGTTGCTCAGTAGAAAACATATTATGTATTGCCCCATCCAGATGTCCACAGGGCTAGGTCACATCGTCGAAATGATGATAAGGATTGAGTCATCAGTCCTAGCTGGTGCGTACACTGAAGTACGGTAGCTGCACTTAGATCTAGGATCCTCGATATGAAATTTCACTCTCCTATGCCATGACGATACTAGACATTTGCACAAATTAATATTCACAATAGAGAAATCATCTTTAACGTAAATCAAAGCAAACGATATGCCCTCTTTCACTAGGTCTGCAAGCCAGATGCAAAACTGAAAGTTAACCAAGTCACCAGCTTGGCAAGCAGATGCAAACGCTGAAATTTAAATGACCTTTTACAAATTTAAGTCATCGTTGTAAATGTAAGTCACCAACTTGGCCATGAATTCATAATTAGTGCGCATTGCATTCTATTAATATAAGTGATGAGGTGACGAGGCACTCCTCTATGATTTTTGTAGAGTACGTGCTTGGTAACTATTGTAAACGTGCTGGTCACTTAGTAAACTTTCAAATCATGCAAGACCACTGTGCATGGCTACGTCGGTTGAGTAAAATAGGCATGCATGCATGAACACGTGTGACACAACGAACGGATAGATTTGCACCAAAAATAATATCCATGTATATTCAAGACTTCCAGTTATTGCAGAAATTGAGTGGTGCCTAGCTATGTCCAACACTCATAACACACCGCCATACCTCTATAAATAGGAGTCTGGCGTTGTAGGATTTCCATCAATCCAACGTAACCATTTCTCATTCTACTTGAGAAATTAAGGCCAACCAGCCAACCATGGCAACCAACAAGAGTATTAAGAGCGTGGTTATTTGTGTTCTCATATTGGGTTTAGTTCTGGAGCAGGTCCAAGTAGAAGGCAAGAGTTGCTGCAAGAACACGACGGGCAGAAACTGCTACAACGCCTGCCGTTTCGCCGGTGGTTCCCGACCAGTCTGCGCAACTGCTTGTGGTTGTAAAATCATAAGCGGCCCAACATGTCCTAGGGACTATCCTAAGCTGAATCTTCTCCCTGAATCCGGTAAAGAGATATCATTTTTATTCTTCCCAACTTGTTGATAATTACCTACTAATAGAAAATTAATTATTTGCATACTTGTGGTTCAAATTACTTTTGTAGGTGAACCAAATGCGACTGAGTACTGCACAATTGGATGCAGGACTTCCGTTTGTGACAACATGGACAATGGTAATTTTAATTGACCAGTTTTATTTTTGTTTTTACCGGCAGAAAAAATATTGTGTTTTAGACATACATAACCTCAACTATTTTGTAACAGTTTCCCGTGGCCAAGAGATGAATTTCGACATGGGACTCTGCAGCAACGCATGTGCCCGTTTCTGTAATGATGGTGAAGTCATTCAGTCTGTTGAAGCCTAATCATGCCTTCTTGGGCATGATTTCTATGGCCAAGGTCGTTTTGTCATTTTCTGTTCAACAATCTTGATACCATCACCAGATCGAAGCAAATGTATCATCTTAGTTATGTATTTCTGTTTTTTCCCTCGTTCCAATAAGAGTCGCCACGATGAATCTATTTATACCCTTGGCTTAATATAAAAGTTCCATGGATATATTATGTGATACACCACAATTTTTAAATTTTTTAATGTTGTTTCTTGTATATCAATTGTTTCATATTAAGACCATACATTTTGCGATTATATTTACGTTCGAACATATGAGCTATCATGTTTTTACCGTGAAAGTTTTCTCCACTAAATATTAATTAGGCGTTACATGTTATATAGGAACACGAAGGGCCATCAACTGGCTAGTCGAACAGAATGTTGCTAACAGGAAATTAATGGTCATCACCAACATGTTTAGCATATTTTAGGAGAACTATGATCACTAAGGGACGAGGGGCGGTCGGTGAAGACATATAAATTTGATTGCTATCTCGTTAGTCCACGACGAGCGTATATAACCACCAAAATGCACCTTAAAATATGAAAATTTCTAGTGTTATAGGGAATTTGTATATATTGTTTCGCGATGAAACAAATCGTCACACAATAATGGGATCGGCTATATTTTTGTGTCAATGGTATTTTCTTTTGAGCATCTTGAACCTAGCATTATAGACTTGTGCTCCCTCATATTGTGGCCTTGTAATTGGGAGACATGGCTTTGGACTACAAACCAAATGAATATGAGAGTATGTTCATAGAATCACTTTAAGTAATAAAATATAAATCAAAATAAAAAACGCAGTGGCCTCGGCCGTGTTTCAGTCACAAAACTGATCGAAATTAGTTACTGGAGATGGTTTTATGTACAAACCAACCCTAATAATACTCATAGTTTGTTTCTTGTTCACTGGATGTATCTATGATAAAACTTGAGAAAAAATCTTCATGTGAGTCAATATACTGGGGCAACTCACACGTATATATTTCTTTATTCTGAATATTGTTTACTGAAAATGTCAATAGGCCAAGATTTAATGAACTGCGGGTATGTAATATAAATTTGTTTACTGAAAATGTCAATAGGCCATGATTTAATGACGCTCGCTTAGCTGCAGGAACATGTGTGTTAACCTCGATAGGCATAAATAAGTTAACCGTGAAGGACAACAACGTATACACCATAGAGGATATATTTTTTTCTTGCTGGAAAGGGACCATAGAGACGTAAGAGACAAGAATAATAGCATCTCTAGCAGGCCCCGTACAGTGCCCCGACCCATAAAATAATCGTCAAAATACGGGTTCGGAAAAAGTTGTCCGATCAAACCCCTTAAACGCGTCGGACCCGTAAATATTTTTGCGTGGCGTTGTAAAATTGCCACCCCAACCCGCGAAAACGCAGATTCTCCCCTGTATATATCAAGAGCGGTTGACGGGTGAGACATTTGAGCCCACGCTTTTCCCCCCTCCCACCACCGTCGGGCTGCCTCCTACGATTCCGGACATATCAGCCGCCGGGATCATGTCGGTGGGCCACCACAGGCACGGGATTGACCCCTACCCCTTCCTACTGCCTTGGTCGGTCGAAAAGTTGCAGATCGGCGACTGTTTGTCGTGCCTTCCGCATCTGACATTTCCGGCCGCCAACGGTTGCGCCAAGCGATGGATTGGTCGTGGAGCACTTCGCACAGCGCCGACAAAGCCATGCAGGTACTGGTCCATCCTGTAGTTGTCGTCGTTGGTTTGCCGGAAAGGACTCGGCTGAACGTCGAACGAGCTCGGTTCTTGCCCAATGGCTCACCGGCTTGCCGATGCCATTTATACAGTGCGACGACTACACAGAGAAAGTGTTGTGACTCACATCTGTCACGCGGCATCACCTCGGATGGGTATTCTTGAAATGCAATAACAACGGGTTATATTCCTTTTCAGTTCGACAAAGATTTGGTGAATCACTATGTATCCAATGCCTTTGAAGAAAATAAAGAAGCAAAAAAATGCGTTTTCATGCTCCAAATTGAAATGCAAATAAGTGACTCAAATTGAATGCAAGCCAGATACAAACACTGTAAACTTAATCACCTTTTACTAGTTTAAGTAACCATTTAAAAATCAAATTAAGTCATCATTTATAAATCTGAGTCACGAGCTCAGCCATGAATTAAAAATTAGTGGGCACTGAATTCTACTACTATAAATGGTGAGGTGAAGAGGCAGTCCTCTATGATTTGGTCACTCGTTTTACTTTATTAACCAAATTTATGGTTAATAAGAACTAGAGGGAAAGGTTGGGACTGAAGGCGCATCAGAGTACACCACCATGACGAGCAGTTGCATTATCCTGTCCGAGAGCGGGTTCAAACTACCGCAATGCTCGTTCAAAAAACTACCTCTAGCTTCTCCATTTGAAGAAATGGTGTTGCCTCCTTCTCCTCCGTGGACTATGTGAATGTCCAACAAAATGTCAAATAAAAATGTGAAACACACACGGACATAAAACCTAGATCAACAGGTCTACTAAGAGAAGAATGCATACGTGAAACACGCAAGACAACTTTCTAGGCTCCTTATCCTGTTGGTGTTTCAATAGCGACTCAGGATGACGATGGGAGGCAGCGTCCTACTAAAAGATCTAAGCAATAAGACTTCCATATAATAAAGAATCCAAAGTTGTTTTGGCTGGCTGGAGGTTCACAATTTCTCTTAAGTTATTAGAGATTTGAGCATGGTCTCTGAATTTTTGAGATGGTCCCTATATGGTCTCGACCAGGCGGTTGGCGTGTAAATGTGATCTAGTACTCTGTTCAATCCATGCAGTGAGGGCTGCAGTAACCAGCAGCGATGTTGTCTTTTAGCTCACCTCCATTATTATGGACCAAGGATACTGTTGTGGAACCATATGGTGATGTGCCTTCTCTAGGGCCGAAGGGGCAACATGGAAAATTGGTTGCTTAGTAAAAATATATTTACATTGCCCCATCCAGACATGCTAATGGTCATGTAGGTAGCTGGGTCACGTGGTCTAGATTCATTCATCAGTCCTAGCTGGTGCGTACAACGAAGTAGTGAAGTTGCACTTGGATATGAAATTTCACTCTCTTACTTCATGACCATCGTAGCTTGCCAGTACCAAAGACTAGACATTTTCACAAATTAATATCCATAATATTTAATTAAGTCATCCTTATAAATGTAAGTCACCAACTTGGCCATGAATCCATAATTAGTGCGAATTGCATTTACTACTATAAATGATGAGGTGACGAGGCGCTCCTCTATGATTTTTGTAGAGTACGTGCTTGGTGTATGACGATGGAATTGCACGATGTATTGATCAGGTGCAACCGCACGTATATATGATGTACATGATGGGCCACGACCTCAACTGTACAGAATTAGGAGGTGGGCGTAATACACAATATGCACATAACATATATACTCAACCCCCCCCCCCCCCCCCCCGCAGTCCAAGCGTCGACGTTGCTGACGCAAAGACGTCGTGCGCAAGCCTTTGGTCATGATATCTGCAAATTGTTGCTTTGTGGGAATATGGAGAACACCAACGTCGCTAAGAGTGACCTGATCCCGAACAAAAAGAATATCAAGCTCAGTGTGCTTGGTGCGGCGATGTGGACTGGGTTGGCGGAGAGGTAGACCGCCAAGACGTTGTCGCAGTAGACCACTGTCTCCTTGGTGACCTGACACGAGAGATCAAGAGGAAGATTACGAAGCCAGGAACACTCAGCGACAACATTCGCCATGGCACGATACTCAGCCTCAGCACTTGATCGGAAGACCGTAGGCCGCCGCTTGGACGACCACGAGATGAGTAATAGCCCAAAGAAGACACAGAAACCCGAAGTGGATAACCTTGTGTCGGGGCAGCCAGCCCAGGCAGCCTCGGTGTAGGCGGTGATTTCGGTGAAGGCGGAGGCAAACAACGTGATGCCCAAGTCCACTGGGCCATGCACATAGCGTAGGATCCGCCTTACAGCGACCCACTTAACGTCCCAAGGAGCATGCATGTGAAGACAGACCTGCTGGAAAGTGTGCTGGATCTCTGGAAGTTTCTATGTGAGGTACTGCAGAGCGCCAACAATAGAGAGATAGAGCAGAACATCCGAAACAGGAGAACCAGAAGTGGCGGAGAGCTTGGTCTTCGTGTCGACACGCGTGGTCGCGGGTTTGCAATGAAGCATCCCAGCATGGTCAAGAAGCTCATGAGCATACTTCCGCTGATGAAGGAAGAAGCCATCAGGACCACACATGACCTCAACACCTAGGAAGTAGTGCAAAGGACCCATGTCCTTGATGGTGAACTCAGCACGAAGACGGTCAGTGAGCCGACAGAGAAGGCCAAGTGTGCAGGCTCTTAGGATGATGTCATCGACGTAGAGGAGCAGATATGCAGTGTCGGCGCCCTAGTGATAGACAAACAGCGAGGCATCAGAGCGTATAGACTGAAACACGAGTTGATGTAGGAACACCACGATGCGCTGGTACCAGGAGCGAGGACCCTGCTTGAGCCCGTATAACGAGCACAGAAGTATGGACACATGATATGGAGACGTCGGATCAACAAATCTTGTAGGCTGCTGACAGAAAACCTGCTCGTGAAGGTGACCATGGAGGAAGGCGTTAGAGACATCCATCTGATGTATAGGCCAGGCACGAGAGACCGCAAGCTAGAGGACGGTGAGGATCGTGCCAGGCTTGAGGACCGGAGCGAAAGTGTCAGTGAAGTGGACGCCAGCACGCTGGCGGAAGCTGTGAACAACCCAACACACCTCGTAGCGAATGAGGGTACCATTAGGACGGAGCTTGTGCTTGAAGACCCACTTCCCGGTAATCACATTAGCGTGCTGGGGTCGGGGAACAAGCTGCCAAGTCCGATTCCGCTGCAATGTGTCAAACTCCTCCTGCATCCCAGCCATCCAGAGCTTGGCCCAAGAACGCCGGTGTGGGCACGGGTGACCGGGCCGACCGCAGAGGCCACGGGTGGTGGAGCGGGCGGGGCCGACGCTGCAGGTGCCGCCGTGTTCTGGTAATATGGCCGTAACTTTTGCATACGACCTCCGATGAAAAAAAAATTTATATGCAAAATCATCTACTCGAGAAGTTACATCCGAATTCAAGGGGCAAAGCCCGTTATCGATTTTCTAGAATCCTCAAAAACCTAAGCGAATGAAATCATTGAAAGTGAACATGTCGTGGACCTGATTACAGGGGCCATACAGGGGCCATAAACATTAACTAGTTTCTAGTAGTGAGCTGATTGTGTTGATTTAAAGTTGATCCCCAGAGGAAAGCTTTCTTACAAGAAGGTATTCCCCCAAAGAAACATTACTATTCCAGATCGTAACCCCCCGACGAACCCCTAGAGGGAACAAACGCAAACTTGTCAAAATGTTTGGGGCAGTAAGTCTTGAGGGTTTTTGCATCAAACTGCGGCATTTTAGTTTCTTGCAAACAAATGATAGAGCAACCACTGTCACGGATTGCGTTCGAAATAGCTACATGTCTTTCGGAGAATTAAGACCTCGGATGTTCCAACATATCATATTCCAATTCTACAAACGAACCATAAGAAAAACTCAAGGGCAGTAGAGAGACTGAAATCAAGCGTTATCCGCAGCAGGAGCCGGCATCTCCTTGAGGAGCTCGCTATGTTGGGAATAAGTTTCAGTTTCAGTTGTTAGCTCTTCAAGGTTTTAGATGTCGAAAGTTCAGTTTCGTCAGAGTCGTTTTCTGTCAGGTGTTGGCGCGATTTGTGTGCCCACATCGCGAGTCCTTAGGAGAGCCGTGGGCTCGATCCAAGTCGTGGGATGGCAGGACTTAGTCGGGATCGTGGCTATAGCCACGGCAAGTTTGTTATTCCTGCAGAATAAGAGGAAGAAAAGCACCAGAAAAGAAGTAACTTCGACACTGCACAAAACCTCTCGAGTTCATCAGTAGTTCATCTTCTTCCTGTGCTGATTCCACCTTCGTTTTGATGACGAGTGAGTAGGGGTTTAGCTGACAATTGGCATCAGAGCTTTGTTGATCCATACCTGTCGGAGGGATGCTGAAGATTGGAGGAGGCGACGCGTCGAAGAAGGCCGCCGACGGCGCTGACGACGCGCTGCCCAAATCAACTCTGTCCCTCCCGCGCTCCGGGCGCTATCTCGGCGGCGGCTTGGGCACGGCGTGGCCCACGCTGACGAGGACCAACTACAACTCGTGGTCGCTGCTGATGAAGGTGATCCTCCAGGTGCGACACCTGTGGGACGTCATCGACACCGGAGTAGGCGACTTCGACGACGATCGCATGGCACTGGAGGCTATCCTCCGTGCCGTGCCGCAGGAAATGATCCCCATGGTCGCCGTCAAGGACACGGCGAAGGAGGCACGGGACGCAATCAAGACGATCCGAGTCGGGGCCGATCGTGTCCGCGACTCGAAGGCCCAGAACTTCCGCAAGCAGTATGAGGATCTCAGGTTCAAACCTGGTGAGTCCGTCGATGATTTTGGGTTGCGGCTGCAGGAGCTCGTCCATCAGCTGGACGTCCACGGCGACCCCATCGACGACAAGAAGGTGATTCTCAAATACCTGCATATCGTGCCGAAGAGGTACAGGCAGATGGCGCGATCGATCGAGAGTCTTCTCGATCTGAACACCATGTCCATCGGAGAGCTCACTGGGCGTCTCAAGGTCTGCGAGGAAGACGACGACGGCGAGCCGGCGGGTGCAGCAAATGACGGCCAGCTGCTGCTCACAAGGGAGAAGTGGCGCGCGCATGAGAAGGAGGACACTCCCTCTGGGAGTGGCGGCGGAGGCGGAAACCGCCGCGACAAGGGACGCGGCCACGACGGCGCGCGTGACAAACCGCGGGGAGGCACAGGGGCTGCCCGCGATGACAAGTGCCGCTACTGCGGCAAACTCGGGCACTGGGCCCGGGAGTGTCGCAAGAAGAAGCGCGAAGAAGCCCAGCTCGTGAAGGAGGGGGCGAGGAGGAGCCCGCGGCATACCTTGCGGCACAACTGAACCTCGTCCTCATCGTCGACGCGCGGGAGCAGGACGGCGAGCGGGTGTTCCTGAACGAGGAGCAGGCGATCATGCGGCTCGGGGAAGACCAGGAACCTGTCGACGTTCCCTGGTACCTCGACAGTGGCGCATCGAACCACATGACTGGCAGTCACGCTGCTTTCACTGACCTGGACACCAAGATCGTCGGCACCGTGCGCTTCGGTGACAACTCCATCGTCGACATCAAGGGGCGCGGCACGGTAGTGATCTCGGTGAGCGGTGACGAGCATGGTGCCCTCACTGATGTCTACTTCATTCCCAAACTCAAGACGAGCATCATGAGCCTAGGGCAGCTCGATGAAAGAGATACATGACGGTGTGGGATCGGCAGAACCGTCTACTCGCAAAGGTACCACGCTCGCCAAATCGTCTCTACAAAGTCAATCTCAAGATCGTGGAGCCTGCCTGCCTCTCTGTGCGCCGCGGCGACACGGCCTGGACATGGCACGAACGCCTCGGACACCAGAACTTTGGCGCTCTCCGCACCATGCCCCGCAGCGGCATGGTTCGCGGCCTACCGGAGATCGGTCACGCCGACCAGCTGTGCGATGCTTGCTTGGCAGGGAAACAGAAGCGCGCTACCTTCCCGCAGGCGGCAAAGTTCAGGGCGACGGCGCGTCTAGAACTTGTCCACGCCGATCTCTGCGGGCCGATCTCGCCGGCAACCCCGGGCGGGAAACGTTACTTTCTCCTGATGGTGGACGACTACAGCCGTTACATGTGGCTGGCGATGCTCACCACCAAGGACAAAGCGGAGATGGCGATCAGGCGCATCAAAGCAACAGCAGAGGTTCAGAGTGGGTGCGTGCTACGCACCCTGCGCACTGATCAGGGAGGGGAGTTCACATCTCGCACCTTCGACGATTTCTTCGCCGACAATGGTGTCCAACGCCACCTCACTGCGCCGTACACTCCACAACACAATGGTGTTGTCGAGCGGCGGAACCAGACGGTGGCCGCCTCCGCAAGAAGCGTGCTAAAAGGGAGAAGCGTTCCCAGTGCGTTTTGGGGGGAGGTGGTGACCACAGCGGTATACCTGCCGAACCGCTCCTTCAGGCACGCAGTGGACGGCAAGACCCCCTTCGAGCTCTCGCACGGGACGCCACCGAGTCTGCATCACCTCCGCGTATTCTGCTGCGTCGTCCACGTCAAAACAGCGCGGCCACATCTCAAGAAACTTGAGGATCGAAGCAAGAAGATGGTGCTGCTTGGCTACGAGCCAGGCACCAAGGCGTGGAGGGTGTTCGATCCCCTGACCCAGCGCGTGCACGTCACCAGGGACGCTATCTTCGACGAAGCGGCGTCATGGAGCTGGGAGGGCGCCGACATAGAGACGCAGAACGGCGACTTCGACATCGCCTACACTCCACCGACTGCGGCCCTACGCGGCTCGGAGGGCACGCGTGAGGGCGCACCAGCCCCACCACCGAGCGCTCTAGCGGAGGTAGACGACGAGGTCGACGTGGAGGCGCCACCTGCTACGTCCCCGCCAACAGAGACACCCGCAACTCCTCCCATCGCTACACTGCCTGTGCCACCGCGTGCAGGGGTGGAGTTCGCCACGCCAGGAGCCAATAACACGCCTACTGCAGAGGAACGAGACTCTCCTATGCGAAGGTATATGACCCTGGCTAACATAGAAGAAGAGCTCGAGCAAGATCTCTTCCTTGCAGAAGGGGAGGAACATGCAACTCTTGCAGAGGCCCAGTCCGAGGCAGGGTGGCGGGCGGCAATGGCCGAGGAGATGGCCGCGATCAAGGAGAGCAACACGTGGGAACTCTGCGATCTCCCCGCCAGCCAACATCCCATCGGGCTCAAGTTGGTCTACAAGCTGAAGAAGAACCCGGCGGGAAAAGTGGTGCGGCACAAGGCGAGGCTCGTCGCTAAGGGGTACGCACAGCGCGCCGCCATCGACTTCGACGAGGTCTTCGCTCCAGTGGCGCGCCTGGATTCCGTACGCGTCCTCCTCGCCGTAGCAGCTCACCACAGCTGGGAGGTGCACCACCTTGACGTGAAGAGCGCGTTTCTGAACGGCGACTTGACGGAGGTGGTGTACGTCTCCCAGCCCCCCGGCTTCGTCGTCAGCGGCATGGAGGGAAAATTGCTGCGCCTGAAGAAAGCGCTATACGGCCTTCGTCAGGCACCACGGGCATGGAACTCCGAGCTCGATCACACTCTTCATTCACTAGGGTTTACCCGATGCCCCTCTGAACATGTTGTGTACGCTCGCGGAGGAGAAGGCTCGCGTCTGCTGCAGGGAGTATACGTCGACGACTTGATCGTCACCGGCGTCAGCACACTGGAGATCGCCAAATTCAAGCAGGAGATGACGGACAGGTTCAAGATGAGCGACCTGGGCCTCCTGTCCAACTACCTCGGCATCGAGGTGACCCAGCAGAATAGCAAGATCACGCTCTGTCAATCTGCATATGCTGCCAAGCTGCTGGAGAAGGCAGGCATGGCGGATTGCGCTAGAGCGCAGGTGTCCATGGAGCCGCGCCTGAAGCTTAGCAAGACAAGCTCAAACCCGCCGGTGGATGTGACGCTCTACCGCTCCATCGTCGGAAGTTTCCGCTACCTGGTGCACAGCAGGCCAGACATCGCCTTCGCTGTGGGGTATGTGAGTCGATTCATGAAGAGGCCCACGACGGAGCACCTGAGTGATGTCAAATACCTCCTCGGCTACATCGCCGGCACCAAGAACTACGGGTACGTGATCCATAGCAGTAACAAGCAGCTCGAGCTCGTAGGGTACAGCGACTCGGATCACGCTGGTGATCTAGATGATCGCAAGAGCACGACGGGCAGTCTCTTCCTCATCAATGGCTGTCCGGTGACCTGGCAGTCTGCGAAGCAGCACGCAGTAGCCCTGTCGTCGTGCGAGGCCCAGTATATGGCCGCCTCCGCTACGGCGTGCCAGGCCGCGTGGCTCCGGCGCCTCCTAGGGGAGCTGCTGAGCAAGGAGGAGGAGACGGTGAAGATCTACATCGACAATCAGAGTGCTATCCAACTGATCAAGAACCCAGTGTTCCATAAGCGCAGACATATTGATACGCGCTTCCACTACATCAGGAGGTGCTTTGAGGAAGGCAAGATCGCCGTCGAGCACATCGGCACCACCAATCAACTCACTAACATTCTCACCAAGTCTCTTGGAAGAATTCAGTTCCAGGAACTACGAGGAAGGATCGGCATCACCAACATCACCGAGGACTAAAACTTAGCGGGAGATTTGTTGGGAATAAGTTTCAGTTTCAGTTGTTAGCTCGTCAGGGTTTTAGGTGTCGAAAGTTCAGTTTCTTCAGAGTCGTTTTCTGTCAGGTTTTGGCGCGATTTGTGCGCCCACATCGCGAGTCCTTAGGAGAGCTGTGGGCTCGATCCAAGTCGTGGGATGGCACGACTTAGTCGGGATCGTGGCTATAGACACGGCAAGTTTGTTATTCCTGCAGAATAAGAGGAAGAAAAGGACCAGAAAAGCAGTAACTTGGACACTGGACAAAACCTCTCGAGTTCATCAGTAGTTCATCTTCTTCCTGCGCTGATTCTACCTTCGTTTTGATCACGAGTGAGTAGGGGTTTAGCTGACACGCTAGTGGATAACTCTTCTTCAGGAATGGCGCAGAGTTGAACCCCAATGGCCTACATACTGCTGATAGGAGTAGGTGGGGGCACATCTTCCTCTTGTGGAATGGCGCCTACGGAGACTGACATAGCAGGCACCACCCTGGGCTTGACCTTTGATTTGCCAACACGGCCATCAAAAATTGGTGGGACTTTGAATGCAGGCTGTTAGATGGTTCTACTGGAGTGACCACATTGGTCAGTAGGGGGGCAGAGTGTGATCATCTCGGGAGTTCTTCGATAACCACAGTGGATTCAGTCGTGACAACAAGAACCGCAGAGTTGGTTTGACTGAAAATCAGGCCCTCGGCTCCAAAAGAAACCTGAAAACCCACTCGCAGGAAATAATGTTTAAAGCCATATACATTGAGCCAAGGCCCCACATCGGCTATTAGTACTATAATGGCCGTAAATATGAACTCATTGAGCTGTTGTCTTGGGACTAGATCGGTCAGCAACAGCGATAAAACAACATCACCTTGTGCAGAGAGCCCAAAACGGACGCGATGGCTGTGTAAATCAATAGAGATCATCAGGGTGTCTTCAGTGTGCTGCGGCTGCAACAGTTGAGGGTGAATCACGAGCAAAGTAAATGTATCAGCTGAGTTATTGGAGTTGTCTTCGTCCTGAGAGGTTGTGATTGCATCATTCCAAGCCTGGGATGCACTGTCAAAGATGTCATCCTCTGGCACCAGATCATCTTGGACTTGAAGACCCTGCGCAGCGAGCCAAGCCTAAAATTTTTATAGGCGTGATGGCAAAGGAGGGTCAGGGGGCAGGCCACAGAGCCCAAACAACATTTAGATCCTGCTGATTATTGGCAGCATTACCAGGAGGAGCTCCATTGGGAGGTACACCATTTTGAACTAAACAGTTGTGTACTTGCTGCTGGTACAGTTGCTCGGCCGTCAGACCAGGACCAAACTGATGGTGTGTATTACCATCCGGAGGAGGGGATCTTCCCCAGCAGGTGGAACTTCTGGCAACAGACCATTCTAGTCATTGCTTCTCAGACTAGTGACCTGAACTGTCCAGCAATCTCGAGCACCTCCAAGTTGCCAAACCACAAAACTTTTCTGACTTAACCGAATGTTAATGACTCTCACTTTGAGCAGAACAAACCTCCTATCTTGCCTCAGATTATACCAGGAGATGAGATAGCCAAAACCACCTAGAGAATTGTTGATGTAGTACTTTTTTGGTAGTCATATAGGAAACCAAAGTACATAATCCGCAGCTCTGGCCCAAAAGTAGTGGTGCCGCGATTCAGTGCTTCATTGTAGGGCACAAATGTGATTATAAATCATCATCTTGTAGTTCTAGTGGTGTAGCAATGGTAGTGTCACGCATGAAGGAACCCATAAGTCCAAAAACCTCAATGCCCACAGGGTGGTTCAGTGGTAAAGATCTTAGCCTCGTCCAGACAACCGTCAATCTGGGTGCGGATGGCCGCACGGCGATGCAGGGGGACGTAGTGGCGTACCTCCACGATTGCCAGGAAGTCGTGGTTGAGAGATGTAATTGGACCAACCACCATGCCACTCCTCACCAGCCTGTCAGCACGACTATGTTCGACGGCGAAGCTCAGTGGTAGGAACGACACTGGGTTCAGAGGGTAGTTAGCCATGGTGGCGAGTGCAAACCATGGCAATGGTGGCAGCAATGGTGGTAGCGATGGATGTGGCGGGGGGTGTGCTCTGTTTGGGAAGGTTGAGAAGGATTCGAAGTGTGAGGGGTAGGATCGAGATTTTGGGCACCCAGGCCCATTTGTTGGCTCTGTACGTACTTCTTGCGGCAAGATTGCTCCACATGGCCATAGGCCCCACACCAGTCACATCTAACGGAGCTTTGAGCACCGCCTGGTTTAGGATTGGAAACGACTCTAAAGTCGGCAACGTGAAGCTGATTGGTATCGTTGATTTTGTTACCCATTTCATGAGATGTATCCGCGAATACGAGGGGTTTTAATTTTGCCAGGCAAGAAAACGCCTTATGATCAGGGGTCGAACAGTTAATGTAGATTAACCTCATTTGCCAAGTGCGCTTATGATGTCCCCATTGAAGGCATCTGGAACATAAATTGGCCAATTAATGGCCAAATCTGGGATTTCCTCCTTTGAATATTGTGCTTGTGCCAAATCTGCCTTGTGTCGGGTCTCTAACACATGAGGCCAATCTTTATGAGGAGGAGCATATTTGAATGAATACATTAAATAGCATTGTGGTGGGGGTGGGTAGGGAATATTGATCCGACAATGGAGACTACCCAGAATGAGGTAATCAATGTTATGTGAATCCTCCTATTCCTCCAGTTCCTCCTGAGCAACATAACTCTCCATTAACCGTAAATGCATGTGACCATCCGAAATTAACAGTTTGAAATTCAAACTTGAATGTATGAGCTTGGGCTTACGTTATGAATGGACGTCAGTACCCAAGGAAGAAGCTTCTGCCTCATTGCAATTGCAGAAGACCATGTGATTACTTGGAGCGAGTCGTGAATTCATGCAACCCACCGATGCATGGTCCATATCAACACCAGAGCGTAGAAAACTCAAGTTAGTTTTGATCGCCATAATGCGTCAAGCAGAGATGTTTACTAGCTCCGGATCCGCATGCCAGTCGGGATCAGATTGCATGGCATGGGCAAAGCGGCCCTTGAAGAGATGAAAATGACAAAAAAAATCCGTCCACACTCTATCTTTAAGACCATAGATGAAATGCCCCACCTTGTTGTTGGCAACAGAGAAACGAAATGATCGGGTAGAGATCTTGTGGACGTTGTAGCCCGTGCTAAGACCATGCAGGCAACATTGGACCACAATACCCACCAACTCAACATTGAGGAAGGATGTAGATGAGAAAGAAACGACCAAGCAGAACTCCTTGCCAGCCCGGGAGTTGGAAAAATGAACTGTGGTATCAAACTTACGCCTCAGCTGATATGCCAAGGTCAATCTCGGCGAGAAATCCCAGTGTAGCAGTCCCTCTATCTAGATTAACATGAGAGATCTTGATAGGTCGGGTGGAAAGCGGGTGGAGAGGGGGAGAGGGAGAGAGCCATCCTCGCGCTCACACACTTGTCAGCTTCATGTACAACAAACCCGACAGCAGTTAATGTTCTCTCCAACTTCTCGTGTCACTGATTAGGAGCTTGTCTAAGGCCATATAAGTACTTCAAAAACTTGCACACCTTTCCTTCCTGACCAGGTACTACGAAACCAGCGGGCTGATCCATGTAAATTTCCTCATTCAACTCTCTATCGAGGAAAGGTGACTTAATGTCCATTTAATGAATGAGAAGATCATGTGAGGCTGCCAATGACAGTAGCACCCGAATAGTAGTTAGTCTAGCCACACGTGAGTAAGTATCAAAGAAGTCTTCACCTTCTTTCTAGGTATAAATCCTGGCCTCAATCCTTGCCTTGTACTTTTTGATTGTACCATCAGGGCTAAGCTTTTTCTTGAACACCAATTTACATCCCATGGGTTTGCATCCATATGGGCGGTAAGTGACTTCCCATGTTCCATTAGCAAATATGGAATCCATATTACTATGGACAACTTCCTTCCAGTAGTCAGCATCAGAAGATGCATAAGCTTCTCGAAGAGTCCTGGGTGTGTCATCCATTGGGTACACAATGAAATCATTACCAAATGACTTTCCAGTCCTTCTTCCCTTACTCCTTACAGGAATTTCATTGTCATCGTGCTCGGGATTCTCAACGTGTTCCATCACAATGGTAGGTTTAGGAGTTATAGAAAATTCCTGATAAGATAAAGTAGGTATCTCCTGATTTGATGAGTTAGACATATCCTTCATAGGAAATATGTCCTCAAATAAAGTCACATCATTCGACTGCATAATCGTACCAATATACATGTCGGGTATTTCAAAGCATAGCCTAGAATAACACAATCCACGATTTTTTGTCCAAGCTTGTGCTTGTTGGCAATTGGTATGTTGACTTTCGCTAAACAACCCCAAGTACGTAAGTAAGAGAGTTTCAACCTTTTCCCTTTCCCATTCCACAAATGGAGTAATGGTTTTATGCTTTGTGGGAACTCGGTTTAGGACATGACAGGCAGTCACTAATGCGTCCCCCACCATTCCTTGGAGAGACCCGATGTGTCTAACATGGCGTTAACCAAATCAGTTAGATTTCAGTTCTTTCTTTTGGCCACCCCATTTGAGTAAGGTGAGTAGGGAGGTGTACTCTCATGACTTACGCCGTGTTCTGAACTAAAGAATCAAATTCATTGGAAAAAATACTCTCCACCATGATCAGACCTAAGTCGTTTGACTTTTAGATCAAGTTGGTTTTCTGCTTCAGCTTTATAATTTGAATTAGGTTAAAGCCTCATCATTTGATTTCAGAAGGTACACATAACATTATCTAGCGGAGTCATCAATCCAACGTCCTGAAATATTTCTTTCCCCCTTTTTCCAAAACGCCATACACCTCACAAAGATTAGAATGAATAAGCTCTAGTGGTGCCAAGTTTGTCGCCTCTGCAGTCTTGTGAGACTTGCGAGATTGCTGAGCTTGCAGACACAGTTGGCACCTGGAACTCTTGACAGCAGTGAATTTTGGAATTAAATTCAGCTTGGCTAGCCGCTTCATGCAACCAAAGTTAATATGACAAAGCGTGAATGCCACATATGAGATTCAGAATTATGGCAAGCATTATTAATAACTTTAGTGCAAATATCTGACAATGATAGGCGGAACAAGCCTCCGCACTCATAGCCTTCACCAAAAAATTGTCCATACATCGAAATTAAAACTTTATTGAACTCAAAAACCAACTTAAAACCATCTCGACACAAACGGGAACCACTGACATGATTTTTATTTATGGAGGGAACATGATGAACGTTCTTCAGGCGCACGATCTTCCCTGAAGTAAACTTCAGATCGACACTCCCGACACCTAGAACAATACCATGTGACACGTTCCCCATCAGAACGGGGCATGTCCCTGTGACCTAATAAGAAGAAAACATGGATGCATCAGCATAAACATGGGCATTGGCACCGGTGTCAATTAACAAATCTGGAGAATGAAAAACTGAAAGGATGGTAGGAAAAATATCATTGGCGGACTTCTGCGCTTATCTAGTTCGCGCTCATCATAGCGGTTGGGACATCTCTGAGCCTAGTGATTTGGATCACGCAGACATGGCATAGTCCCTTCCCCATCGTATAGGAAGAGTTCTTGAACTTGGTAGAGTGTGATGGCTTGTTCTTTGCAACAAACTTGACTTTGCCCCGAGTTTTGTTCTTGTTGTTTTGGGGATTGTTGAGATGGAAGTTCTTCTTATGTACTATGTGGGCACTATAAACTCCCTCAACAGCTTGATCACGTGTGTCTTTTTCCCTCGCCTTGTCTTCAACATCAAGACATCCAATGAGATCCTAAACAGAGAACTGTTGTCTCTTGTATTTCAGAGAGGTAACAAAATTGTTCCACGAAGGTCAAAGCTTGGCAATGGTGCCTCCATCCACAAACTTGTTCGGTGCTATCCCACAGACAACAGCGCCAGAAATTGACACGTTGACAGAGGCTGAGATTGCGTTGGTGTTTCCCTTGAAGAGGAAAGGGTGATGCAGCACAGGAGCAGTAAGTCAAGTCCAGAGTACCTGCGCAAACACAAACAAGCTTGCACCCAACGCTTCAAAGGGGTTGTCAATCCCTTCAAGATTGTTTGCAAAGTGAGATCTGAAGGCGGAAAGTGCAACGAAGTAAAAAGTGTAAGGCTGAAAGTATGGTGTGGAGTAGACCCTGGGGGCCATAGTGTTCACTAGAGGCTTCTCTCAAAATAGCAAGTATTACGGTGGGTGAACAAATTACTGTCGAGCAATTGATAGAACCGCGCAAAGTCATGACGATATCTAAGGCAATGATCATACATATAGGTATCACGTCCGAGACAAGCAGACCGATACTTTCTGCATCTACTACTATTACTCCACACATCGACCGCTATCCAGCATGCATCTAGTGTATTGAGTTCATGACGAACAGAGTAATGCTTTAAGCAAGATGACATGATGTAGAGGGATAATCTCAAACCAATGATGAAAACCCCATCTTTTTACCCTTGACGGCAACAACATGATGCGTGCCTCGCTACCCCTTCTGTTACTGGATGAGGTCACCCCACGGTATGAACCCAAAACCAAGCACTTCTCCCAGTGCAAGAATCATAGATCTAGTTGGCCAGACAAAACCCACAACTCGAAGAGAATTGCAAGGATATGAAATCATGCATAAGAGAGATCAGAAGAAACTCAAATAAGATTCATAGATAATCTGTTCATAAATCCACAATTCATCAGATCTCGACAAACACACCACAAAAGAAGATTACATCGGATAGATCTCCATGAAGATCATGGAGAACTTTGTATTCAAGATCCAAGAGAGAGAAGAAGGCATCTAGTTACACGCTATGGACCCGTATGTCTATGGTGAACTACTCACGCATCATCGGAAAGGTAATGGTGTTGATGAAGAAGCCCTCCGTGTCCGAATCCCCCCTCCGGCAAGGTACCAGAACATGCCCCAGATGGGATCTTGCGGAGACAGAAGCTTGCGGCGGCGGAAAAGTACTTTCGATGATCTCTTGATTTTTTTGGGTTTTTAGGGATTATATAGGCGCAACCCCTAGGTCAGGGGATGCTCAGGGGGCCCACAAGCCTGGATGGCGCGGCCTCCCCCTGGCCGCGGGGTGGGGTCTTGTGGGGCCCCTGGGGATCCCCTGCCTTGGCTCCCCAGCTCCCCGATCTTCTTCCGTTCCAGAAAAAATCTTTTCGGGCATTTTCTTCCGTTTGGACTCCTTTTCAAAATCTCCTCTGAAAGGGGTCAGAAACATGGAAAAACAGGAATTGGCACATGGCACTGAGTTAATAAGTTAGTCCCAAAAAAGGCATGCAAAAAATCCAAAGTTTGACAAGATAATAGCATGAAACCATCAAAAATTATAGATACGTTGGAGACGTATCAAGCATCCTCAAGCTTAACTCGTGCTCGTTCTCGAGTAGGGAAGTGATAAAGAATGAATTTTTGATGTGGAGTGCTACCTAGCATAGTTGTCCTTTGCAACTTCTTTCATGTGGCATGAATGTTCAGATCCGTAAGATTCAAAGCAATAGTTTTCTATTGACATGAAAACAATAATACTTCAAACAAACAAGCAAGGTAATCATGAACTTTCAAAATAACAAGGCCAAAGAAAGTTATCCCTACAAAATCATATAGTCTGGCTATGCTCCATCATCCTCACACAACTAATGTAAATCATGCACAACCCCGGAATTGGCCAAGTAATTGTTTTCGCACTCTAACTTTCTCAAACTTTTTATAACTATCACGCAATACATGAGCGCGAGCCATGGATATAGCACTATAGGTGGAATAGAGTGTGGTGGTGGTTGTGAGACAAAAAAGGAGGAGATGGTCACACTGACTCAGTGTATCAATAAGCTATGGAGATGCCCATTAATGGATATCAATGTGAATGAGTAGGGATTGCCATACAAGAGATACACTAAAGCCATAAGTATGTGAAATCTCAAAACCAAAACTAGTGGGTGTGCATCCAACTTGCTTGCTCACGAAAACCTAGGGAAATTTGAGGAAGCCCATCATTGGAATATACAAGCCAAGTTATAAAATGATTATTCCCACTAGCATATGGTAGTGACAAAGCAAGAAGCTCTCAATCATGAAGAACATGGTGCTAACATGAAGCACAAGTGTGGAAAAAGATAGTAGCATTGTCCCTTCTCTCTGTTTCTCTCCTTTTTTATTTTTTCATTTGGGCTCTTAGGCCTCTCTTTTTTTTCTTTTCTCTTTTCTCTCATTTTTTTTTGTTTTTGGGATCTTTGGCCTTTTTTTTATTTCCTCACATGGGACAATGCTCTAATAATGATGATCATCACACTTTTATTTACTCACAGCTCAAAGATCACAATGATGATTACTCCATAGGAAATGCCTCCGGTAGTGTACTAGGATGTGCAACGATCTAGCATGGCGTATGACGTTGAAACATCTCGCTAGCTATCTTACGATCATGCAATGAAAATATGAGAGTGATGGCACAAGTCATGAGACGGAACGGTGGTAGTTGCATGGCAATATATCTCGGAATGGCTATGAAAATGCCATAGTAGGTAGATATGGTGCCTGCTTTGAGGAAGGAATATGGTGGGTTTGTGCACTGGCGAGAATTGCGCGGCACTAGAGAGGCTAGCAATGGTGAAAGGTGAAAGTGCATCTATACCATGGACTCACATTAGTCATGAAGAACTCACATACTTATTGCAAAAGTTTTTACTAGTAATCGAAACAAAGTGCTAAATGCATACTCCGAGGGAAAGGGTTGGTAGGTGTAAACCATCGTGCGATCCCGACCTCAACACAAAGGATAACAATCAATAGATCAATTATGCTCCGACTTCCTAACATAGTGTTTCACCATACGTGCATGCTACGGGAATCACCAACTCCAACACAAGTATTTCTAGATTCACAACACCCTACAAACATAACTCTTAATATTACTGAATCCATGTCACAAAACTAATTGAGAGGAACCGAGACTTCTCTTTCTACTCAATGCACATGAAGGTGGAGGTTTTTGCATCCTCTTTGGGTACCTAGCACATTTGGGACTACTTTCATAGCATAAGCCAACTACCAAATCACACACCGCCGTGCTCTCAAAGATATAAGTGAAGCACAAGAGCAAAAGTATCTAGCTCAAAAGATATAAGTGAAGCACTAGAGCAAAAGTATGTAGCTCAAAAGATATAAGTGAAGCACTATGAGCATTCCAGCAAAATCACGATGAGTGCATGTCTCTCTCTCTCAAAAAGGTGTGCAAGAAGGATGATTGTGACACAACAAAAAGAAAAGACTCCTATGATACAAGACGCTCCAAGCAAAACACATATCATGTGGTGAATAAAAATATAGCTCCAAGTAATGTTACCGATGGATTGAAGACAAAAGAGGGGATGCCTTCCCGGGGCATCCCCAAGCTTAGGATTTTTGGTGTCCTTGAATTTGGCTTGGGTAGCCTTGGGCATCCCCAAGCTTGAGCTCTTTCCACTCCTTGTCTCTTTGTCCATGGGAACATCACCCGAAACTTGAAAACTTCACAACACAAAACTTAAACAGAAACGTGTGATAACATTAGTACAAGAAAACAAACTATACCACTTCTTTTGGTACTGTAAAAAACTTGAATTCCATCTATATTGATGATGGTCTAATGTATTCTCACTTTTCCATGGCCATTACCCCCCGATACTAACCATAGTTTCATCAAAACAAGCAACCAACTCAACAAAAACAGAATATGTCAAAAACAGACCAGTCTGTAGCAATATGTATACTTAGTATACTTATGGTACCTAGGAAAATGTGAAAACTTACGAAGGCCTCGGTAAAAAGTATATCAATCAGAATCAAAAAGAATCAACTCAAAATCTCTTTTCGAATAAAAATTAAAAATCATCTCGTGAGCGAAAAGTTTCTGTCTTTTTCCAACAGGATCAAACAACCATTACCAAGACTAGTCATAAAGGCTTTGCTTGGCTCAAACACAAAAAGAAACACAAAAAACACAATCACAACAGAATTATGAAAGTGTGGACGCAACAAACAGAAAGAAAAAGATAAATTCATTGGGTTGCCTCCCAACAAGCGCTATTGTTTAACGCCCTTAGCTAGGCATAAACACGATAGAATCATGTATCGTCGTCTTTGGTGCTCAAACCATAAGTGGGCCTCGTCATGGATTCATAAGGCAATCTTATTTTCTTTCTAGGAAAGTGTTCCATGCCCTTCCTTAAAGGAAATTGAAATCTAATATTCCCTTCCTTCATATCGATGATAGCACCAATAGTCCTTAGGAAAGGTCTACCAAGAATAATAGGGCATGTAATGTCAAGCACAATGAAATCCACGGGTACATAGTTCCTATTTGCAATAATAAAAACATCATTGATCCTTCCCATGGGTTTCTTGACAGTAGAATCAGCAAGATGCAAATTAAGAGAACACTCTTCAATCTCATTAAAACCCAGAACATCACATAAAGACTTTTGAATCGCAAAAACACTAGCACCCAAATCAGACAAAGCATTGCACTCATAGTTTTTGATTTTGATTTTGATGGTAGGTTCCCACTCATCATGAAGCTTTCTAGGGATAGAGACTTCCAATTCAAGTTTCTCTTCAAGAGATTTTATCATAGCTTCGACGATATGATCGGTAAAGACTTTGTTTTGGCTATAAGCATGTGGAGACTTCAACATGGATTGCATCAAACAAATGCATTCAATCAAGGAGCAACTATCATAATTGAATTGCTTGAAATCCATGGTAGTAATTTCATTACTACTCAAAGTTTTAACGTCTTCTACTCCACTTTTAATGCTTTTAACATCAAGATAGATGGACTCCGAATCATTGGGGCACTTTTCAACCAAAGTGGATTCATATCCAACCCCATAATCATTAGGCTGGACACAAGAAAACAAAGATTCAATGGGAGTCACACCAAGCACTTTAAGATCTCCGTGATTCTCATCACGAGAACACGCCTTTTTAAGCCATTCATGTCTAGCACGAATTTGGGTGGTCCTTTCTTGGCTCTCAATCATGGAAACACGCATAGCTTTCAAAGTTTCATCCATGTTGATTTTGGGAGTAGCACATCTAACTTTCAAAGCATCAACATCACAAGAAATTATATCCACGCTCTTAGCCAAATCGTCAATTTTGAGTAGTTTTTCCTCTATGGACGCATTGAAAATCTTTTGAGAGTTGATGAACTCTTTGATATTACTCTCTAGATCAGAGGGTAATCTATTGTAATTTCCATGAATATTGTTGTAGGAGTTGCCAAAGTTATTAGAGGAGTTACTAGGAAAAGGCCTAGGAACACACTACAGGAATTAGCTTCTTTGCCATCTGCCATCACAGACGGCAAAGAGTATATCACAGACGGCAAAGAATCTCACTGTCGGCAAAATTTCTGCGTCAGCCTACGACGGCATTGTAGCTTCTTTGCCGTCTGCCTCACCGAAGCGGACGGCAAAGAGCTTTGCCGTCAGCTTTCCATGAGAGCAGTCGGCAAATATGTTGAGACGGCAGCCGGCAGGCGTTGCCTCCGTTAGGGGCTAACGGAGGCTTTGTCGTCTGCCTCCCCTCTACTGTGCCGTCTACCTCCCCCCCCTCTTCTTTGTCGTCTGCCTCCCCCTCCTCCTCCCCCCTCCTCTGTGCCATCTGCCTCCCCCCTCTTCTTTGCCGTCTGCCTCCCCCCTCTTCTGTCCCGTCTGCCTCCCCCTCTTCTTTGCCGTCAACCTCCACCTCCTCCTGCCCCCTCCTCTGTGCCCTCTTCTTTGTCTTCTGCCCCCCCCCTTGAAGCAGACGGAAAAGATACTATATGGCCAGCTGCTGCTGTGCAGGTTGCATAGCTGGGCGCCACGTGGCACCTTTGCCGTTGGTCAGCTGATAGCAAAGGCCTTTGCTATCTGCTTTGCCATCTGCTTTGTTGAAGCTGACGGCAAAGACACTCTTTCCCATCAGCTAGCAGACGGCAAAGACTAGGCAGATGGCAAAAAACTGTTTTCCAGTAGTGACATAGTTTCCTCTAAAGGCATTGTTGTTGCCAAATTTATTCCTACGAACAAAATTAATGTCCAAGCTAGCGTTGCTACTCTCAATCAAAGAAGACAAAGGAATATCATTAGGATCCAAGGGAGCACTTCTACTAGCAACCAAATTCATTAACTCATCCATCTTAGCACTCAACGAGTTAATTTCTTCTATTGCGTGTACCTTCTTACTAGTAGGTGACCTTTGAGTGTGCCATTGAGAGTAGTTTGTCATGATGTTGTCTAAGAGCTTTGTGGCTTCCCCTAACGTGATTTCCATGAACGCTCCACCTGAGACGGAGTCCAAGATATTTCTAGAAGCGAAATTAAAGCCAGCGTAAAATATTTGTATAATCATCCACAAACTCAAGCCATGAGCGGGACAATTTCTAATCATTAATTTCACTCTCTCCCAAGCTTGTGTAACATGTTCATGATGAAGTTTGTAGAAATTCATGATATCATTACGGATAGAGATGATCTTATCAGGCGGAAAATACTTGGATATATTAGCATCTTTGCACTTATCCCAAGAATCGATACTATTTTTGGGCAAAGAAGAAAACCAAGTTTTTTGCGTGATCTCGCAACGAGAAAGGAAAAAGCTTTAATTTAATCACGTCATTATCCACATCTATTTTCTTTTGCATATTGCAAAGCTCAATGAAGGTATTGAGATGGGATGCGACATCTTCACTAGGAAGGCCAGAGAATTGCTCTTTCATAACAAGATTCAGCAAAGCGGCATTGATTTTGTATGACTACGCACTAGCGGCGGGAGCAATCGGAGTACTAATAAAATCATTATTATTATTATTCAAGAAGTCACAATGTTTGGTGTTTTCGTTCATGGTGACTTCAGCAAGCAAGCAAGCACACAAGCAAACAAAGAGCAGGCGAGAAAAAGGGCGAACGAAAAGGCGAACGAAAAAGGCAAATTCGTGAAGTGGGGGAGAGGAAAAAGAGAGGCAACTCGCAAACAAAGTAAATGCAAGAGACGAGTTTGCGACACCTACTTGGATGAGTTCTTGACTTGATCTTCCTGCCCGTCAAAGGCGCCAGAAATTCTTCTGCTATCCCACAGACAACAGCGCCAGAAATTGACACGTTGACAGAGGTTGGGCTTGCGTTGGTTTTTCCCTTGAAGAGGAAAGGGTGATGAAGCACAGGAGCAGTAAGTATTTCCCTCAGTTTGAGAACCAAGGTATCCATCCAGAAGGAGGGTCTCATCAAGTCCAGAGTACCTGCGCAAACACAAACAAGCTTGCACCCAACGCTTCAAAGGGGTTGTCAATCCCTTCAAGATTGTTTGCAAAGTGAGATCTGAAGGCGGAAAGTGCGACGAAGTAAAAAAGTGTAAGCCTGAAAATATGGTGTGGAGTAGACCCTAGGGGCCATAGTGTTCACTAGAGGCTTCTCTCAAAATAGCAAGTATTACGGTGGGTGAACAAATTACTGTCGAGCAATTGATAGAACCGTGCAAAGTCATGACGATATCTAAGGCAATGATCATACATGTAGGCATCACGTCCGAGACAAGTAGACCGATACTTTCTGCATGTACTACTATTACTCCACACATCGACCGCTATCCAGCATACATCTAGTGTATTGAGTTCATGACGAACAGAGTAACGCTTTAAGCAAGATGACATGATGTAGAGGGATAATCTCAAACGAATGATGAAAACCCCGTCTTTTTACCCTTGATGGCAACAACACGATGCATGCCTCGCTACCCCTTCTGTCACTGGGTGAGGTCACCACATGGTATGAACCCAAAACCAAGCACTTCTCCCATTGCAAGAATAATAGATCTAGTTGGCCAGACAAAACCCACAACTCGAAGAGAATTACAAGGATATGGAATCATGCATAAGAGAGATCAGAAGAAACTCAAATAAGATTCATAGACAATATGATCATAAATCCACAATTCATCGGATTTCGACAAACACACCGCAAAAGAAGATTACATTGGATAGATCTCCATGAAGATCATGGAAAACTTTGTATTGAAGATCCAAGAGAGAGAAGAAACCATCTAGTTACTAGCTATGGACCCGTAGGTCTATGGTGAACTACTCACGCATCATCGGAGAGGTCATGGTGTTGATGAAGAAGCCCTCCGTGTCCGAATCCCCCCTCCGGCAGGGCACCAGAACGTGCCCGAGATGGGATCTTGTGGATACAGAAGCTTGCGGTGGCGGAAAAGTACTTTCGATGGTCTCCTGATTTTTTTGGATTTTGGGGAATATATAGGCGCAACCCGTAGGTCAGGGGAAGCTCAGGGGGCCCACAAGCCTGGATGGCACGGCCTCTCCCCTGGTCGCGGGGTGGGGGCTTGCGGGGCCTCTGGGGCTCCCCTGCCTTGTCTCCCAAGCTCCCCGATCTTCTTTCGTTCCAGAAAAATATTTTCAGGGATTTTCTTCCGTTTGGACTCCGTTTCAAAATCTCCTCTGAAAGGGGTCAAAAACATGGAAAAAACAGGAACTGGCACTTGACACAGAGTTAATAAGTTAGTCCCAAAAAAATAAAAGGCATGCAAAACATCCAAAGTGTGACAAGATAATAGCATGAAACCATGAAAAATTATAGATACGTTGGAGACGTATCATCCGACAACACAAACTTGAAGTACTCAAGTTCCTACGCGAGAGATTGTATATCATGAGCTTGTTGAACAACACGGCGCTCATCGGTCTTCTTGTAGTCATAGAATTGTTCCATGACATATAACTGGCTGCCCCATAAAGAATTACGAGAGGCGGGGTTCCGCATGCCTGTTGTCCCTTCTCAAGGTGCATGCCGGAAGAAGGGATGGAGAATACTTGGTGGTGTCGGATTGATCTGGAACGGTGCAAACCCATATGTGGTGGTGATGACGGCTAGGGTTGGCAGGAACCTCACCTATATATATGCGCGGTAGGGTGAAGAGACGTGGACGGACCCACGTCCGAGTCCGTTACAGCCCAAGAAACGACGTCTCCGATCGTGGTTAATCAGTTAAGGACTCTCTGTTCCTGACCAGCAAAAATAAACGTGTAGGTATAAGCTCGGCTCGTCTCAATCCCGCAACCCGCGGCGCGTCGTGACAAGGCGTGGCATGGCGAGGCGGCCAAGGAGGAGGTATGTGCGAGTGCCTCTTCTATTCTGACTCTCTTACAAGTGCTTGTTGTTTTCCCTTGTTCCAATAAGAGTCGCTATGATGAATCTATTTGTACCCTTGGCCAACTAATATAAATGTTCCATGTATATATTATGTGATACATTACATTGTTTACATTTTCCCATGTTGTTTCCTATAAATCAATAATTTTAGATAAAGACCATACATTTTCCCATGTTGTTTCCTATAAATCAATAATTTTAGATAAAGACCATACGTTTTCCCATGTTGTTTCCTAGAAATCAATCAAACATTATTTGTGTTTTGCGCCTGTTATGAAAACTATTATCGCTGACCGATGAGGGGTGGTCGGTGGACACATACAACTTTGAATGCTATCTTGCTGGTCAATGAAGAGCATATAAAACCACCAAATTGCCCACTAAACATATAAAAATATGTAGTATTCTTGAGCAGTTGTATACACAGTTTGCCGATGACCCAAAACGTCACACAATAATCGGATGTCCAGCCTATTTCTCGCCTTCATTCTATTTCGTGTTGAGCAGCTTGGACGTACAATTATAGTCTTGTGTGCCCTCACATATTCTTCGTTGCAAATGGGAGATATGACTTTCCACTAAAAACAAAAGGAGTGTGAGAGAAAGTTCGTTCATAGAGTATATTTAGTTAATAAATTTCAATCCAAATATAAATACATTGACCTTGGCCGTGTTTCGCACACGAAACATCTCTAAATTAGTTACAAGATTTGGTTTTGTGTACAAACCAACTCTAGTAATATTCGGAGCTGGTTGTTAATTTGAACTAAATTTAGTATTTCTAGATTCGGAGTTAATTACTTAAAAAAATTAACGGACTATAAATGAGATGTCCAAGGAAATACCACTGAAAACCCTATATCTCCCCCCACCCCTACAGCACATCCTCTTGGTCCCTTACATGACCTCGATGTTTCAGGTCTGCAAAGATTTTTCAAATTAACCATTGTGTGATTAAAAAAATAAAATGATTTACAAAACAACTGTTGCGGATGGCAATATTTTACAGCTAGTGTTGTCAAAAAAAATGACATGACATATATGCTGTAAGTGAGGGACTGTGGCTGATAGTGTAAAATTTCATGCAATCATGGAGTCATTAACACCATGAGACTGATAGTGATGTATCTATGATAAAACATGAAAACAATTCGTCATGTGACACTGTATACTGGGGCATGTCACATGTAGATTTCTCTATTCTAATCATTCTTTAGTGAAAATGTCAATGAGCCAAGATTTCATTAAGTGCGAGCATGCATTATAATTTTGTTGTTTGTTTGAGAATAGTTATGCAGTGCATTCACATGATAGCAAAGTGAGTAGGATGGTGGACGAGAACTAGGTTGAGGCAGCCATCATGATATGGTTCTTGGCTTGTTGCTACCATGTGCATGTCATGTTTGTCTTAAGTATCAATTCGTGCATCCTATGGACCACGTGACTAAGCTACTTGGCCATTTGTACACCTAGATAGCGCAATAATGCTTTGTGAACCATCTTCAACAAAACGTGAAACATGCAGAGGGAAGTGGAAAAAAAATTGCACACCTAGATGGGGCAATAATGCTTTGTTCCATAATGTGTTCTCTCTCATATGAATGTGATTTTCTCTATTCATTAATGGTGTATGCAGTAGTTACCGGGAAGATTTAATTTGTTTTTTTTTAGTTAATTACACCAACTCATACATAACTATTAGTATTCTTCCATAATGTATTCTCTTCCATAACTCATACATAACTGTTAGAATACATAATTATTTTTGAAGATGTAATTTGTTGAATGTGCACCACCTTCAACAAAACATGAGGCATGCAGAGGCAAGTGGCAAAAGAACAGAAAAGTTTGCACACCTGGATGGGGCAATAAAATTTTCTTCCATAATGTATTCTCTCTCGTCTGAATGTGGTTTTCTCTATTGATTAATGGTGTATGCAGTAGTTATTGGGAAGATGTTATTTGTTTTTATGAGTCATAACAGAACAGAGGGAGTACTGCTAGGTTATCCCTCATGGTCAATCCAAATGCATAGTTTTGACCACACAAATGTTATACTGATAAATGCATCGTAGCTGTCGTCCTAAAACTACTCCATCGTAGCTGTCGTCCTCAAAAACTACTCCATCGTAATTCCTAATCAACCAAACATGAGACATGCAGAGGTAAGTGGCAAAAGAAAAGAAAAGTTTGCACACCTAGATGGGGCAAGAAAATTTTCTTCCATAATGTGTTCTCTCTAGTCTGAATGTGGTTTTCTCTATTGATTAATGGTGTATGCAGTAGTTTTTGGGAAGATGTAATTTGTTTATTTGAGTCATAACAGAACAGAGGGAGTACTACTAGGGTATCCCTCATGGTCAATCCAAATGCATAGTTTTGACCACACAAATGTTATACTGATAAATGCATCGTAGCTGTCGTCCTCAAAAACTACTCCCGCCATCACGGTTTACAAGGCGTGCTTGGATGATCTTTAGAACCTATGTAGTTATCGATTGGCTGTGAGATGGGCTAAAAAATAGCATCAATAATACTCATGCGCCTAATGAGATGAGAAATTAACACGGCGCATGCATGCAGGAGTAGTACTAATTGACACGGCGCATGCATGCATGTCTATTGTGGAAATACATGTAAATTTAAATGTGTCTTCTAAACATGACGGAGTGTGGTACCGACCATGAATTCGTAATTAATGGGCACTACGTACATTCTACTACTATAACTGATGCGGAGATGATGCGCTCTTCTGTAATATTTTTGTGAAATATCTGCTCCTCTATGATTTTGAAAGAGAACGTGTTTGGTAACGGAGGAAAATACGAATATAAAATAGGGAAATAGGCTAGAAAATCCCACATTAAACAGCAACATATGATCATTATTTAAATTATGTATGAAATAGTCTATGGATATAAAAGTTCAATAATTTGTAACTACCTATGACCATTATTTAGTATGCAGAAGATTATTGAGTGCATGGTTGAAAGAAAGAGATGGAAACAAAAGGGTTACGTCCACCGAGCATGGTATGGATTAGTTGGGTAATGGGTCTACTAGTGCCGAGAGTAGACAAAAGCAATGTTGTCTTTCAGCTCACCTCCACTATTCATCACCTCCATTATTTCGGATCACGGAGTCATCACCTCCACAGTTGTGATGTGCCTTCTCTAGTGCAGAAGTGGCAACTTGACTTGTAAACTTGGTTGCTCAGTACAAAACATATTATGTATTGCCCCATCCAGATGTCCACAGGGCTAGGTCACATCGTCGAAATGATGATAAGGATTGAGTCATCAGTCCTAGCTGGTGCGTACACTGAAGTACGGTAGCTGCACTTAGATCTAGGATCCTCGATATGAAATTTCACTCTCCTATGCCATGACGATACTAGACATTTGCACAAATTAATATTCACAATAGAGAAATCATCTTTAACGTAAATCAAAGCAAACGATATGCCCTCTTTCACTAGGTCTGCAAGCCAGATGCAAAACTGAAAGTTAACCAAGTCACCAGCTTGGCAAGCAGATGCAAACGCTGAAATTTAAATGACCTTTTACAAATTTAAGTCATCGTTGTAAATGTAAGTCACCAACTTGGCCATGAATTCATAATTAGTGCGCATTGCATTCTATTAATATAAGTGATGAGGTGACGAGGCACTCCTCTATGATTTTTGTAGAGTACGTGCTTGGTAACTATTGTAAACGTGCTGGTCACTTAGTAAACTTTCAAATCATGCAAGACCACTGTGCATGGCTACGTCGGTTGAGTAAAATAGGCATGCATGCATGAACACGTGTGACACAACGAACGGATAGATTTGCACCAAAAATAATATCCATGTATATTCAAGACTTCCAGTTATTGCAGAAATTGAGTGGTGCCTAGCTATGTCCAACACTCATAACACACCGCCATACCTCTATAAATAGGAGTCTGGCGTTGTAGGATTTCCATCAATCCAACGTAACCATTTCTGATTCTACTTGAGAAATTAAGGCCAACCAGCCAACCATGGCAACCAACAAGAGTATTAAGAGCGTGGTTATTTGTGTTCTCATATTGGGTTTAGTTCTGGAGCAGGTCCAAGTAGAAGGCAAGAGTTGCTGCAAGAACACGACGGGCAGAAACTGCTACAACGCCTGCCGTTTCGCCGGTGGTTCCCGACCAGTCTGCGCAACTGCTTGTGGTTGTAAAATCATAAGCGGCCCAACATGTCCTAGGGACTATCCTAAGCTGAATCTTCTCCCTGAATCCGGTAAAGAGATATCATTTTTATCCTTCCCAACTTGTTGATAATTACCTACTAATAGAAAATTAATTATTTGCATACTTGTGGTTCAAATTACTTTTGTAGGTGAACCAAATGCGACTGAGTACTGCACAATTGGATGCAGGACTTCCGTTTGTGACAACATGGACAATGGTAATTTTAATTGACCAGTTTTATTTTTGTTTTTACCGGCAGAAAAAATATTGTGTTTTAGACATACATAACCTCAACTATTTTGTAACAGTTTCCCGTGGCCAAGAGATGAAATTCGACATGGGACTCTGCAGCAACGCATGTGCCCGTTTCTGTAATGATGGTGAAGTCATTCAGTCTGTTGAAGCCTAATCATGCCTTCTTGGGCATGATTTCTATGGCCAAGGTCGTTTTGTCATTTTCTGTTCAACAATCTTGATACCATCACCAGATAGAAGCAAATGTATCATCTTAGAGAAAAGTTCCATGGATATATTATGTGATACACCACAATTTTTAAATTTTTTAATGTTGTTTCTTGTATATCAATTGTTTCATATTAAGACCATACATTTTGCGATTATATTTACGTTCGAACATATGAGCTATCATGTTTTTACCGTGAAAGTTTTCTCCACTAAACATTAATTAGGCGTTACATGTTATATAGGAACACGAAGGGCCATCAACTGGCTAGTCCAACAGAATGTTGCTAATAGGCAATTAATGGTCATCACCAACATGTTTAGCATATTTTAGGAGAACTATGATCACTAAGGGACGAGGGGCGGTCGGTGAAGACATATAAATTTGATTGCTATCTCGTTAGTCCACGACCACCGTATATAACCACCAAATTGCCCCTTAAAATATGAAAATGTCTAGTGTTATTGGGAATTTGTATATATTGTTTCGCGATGAACCAAATCGTCACACAATAATGAGATCGGCTATATTTTTGTGTCAATGGTATTTTCTTTTGAGCATCTTGAACCTAGCATTATAGACTTGTGTTCCCTCATCTTGTGGCCTTGTAATTGGGAGACATGGCTTTTTACTACAAACCAAATGAATATGAGAGTATGTTCATAGAATCACTTTAAGTAATAAAATATAAATCAAAATAAAAAATGCAGTGGCCTCGGCCGTGTTTCAGTAACAAAACTGATCGAAATTATTTACTGGAGATTGTTTTATGTACAAACCAACCCTAATAATACTCATAATTTGTTTCTTATTCACTGGATGTATCTATGATAAAACTTGAGAAAAAATCTTCATGTTACTCAATATACTGGGGCAACTCACACGTATATATTTCTTTATTCTGAATATTGTTTAGTGAAAATGTCAATAGGTCAAGATTTAATGAACTGCGGGTATGTAATATAAATTTGTTTACTCAAAATGTCAATAGGCCATGATTTAATGACGCTCGCTTAGCTGCAGGAACATGTGTGTTAACCTCAATAGGCATAAATAAGTTAACCGTGAAGGCCAACAACGTATACACCATAGAGGATATTTTTTTTTTGCTGGAAAGGGACCACAGAGACGTAAGAGACAAGAATAATAGCATCTCTAGCAGGCCCCGTACAGTGCCCCGACCCATAAAATAATCGTCAAAATACGGGTTCGAAAAAAGTTGCCCGATCAAACCCCTTAAACGCGTCGGACTCGTAAATATTTTTGCGTGGCGTTGTAAAATTGCCACCCCAACCCGCGAAAACGCAGATTCTCCCCTTTGCGCGGACGGCGCCCTGTATATATCAAGAGCGGTTGACGGGTGAGACATTTCAGCCCACGCTTTTCCCCCCTCCCACCACCGTCGGGCTGCCTCCTACGATTCCGGACATATCAGCCGCCGGGATCATGTCGGTGGGCCACCACAGGCACGGGATTGACCCCTACCCCTTCCCACTGCCTCGGTCGGCCGAAAAGTTGCAGATCGGCGACTGTTTGTCGTGCCTTCCGCATCTGACATTTCCGGCCGCCAACGGTTGCGTCAAGCGATGGACTGGTCACGGAGCACTTCGCACAGCGCCGACAAAGCCATGCAGGTACTGGTTCATCCTGTAGTTGTCGTCGTTGGTTTGCCGGAAAGGACTCGGCTGAACGTCGAACGAGCTCGGTTCTTGCCCAATGGCTCACCGGCTTGCCGATGCCATTTATACAGTGCGACGACTACACAGAGAAAGTGTTGTGACTCACATCTGTCATGCGGCATCACCTCGGATGGGTATTCTTGAAATGCAATAACAACGGGATATATTCCTTTTCAGTTCGACAAAGATTTGGTGAATCACTATGTATCCAATGCCTTTGAAGAAAATAAAGAAGCAAAAAAATGTGTTTTCATGCTCCAAATTGAAATGCAAATAAGTGACTCAAATTGAATGCAAGCCAGATACAAACACTGTAAACTTAATCAACTTTTACAAGTTTAAGTAACCATTTAAAAATCTAATTAAGTCATCATTTATAAATCTGAGTCACGAGCTCAGCCATGAATTAATAATTAGTGGGCACTGCATTCTACTACTATAAATGATGAGGTGAAGAGGCAGTCCTCTATGATTTGGTCACTCGTTTTACTTTATTAACCAAATTTAAGGTTAATAAGTACTAGAGGGAAAGGTTGGGACTGAAGGCGCATCAGAGTACACCACCATGATGAGCAGTTGCATTATCCTGTCCGAGAGCGAGTTCAAACTACCGCAATGCTCGTTCAAAAAACTACCTCTAGCTTCTCCATTTGAAGAAATGGTGTTGCCTCCTTCTCCTCCGTGGACTATAGGAATCCACTATGCCATCGCGGGAGTTAAAAGAGAGAAGAGAAAATGGAGTTTTCATTGGTTGCCGATTGGATAAAGATGACAACAATCAAAGGCAAGTTAACTTCCATCACATGGTCGTCGTCGCCTCTTTTGTTGCATTTGGGTTAACTTAAAACAATTGGCAATTAGTATAATTTGTAAAGAAATAGAATTTGCGCATAGTGCTTTTTTGTTAAAAAATGGAACAACAACCTTTTCTTCCCGTGATGCCACATATGTAGTGGCTCCCTAAATTGTAATCAATGGTTAATCAATAGACTTGCATGATTCACGTATTAGTTTGGCGTCTATTGGCATGCACTATTGCTGCCCATACTATGGTTGTATATTATTGATTTAGATATGCAAGTGAGTACAAAGTGATGGTCCATGACATCAATGTAGTGGCAACTTCGTGTGGGACCGCAATATACATTTCTATTAGTTAGATTGGTAACTTTTAAATTAAAATGTTATTGGGGCACCTTTTTGCATTTTTTGCGTTGGTATTTGGGTTTAAGGTATTTGTTGCTTCATGAATGCTTTGTTTCTATCAACTAGACAAATGAGGATGTCCAACAAAAAGACAAATAAAAATGTGAAACACGCACGGACATAAAACCTAGATCAACAGGTCTACTAAGAGAAGAATGCATACGTGAAACACGCAAGACAACTTTCTAGGCTCCTTATCCTGTTGGTGTTTCAATAGCGACTCAGGATGACGATGGGAGGCAGCGTCCTACTAAAAGATCTAAGCAATAAGACTTCCATATAATAAAGAATCCAAAGTTGTTTTGGCTGGCTGGAGGTTCACAATTTCTCTTAAGTTATTAGAGATTTGAGCATGGTCTCTGAATTTTTGAGATGGTCCCTATATGGTCTCGACCAGGCGGTTGGCGTGTAAATGTGATCTAGTACTCTGTTCAATCCATGCAGTGAGGGCTGCAGTAACCAGCAGCGATGTTGTCTTTTAGCTCACCTCCATTATTATGGACCAAGGATACTGTTGTGGAACCATATGGTGATGTGCCTTCTCTAGGGCCGAAGGGGCAACATGGAAAATTGGTTGCTTAGTAAAAATATATTTACATTGCCCCATCCAGACATGCTAATGGTCATGTAGGTAGCTGGGTCACGTGGTCTAGATTCAGTCATCAGTCCTAGCTGGTGCGTACAACGAAGTAGTGAAGTTGCACTTGGATATGAAATTTCACTCTCTTACTTCATGACCATCGTAGCTTGCCAGTACCAAAGACTAGACATTTTCACAAATTAATATTCATAATATTTTTTTTAATGTAAATCTTGCATAAAATATGTTGTTCAAATTTGGAAAACTATATGCCCTCTTTCACTAGGTTGGCAAGTCAGAACACTGAAATTCAATTAAGTTACTAGCTTGGCAAGGCAAATCCAAACACTCAAATTTAAGTCACCATTTACAAATTTAAGTCATCATTTACAAATCTAATTAAGTCATCCTTATAAATGTAAGTCACCAACTTGGCCATGAATCCATAATTAGTGGGAATTGCATTTACTACTATAAATGATGAGGTGACGAGGCGCTCCTCTATGATTTTTGTAGAGTACATGCTTGATGTATGACGATGGAATTGCACGATGTATTGATCAGGTGCAACCGCACGTATATATGATGTACATGGTGGGCCACGACCGCAACTATACAGAATTAGGAGGTGGGCGTAATACACAATATGCACATAACATATATACTCAACCCCCCCCCCCCCCCCCCCCACGCAGTCCAAGCGTCGACGTTGCTGACGCAAAGACGTCGTGCGCAAGCCTTTGGTCATGATATCTGCAAATTGTTGCTTTGTGGGAATATGGAGAACACCAACGTCGCTAAGAGTGACCTGATCCCGAACGAAAAGAATATCAAGCTAAGTGTGCTTGGTGCGGCGATGTGGACTGGGTTGGCGGAGAGGTAGACCGCCAAGACGTTGTCGCAGTAGACCACTGTCTCCTTGGTGACCTGACACGAGAGATCAAGAGGAAGATGACGAAGCCAGGAACACTCAGCGACAACATTCGCCATGGCACGATACTCAGCCTCAGCACTTGATCGGGAGAACGTAGGCTGCCGCTTGGACGACCACGAGATGAGTAATAGCCCAAAGAAGACATAGAAACCCGAAGTGGATAACCTTGTGTCGGGGCAGCCAGCCCAGGCAGCCTCGGTGTAGGCGGTGATTTCGGTGAAGGTGGAGGCAAACAACGTGATGCCCAAGTCCACGGGGCCATGCATATAGCGTAGGATCCGCCTTACAGCGGCCCAGTTAACGTCCCAAGGAGCATGCATGTGAAGACAGACCTGCTGGAAAGTGTGCTGGATCTCTGGAAGTTTCTGTGTGAGGTACTGCAGAGCGCCAACAATAGAGCGATAGAGCAGAACATCCGAAACAGGAGAACCGGAAGTGGCGGAGAGCTTGGTCTTCGTGTCGACACGCGTGGTCGCGGGTTTGCAATGAAGCATCCCAGCATGGTCAAGAAGCTCATGAGCATACTTCCGCTGATGAAGGAAGAAGCCATCAGGACCACACATGACCTCAACACCTAGGAAGTAGTGCAAAGGACCCAGGTCCTTGATGGTGAACTCAGCACGAAGACGGTCAGTAAGCCGACTGAGAAGGCCAGGTGTGCAGGCTCTTAGGATGATGTCATCGACGCAGAGGAGCAGATATGCAGTGTCGGCGCCCTAGTGCTACACAAACAGCGAGGCATCAGAGCGTATAGACTGAAACACGAGTTGATGTAGGAACACCGCGATGCGCTGGTACCAGGAGCGAGGACCCTGCTTGAGCCCGTATAACGAGCACAGAAGTATGGACACATGATATGGAGACGTCGGATCAACAAATCTCGTAGGCTGCTAACAGAAAACCTGCTCTTGAAGGTGACCATGGAGGAAGGCATTAGAGACATCCATCTGGTGTATAGGCCAGGCACGAGGGACCGCAAGCTAGAGGACGGTGAGGATCATGCCAGGCTTGAGGACCGGAGCGAAAGTGTCAGTGAAATGGACGCCAACACGCTGGCGGAAGCTGTGAACAACCCAACACACCTTGTAGCGAATGAGGGTACCATTAGGACGGAGCTTGTGCTTGAAGACCCACTTCCCGGTAATCACATTAGCGTGCTGGGGTCGGGGAACAAGCTGCCAAGTCCGATTCCGCTGCAATGTGTCAAACTCCTCCTGCATCCCAGCCATCCAGAGCTTGGCCAAAGAACGCCGGTGTGGGCACGGGTGATCGGGCCGACCGCAGAGGCCACGGGTGGTGGAGCGGGCGGGGCCGACGCTGCAGGTGCCGCCGTGTTTTGGTAAAATGGGCGTAACTTTTGCATACGACCTCCGATGAAAAAGTTTTTTATATGAAAAATCATCTACTCGAGAAGTTACATCCGAATTCAAGGGGCAAAGCCTGTTATCGATTTTCTAGAATCCTCAAAAACCTAAGAGAAAAAAGTTATGATGGTTTTAAGATCTGGAGGCAAAAAAATTTCGAAAAAATAATGCAAAAAATAAATAAATTAGCAATGGCGCACTATTGCATGGTGCACCACTGCTATTTTTGCACCTTCAAAATTTAACAAAATAAAAAAATAAAAAACAAGTTAGCAATGGCGCACCATATGAATAATGCACCACTACTATTTTCCGGTCTTCATAATTCAAAAAAAATAAAAAAAAATCAAAAAAATTAGCAATAGCGCATCAGTGAATAGTGCGCCTCTACTATTTTCCCGCCTTCACGATTCAAAAAAATAGCAATGGCGCACCAGTGCAAGATGCGCCACTACTAAGTTGGGACAGAAGTTTAAAAGGGCCGACCAGCCACTTACCCGTTCATTCTTCTCCTCCTCTCCTCCACTCCATCTCCTCCTCTCCTGCTCTCCTCCACTCCATCTCCTCCTCTCATTCGACCTCCTCCTCCTCACGGTGCTCCTCCTCCGGTGACCTCCTTATCACGGTGCTCCTGCTCCAGTGACCTCCTCCTCCCTCCTCTCCTCCTCACGGTGCTCCTCCTCCGGCGACCTCCTCCTCCCTCCTCTCCTCCTCACGGTGCTCCTCCTTCCTCTCCTGCTCACGGCCCTCCTCCTCCTCTACGGCGACCTCCTCCTCCCTCCTCTCCTGATCCTGAGGGTTTCTCCTCCCTCCTCTCCTCCTCACGATCTCTCCTCCCTCCTCCTCTACTTCCGGCCACATGTGAAGCTCCCCCGGCACAAAGAACGTACCAGATCCAGGTCGAGAATGAAATTTGAAAAAAATTCAAGCAACAAAAATGAGCAAAAAAACAAGCCAGATCTAGATCCAGATCCAAATTCAAAATTCAAAAATAGCAATGGCGCACGTTGGGGGTAATACGGTGCGCCACTACTATTTTCCCGCCTTCAAAATTCAAAAAAATCAAAAAGATAAAAAAAAGTTTCCAGTGGTGCACCTGTATCAATAGTAATGTCGCACTACAAGGTGTGCTACTGTTACCTGTAATACTAATGGCGCACCAGAGGTGCGCCATTAGTATTTGTTACTAGTGGTGTGGTAATAGTGGCGCACCTATAGTGCGTCATTAATAGCAAAAACCGGTGCGCCACTATCAGCCTTTTTTCTAGTATTGAGCCAATCCACTTCGAATTAAACCCCATATTCTGCATGATCTTGATCATTGTCGAGTGTTCAATGGTGTTGAATGCCTTCACCAAGTCAAGCTTAACTAGTACAATCTCTTTTCGAGAGGCTTGGCATTGGTGGATGTGATCGCCCCTATTGAGGGGGTCTTATTGCAAGTTAGACCAGGTATGTGATCGCCCCTTGAGGGAAGCTTAGTGAGTGTTTGTTTGCGAATGAAATCATTGAAAGTGAACATGTCGTGGACATCTCCCCCTGGAAAGTTACGGTTCTCAGGAGCTCTAATGTAATTGAAGTCTCCAACTATCAACCAATCTTCAGAGGTGGGGATGTCAAGATCAAAAAGCCAACTTGTATAAAGAGCGTGGTGTTCCCATTACAGGGGCCATAAACATTAACTAGTTTCTAGTAGTGAGCTGATTGTGTTGATTTAAAGTTGATCCCCAGAGGAAAGCTTTCTTACAAGAAGATATTCCCCCAAAGAAACATTACTATTCCAGATCGTAACTAGGCCCCCCGACGAACCCCTAGAGGGAACAAACGCAAACTTGTCAAAATGTTTGGGGCAGTATGTCTTGAGGGTTTTTGCATCAAACTGCGGCATTTTAGTTTCTTGCAAACAAATGATAGAGCAACCACTGTCACGGATTGCGTTCGAAATAGCTAGATGTCTTTAGGAGAATTAAGACGTCGGATGTTCCAACATATCATATTCCAATTCTACAAAAGAACCATAAGAAAAACTCAAGGGCAGTAAAGAGACTGAAATCAAGCGTTATCCGCAGCAGGAGCCGGCATCTCCTTGAGGAGCTCGCTATGTTGGGAATAAGTTTCAGTTTCAGTTGTTAGCTCTTCGGGGTTTTAGGTGTCGAAAGTTCAGTTTCGTCAGAGTCGTTTTCTGTCAGGTGTTGGCGCGATTTGTGCGCCCACATCGCGAGTCCTTAGGAGAGCCGTGGGCTCGATCCAAGTCGTGGGATGGCACGACTTAGTCGGGATCGTGGCTATAGCCACGGCAAGTTTGTTATTCCTGCAGAATAAGAGGAAGAAAAGCATCAGAAAAGCAGTAACTTGGACACTGCACAAAACCTCTCTAGTTCATCAGTAGTTTATCTTCTTCCTGCGCTGATTCCACCTTCGTTTTGATCACGAGTGAGTAGGGATTTAGCTGACAATTTGCATCAAAGCTTTGTTGATCCATACCTGTCGGAGGGATGTCGAAGATTGGAGGAGGCGACGCGTCGAAGAAGGCCGCCGACGGCGCTGACGACGCGCTGCCCAAATCCACTCTGTCCCTCCCGCGCTCCGGGCGCTATCTCGGCGGCGGCTCGGGCACGGCGTGGCCCACGCTGACGAGGACCAATTACAACTCGTGGTCGCTGCTGATGAAGGCGATCCTCCACGTGCGACACCTGTGGGACGTCATCGACACCGGAGTAGGCGACTTCGACGACGATCGCATGGCACTGGAGGCTATCCTCCGGGCCGTGCCGCGGGAGATGATCCCCATGCTCGCCGTCAAGGAAGAAGACGACGGCGAGTCGGCGGGTGCAGCAAATGACGGCCAGCTGCTGCTCACAAGGGAGCAGTGGCGCGCGCGTGAGAAGGAGGACACTCCCTCTAGGGGTGGCGGCGGAGGCGGAAACCGCCGCGACAAGGGACGCGGCCACGACGGCGCGCCTGACAAACCGCGGGGAGGACAGGGGCTGCCCGCGATGACAAGTGCCGCTACTGCGGCAAACTCGGGCACTGGGCCCTGGAGTGTCGCAAGAAGAAGCGCGAAGAAGCCCACATCGCGAAGGAGGGGGCGAGGAGGAGCCCGCGGCATACCTTGCAGGATGGCGAGCGGGTGTTCCTGAACGAGGAGCAGGCGATCGTGTGGCTCGGGGAAGACCAGGAACCTGTCGACGTTCCCTGGTACCTCGACAGCGGCGCATCGAACCACATTACCGGCAGCCGCGCTCCTTTCGCTGATCGGGACACCAAGATCGTCGGCACCGTGCGCTTCAGCGACAACTCCATCGTCGACATCAAGGGGCACGACACGTTGGTGATCTCGGTGAGCGGCGACGAGCATCGTGCCCTCACTGATGTCTACATCATCCCCAAACTCAAGACGAGCATCGTGAGCCTAGGGCAGCTTGATGAAAGCGAGTGCCCGTCTTCGATCCACGACGGCTACATGACGGTGTGGGATCGGCAGAACCGTCTACTCGCAAAGGTACCACGCTCGCCAAATCGTCTCTACAAAGTCAATCTCGAGATCGTGCAGCCTGCCTGTTTCTCTGTGCGCCGCGGCGACACGGCCAGGACGTGGCACGAACGCCTCGGACACCAGAACTTTGGCGCTCTCCGCACCATGTCCCGCAGCGGCATGGTTCGCGGCCTACCGGAGATCGGTCACGCCGACCAGCTGTGCGATGCTTTCTTGGCAGGGAAGCAGAAGCGCGGGTCCTTCCCGTAGGCGGCAAAGTTCAAGGCGACGGCGCGTCTGGAACTTGTCCATGCCGATCTCTGCGGGCCGATCTCGCCGGCAACCCCGGGCAGGAAACGTTACTTTCTCCTGATGGTGGACGACTATAGCCGTTACATGTGGCTGGCGATGCTCACCACCAAGGACGAAGCGGAGATGGCGATCAGGAGCATCAAAGCAGCAGCAGAGGTTCAGAGTGGGTGCGTGCTACGCACCCTGCACACTAATCGGGGAGGGGAGTTCACATCTCGCTCCTTCGACGATTTCTGCGCCGACAACGGTGTCCAACGCCACCTCACCGCGCTGTACACTCCACAGCACAATAGTGTTGTCGAGCGGCGGAACCAGACGGTGGCCGCCTCCGCAAGAAGCATGCTCAAAGGGAGAAGCGTTCCCAGTGCGTTTTGGGGGGAGGTGGTGACCACATCGGTATACCTGCTGAACAGCTCCTTCACACGCGCAGTGGACGGCAAGACCCCCTTCGAGCTCTGGCACGGGACGCCACCGAGTCTGCATCACCTCCGCGTATTCGGCTGCGTCGTCCACGTCAAAACAATGCGGCCACATCTCAAGAAACTTGAGGATCGAAGCAAGAAGATGGTGTTGCTTGGCTACAAGCCAGGCACCAAGGCGTGGAGGGTGTTCGATCCCCTGACCTAGCGCGTGCATGTCACCAGGGACGCTATCTTCGACGAAGCGGCGTCATGGAGCTGGGAGGGTGCCGACATAGAGACGTAGAACGGCGACTTCGACATCTCCTACACTCCACCGACTGCGGCCCTACGCGGCTCGAAGGGCTCGCGTGAGGGCGCACCTGCCCCACCACCGAGCGCTCCAGCGGAGGCAGACGACGAGGTCGACATGGAGGCGCCACCTGCTACGCCCCCGCCAACAGAGACACCCGCAACTCCTCCCATCGCTACACCGCCTGTGCCACCGCGTGCAGGGGTGGAGTTCGCCACGCCAGGAGCCGATAACACGCCTACTGCGGAGGAACGAGACTCTCCTATGCGAAGGTATATGACCCTGGCTAACATAGAAGAAGAGCTCGAGCAAGATCTCTTCCTTGCAGAAGGGGAGGAACCTGCAACTCTTGCAGAGGCCCAGTCCGAGGCAGGGTGGCGGGCGGCAATGGCCGAGGAGATGGCCGCGATCAAGGAGAACAACACGTGGGAACTCTGCGATCTCCCCGCCAGCCAACGTCCCATCGGGCTCAAGTGGGTCTACAAGCTGAAGAAGAACCCGGCGGGAGAAGTGGTGCGGCACAAGGCGAGGCTCGTCGCTAAGGGGTACGCACAGCGCGCCGGCATCGACTTCGACGAGGTCTTCGCTCCAGTGGCGCGCCTGGATTCCGTACGCGTCCTCCTCGCCGTAGCAGCTCACCATAGCTGGGAGGTGCACCACCTTGACGTGAACAGTGCGTTTCTGAACGGCGACTTGACGGAGGTGGTGTACGTCTCCCAGCCACCCGACTTCGTCGTCAGCGGCATGGAGGGAAAAGTGTTGCGCCTGAAGAAAGCGCTGTACGGCCTTCGTCAGGCACCACAGGCATGGAACTCCAAGCTCGATCACACTCTTCGTTCACTAGGGTTTACCCGATGCCCCTCTGAACATGCTGTGTACGCTCGCGGAGGAGAAGGCTCGCGTCTGCTGCATGGAGTATACGTCAACGACTTGATCGTCACCGGCGTCAGCACACTAGAGATCGCCAAATTCAAGCAGGAGATGACGGACAGGTTCAAGATGAGCGACCTGGGCCTCCTGTCCTACTACCTCGGCATCAAGGTGACCCAGCAGAATAGCAAGATCACGCTCTGTCAATCTGCATATGCTGCCAAGCTGCTGGAGAAGGCAGGCATGGCGGACTGCGCTACAACGCAGGTGCCCATGGAGCCGCGCCTGAAGCTTAGCAAGACAAGCTCAAACCCGCTTGTGGACGTGACGCTCTACCGCTCCATCGTCGGAAGTTTCCGCTACCTGGTGCACAGCAGGCCGGACATCGCCTTCGCTGTGGGGTATGTGAGTCGATTCATGGAGAGGCCCACGACGGAGCACCTGAGTGTTGTCAAATACCTCCTTCGCTACATCGCCGACACCAGGAACTACGGGTACGTCATCCATAGCAGTAACAAGCAGCTCGAGCTCGTAGGGTACAGTGACTCGGATCACGCTGGTGATCTAGATGATCGCAAGAGCACGACGGGCAGTCTCTTCCTCATCAACGGCTGTCCGGGTCCTGGTAGTCTGCGAAGCAGCAGGCAGTAGCCCTGTCGTCGTGCGAGGCCGAGTATATGACCGCCTCCGCTACGGTGTGCCAGGCTGCGTGGCTCCGGCGCCTCGTAGGGGAGCTGCTGAGCAAGGAGGAGGAGACGTTGAAGATCTACATCGACAATCAGAGTGCTATCCAACTGATCAAGAACCTAGTGTTCCATGAGCGCAGACATATTGATACGCGCTTCCACTACATCAGGAGGTGCTTTGAGAAAGGCAAGACCGCCGTCGAGCACAACGGCACCACTAATCAACTCGTCGACATTCTCACCAAGTCTCTTGGAAGAATTCAGTTCCAGGAACTACGAGGAAGGATCGGCATCACCAACATCACCGAGGACTAAAACTTAGCGGGAGATTTGTTGGGAATAAGTTTCAGTTTCAGTTGTTAGCTCGTCAGGGTTTTAGGTGTCGAAAGTTCAGTTTCGTCAGAGTCGTTTTCTGTCAGGTTTTGGCGCGATTTGTGCGCCCACATCGCGAGTCCTTAGGAGAGCCGTGGGCTCGATCCGGAGGAGGGGATCTTCCCCAGCAGGTGGAACTTCTGGCAACAGACCATTCTAGTCATTGCTTCTCAGGATAGTGACCTGAACTGTCCAGCAATCTCGAGCACCTCCAAGCTGCCAAACCACAAAACTTTTCTGAATTAACCGAATGTTATTGACTCTCACTTTGAGCAGAACAAACCTCCTATCTTGCCTCAGATTATACCAGGAGATGAGATAGCCAAAACCACCTAGAGAATTTTTGATGTAGTACTTTTTTTGTAGTCATATAGGAAACCAAAGTACATAATCCGCAGCTCTGGCCCAAAAGGAGTGGTGCCGCGATTCAGTGCTTCATTGTAGGGCACAAATGTGATTATAAATCATCATCTTCTAGTTCTAGTTGTGTAGCAATGGTAGTGTCACGCATGAAGGAACCCATAAGTCCAAAAACCTCAATGCCCACAGGGTGGTTCAGTGGTAAAGATCTTAGCATCGTCCAGAAAACCCTCAATCTGGGTGCGGATGGCCGCACGGCGATGCAGGGGGACGTAGTGGCGTACCTCCACGATTGCCAGGAAGTCGTGGTTGAGAGATGTAATTGGACCAACCACCATGCCACTCCTCACCTGTCAGCACGACTATGTTCGACGGCGAAGCCCGGTGGTAGGAACGACACTGGGTTCAGAGGGTAGTTAGCCATAATGGCGAGTGCAAACCATGGCAATAGTGGCAGCAATGGTGGTAGCCATGGATGTGGCGGGGTGTGTGCTCTGTTTGGGAAGGTGGAGAAGGATTCGAAGTGTGAGGGGTAGGATCGAGATTTTGGGCACCCAGGCCCATTTGTTGGCTCTGTACGTACTTCTTGCGGCAAGATTGCTCCACATGGCCATAGGCCCCACACCAGTCACATCTAACGGAGCTTTGAGCACAGCCTAGTTTAGGATTGGAAACGACTCTAAAGTCGGCAACGTGAAGCTGATTGGTATCGTTGATTTTGTTACCCATTTCATGAGATGTATCCGCGGATATGAGGCGTTTTAATTTCGCCAGGCAAGAAAACACCTTATGATAAGGGGCCGAACAGTTAATGTAGATTAACCTCATTTGCCAAGTGCGCTTATGATGTCCCCATTGAAGGCATCTGGAACACAAATTGGCCAATTAATGGCCAAATCTGTGATTTCCTCCTTTGAATATTGTGCTTGTGCCAAATCTACCTTTTGTCGGGTCTCTAACAAACGAGGCCAATCTTTATGTGGAGGAGCATATTTGAATGAATACATTAAATAGTATTGTGGTGGGGGTGGGTAGGGAATATTGATCCGACAATGGAGACTACCCAGAATGAGGTAATCAATGTTATGTGAATCCTCCTATTCCTCTAGTTCCTCCTGAGCACCATAACTCTCCATTAACCGTAAATGCATGTGACCATCCGAAATGAACAGTTTGAAATTCAAACTTGAATGTATGAGCTTTGGCTTACGTTATGAATGGACGTCAGTACCCAAGGAAGAAGCTTATGCCTCATTGCAATTGCAGAAGACCATGTGATCACTTGGAGCGAGTCGTGAATTCATGCAACCCACCGATGCATGGTCCATATGAACACCAGAGCGTAGAAAACTCAAGTTAGTTTTAATCGCCATAATGTGTCAAGCAGAGATGTTTACTAGCTCCGGATCCGCATGCCAGTGAGGATCAGATTGCATGGCATGGGCAAAGCGGCCCTTGAAGAGATGAAAATGACAAAAAAATCCGTCCACACTCTATCTTTAAGACCATAGATGAAATGCCCCACCTTGTTGTTGGCAACAGAGAAACGAAATGATCGGGTAGAGATCTTGTGGACGTTGTAGCCCGTGCTAAGACCATGCAGGCAACATTGGACCACAATACCCACCAACTCAACATTGAGGAAGGATGTAGATGAGAAAGAAACGACCAAGAAGAACTCCTTGCCAGCCCGGGAGTTGGAAAAATGAACTGTGGTATCAAACTTACGCCTCAGCTGATATGCTAAGGTCAATCTCAGCGAGAAATCCCAGTGTAGCAGTCCCTCTATCTAGATTAACATGAGAGATCTTGATAGGTTGGGTGGAAAGCGGGTGGAGAGGGGGAGAGGGAGAGAGCCATCCTTGTGCTCACACACTTGTCAGCTTCATGTACAACAAACCCGACAGCAGTTAATGTTCTCTCCAACTTCTCGTGTCACTGATTAGGAGCTTGTCTAAGGCCATATAAGTACTTCAAAAACTTGCACACCTTTCCTTCCTGACCAGGTACTACGAAACCAGCGGGCTGATCCATGTAAATTTCCTCCTTCAACTCTCTATCGAGGAAAGGTGACTTAATGTCCATTTAATGAATGAGAAGATCATGTGAGGCTGCCAATGACAGTAGCACCCGAATAGTAGTTAGTCTAGCCACAGGTGAGTAAGTATCAAAGAAGTCTTCACCTTCTTTCTAGGTATAAATCCTGGCCACAATCCTTGCCTTGTACTTTTTGATTGTACCATCAGGTCTAAGCTTTTTCTTGAACACCAATTTACATCCCATGGGATTGCATCCATATGGGCGGTTAGTGACTTCCCATGTTCCATTAGAAAATATGGAATCCATCTTACTATGGACAACTTCCTTCTACTAGTCAGCATCAGAAGATGCATAAGCTTCTCGAAGAGTCCTGGGTGTGTCATCCATTGGGTACACAATGAAATCATTACCAAATGACTTTCCAGTCCTTCTTCCCTTACTCCTTACAGGAATTTCATTGTCATCGTGCTCGGGATTCTCAACGTGTTCCATCACAATGGTAGGTTTAGGAGTTACAGAAAATTCCTGATAAGATAAAGTAGGTATCTCCTGATTTGATGAGTTAGACATATCCTTCATAGGAAATATGTCCTCAAATAAAGTCACATCATTCGACTGCATAATCGTACCAATATACATGTCGGGTATTTCAAAGCATAGCCCAGAATAACACAATCCACGATTTTTTGTCCAAACTTGCGCTTGTTGGCAATTGGTATGTTGACTTTCGCCAAACAACCCCAAGTACGTAAGTAAGAGAGTTTCAACCTTTGCCCTTTCCCATTCCACAAATGGAGTAATGGTTTTATGCTTTGTGGGAACTCGGTTTAGGACATGACAGGGAGTCATTAGTGCGTCCCCCACCATTCCTTAGAGAGACCCGATGTGTCTAACATGGGGTTAACCAAATCAGTTAGATTTCAGTTCATTCTTTTGGCCACCCCATTTGACTGAGGTGAGTAGGGAGGTGTACTCTCATGACTTACGCCGTGTTCTGAACAAAAGAATCTAATTCATTGGAAAAAAAACTCTCCACCATGATCAGACCTTAACCGTTTGACTTTTAAATCAAGTTGGTTTTCTGCTTCAGCTTTATAATTTGAATTAGGTTAAAGCCTCATCATTTGATTTCAGAAGGTACACATAACAGTATCTAGCGGAGTCATCAATCCACGTCCTGAAATATTTCTTTCCCCCTTTTTCCAAAACGCCATACACCTCGCAAAGATCAGAATGAATAAGCTCTAGTGGTGCCAAGTTTGTCGCCTCTGCAGTCTTGTGAGACTTGCGAGATTGCTTAGCTTGCAGACACAGTTGGCACCTGGAACTCTTGACAGCAGTGAATTTTGGAATTAAATTCAGCTTGGCTAGCCGCTTCATGCAACCAAAGTTAATATGACAAAGCGTGAATGCCACATATGAGATTCACAATTATGGCAAGCATTATTAATAACTTTAGTGCAAATATCTGACAATGATAGGCGGAACAAGCCTCCGCACTCATAGCCTTCTCCAAAAAATTGTCCATACATCGAAATTAAAACTTTATTGAACTCAAAAACCAACTTAAAACCATCTCGACACAAACGGGAACCGCTGACATGATTTTTATTTATGGAGGGAACATGATGAACGTTCTTCAGGCGCACGATCTTCCCTGAAGTAAACTTCAGATCGACACTCCCGACACCTAGAACAATACCATGTGACACGTTCCCCATCAGGACGGGGGAAGTCCCTGTGACCTAATAAGAAGAAAACATGGATGCATCAGCATAAACATGGGCATTGGCACCGGTGTCAATTAACCAATCTGGAGAATGAAAAACTGAAAGGATGGTAGGAAAAATATCATTGGCGGACTTCTGCGCTTATCTAGTTCGCGCTCATCATAGCGGTTGGGACATCTCTGAGCCTAGTGATTTGGATCACGCAGACATGGCATAGTCCCTTCCCCATCGTATAGGAAGAGTTCTTGAACTTGGTAGAGTGTGATGGCTTGTTCTTTGCAACAAACTTGACTTTCCCCGAGTTTTGTTCTTGTTGTTTTGGGGAATGTTGAGATGGAAGTTCTTCTTATGTACCATGTGGGCACTATAAACTCCCTCAACAGCTTGATCACGTGTGTCTTTTTCCCTCGCCTTGTGTTGGGGATATTGCCTGCTAAAGTGACCCGCCAAGTATGGGCCGGGTTACTGTTAAGGCGATTCATCCTTTAAGGCTAGTTGGGCCTCAGCCCGGGCGGTTCAAAGTTGCAGGATGGTTATGATTTATGGAAGGACTCTGGGTTTGGCAAGACGGCGACTTAGAGACCGCGGTGGTCACGATTTGTAAAAAGGAAGGGACTCTTGTAAACCCCAAGGCTTTGACCTATATATAAAGGCGAGTCTGGAGGGGGAGAGGTAGGTTAGAAATCATCGAGTGCTAGGTTTAGGCGAGTTACGCCTTCCTTGTAATCGAATCCACATCAATACATACAAAGCAGGACGTAGGCTATTACCTCTTCTCGAGGGGCCGAACCTGGGTAAATCGCCGTGTCTCTCCCGCTCAAACCCTTTGAGTTGCCACCAAGGTGCGATGGCTCCAGTACTAAGTCCTTTCACGAGGACATCTGCCGTGACAAAACCACGACAGTTGGCGCCCACCGTGGGGCCTGCGCACGGTGGAGTTGAGTTCTCAAAGGGAGCCCTACCAGGGTCTGGGAGTTATGCGGCGGCGCTCATGACTTGGAGCCGACGCGGCATCGCCTACATCGACAACCGGCGATGGGGACCTGAAGCAAATTCTCTCGAATCAGGCTACAGGGTCCCCTTCGGCAAGATCAACGTCTTCATCGGCATGATCGGGTCATCTGTTCCTGAGCCGGACACCTCCTCCGACATCGTCGAGCCGGCCAGGTACGTTCATCCAGTCGTAACACGGAATCTGACCCACCCGGTCTTTGTGGGGTTCACGCAGGGGTCAGAGGAGCCAGAGCACGCGGCGGCTCAGGAGGTTACCCCCATCAACTCTGACGACGAATCATCCATGGGCGATTCGGATTCCATCCAGTCCCTCCACGGAGACGGTCTCGGTGGCTTGTCATTGGCCATGGATCCGGAAATCCTCGATCGAACCCGCCGCCAGATCGCCATCTACATGGCCGGGGCGACTCAACCCGCACAGAGCCCCGCCGGAGGCAATGGGACCGGCGGGACATCCAGAAGTGCGTCAGCAGTCCTGGTGGACTTCGCGGCGGAAATCACAAGACTAATGTCAACCCCCCTCACGCCAGAGAACCAAGCAGAGATAAACGCAAAGTTAGCAAAGCTGAGGGAGGCGGTGGCAAAGGCCCATCAGGATGCCGCGACGGAGTCCACCAGGATGGAAACTCGACAGGCCAAGATTACGGCCGAAAGGATGCGGTTGAACACCGACAATTGGCGGCTTGAAAGAGAGCAGCGCGCATCCGACGCCGTCCATCAGCGGAGGCACCAGGGACGCCTGCCCCACGATCTCAATCCGACTAGCCTGTTCGACACTCCCCAAACACCCGGGATGGGAGCCGCTCCAGCAGGAGGGATGGGCCGCCCTCCTAACCCGCCGATTCAGCTGACTGAGGGTCAAATTCCTCGTTTTCGTACCCCCCGAGGCCACTTCTCTAACCCGGTGGATAACGTGCTTGCCGCAACTCGCCATCTGGAGTCTCTCCCGATCCACGGCAGCACCCCAGCTGAGGTCGAAGCAAGGAACGCCATCGAGATGTTGAAAACGGCGGTGGTCCAAAACGCGCAATTCTCACACAGCCCCGAGCGATTACACTCCACCCCCAGGCGAGCTATACGAGGGGTTGGCCGGAGGATCAGCCAGCCGTAAACAGCGCCCCGCGACACCTCCCGCAGGACAACCCGCCCGAGTGGGACCCGCCGGGCAGAGGTCCACCCAACACTCAAGAGGCTCAGACTCCTCCCGCGGGGACCGGAGGGCGAGTTGGGGTGCCCTGCTTGTCCCTGGCCCTTCGAAACGAAAGAATGCCCAAGGATTTCAAAGGACCAAGAAAGGTGCCTAATTACACACCAGACCTCGAACCAACATCTTGGATCGAGGGCTATGAGATCGCCACGGACATGCTCGACGTAAACGAGGCGGTTTGCGCCAGATATTTCACCATGATGCTCGAGGGATCGGCACGCACTTGGTTGAAGAATTTACCCCCCAATTCTATCTAGTCCTGGGCCGAGTTAAAGGAACGTTTCATCAAAAACTTCCGGGGAACCTGTAAACGACCGATGACAATCGTCGACTTACAACACTGCGTGCAACGCCCGGATGAGTCGGCGCATCATTGGTCGCAGCGAGTCGTGGAAATTATCCATTCATCGGATGGCATCATGGCAGCGCAAGCTGTGCTTATCCTCGAGCACAACTGCCACTACGAACCGCTGGTCCAGAAGCTGGGGCGACTCAAACGGAAAGTTCAGGATATGGAAGAGCTGATGGATACCCTCACTAGGTACGCCGAAGCCGATGATACCAAGGATCCCGGCGAGGATGGTAAGGGTAACTCGCCCAAGAAGGGCGATTCAACGAATAAGCATACCCGCCTCCAAGGCCGCAACCGTCATAACCAGGGGACCAACGGCAAGCGTAGGCCACATGAGGAGCCCTCGGATCTGGTTGCCAACACCAACGCCAATGACGGCAAAAAGAAGAATCGAGGCTTCAGTGGGGAAAGACCGCGTAACTACGAAGAGCTGCTCAAAGACCCTTGCCCGCACCACGCCACGGCCGACGGACCGGCGGGCCACTCCTGGGAGAACTGCTTCGTGATGCGGGAATTTCGGGCCGAGGCAATCAAGAAGAGCCACAGCGAAGACCCGAACCGTCGCCAAGACCAACTCGCCGCGCCCAACCAAAGGCACAACCCCTTCGGCGGTTTTCCCGAACAAGAGGCTCACGGGGGGCCGCAGCCAGGCGGCGGCCAATACCCGGTGCACCACCACCGGCGGTACAACCCGCCAGGAGTCTTCCAACAGCTGCCCCCACAGGGGGCTCCGCAGGACCAGGATGACCATGGGGGCTTCCGCAACAATCCTAAATAGCTAAGTAATGGGCAATATCATGTTTTCACCACTAATGCTTGCAGACGTGATAAAAAGGTAAATCACCGGGCGTACAACGTAATTGAGCCGGCAGTTCCCAGATATCTCCACTGGTCCGAACAGACCATAACGTGGAGCAGAGAGGATCACCCGCCGAGAATAGATAACCCGGGCGACCTGGCCTTGGTCGTGGCTCCCCAAGTGGCGGGCTACACTCTATCGAAAGTACTAATGGATGGCGGCAGCAGCATTAATATCCTATACTTCGACACCTTCCGGAGGATGAATCTATTAGAGAAAGACTTGATGCCTTCAACCACGGTTTTCCACGGCATCGTCCCCGGCAAATCCGCTTATCCGATTGGCCGGGTCAGGCTCTCAGTAGCATTTGGAACTGCACAGAACTACAGGTCGGAGTCTCTGGTCTTCGAGGTGGTCAAATTAAAAAGCCCGGACCATGCGCTGTTCGGACGACCGACTTACGCTCACTTCATGGCCCGCCCGTGCTACGTCTACCTCAAGCTCAAAATGCCTGGTCCTGAAGGGCCCATCACGGTCGACGGAGATAGAAGAATTGCAAAGGAGTGTGAGGAAGGAGACGCGGCCTACGCGGAAGTCGCCTACGCGGCGGAAGAGCTCAAAAACCACCGGGCCAATATTGACCCGGCAGACATGTCACCACTCAAGAAACCGACTACAGATTCCGAGTCGCCCCTCAAGTTCAAACCAATGGATGACACGAAGACAGTCGACTTCGTCCCTAGCTCTTCATCCAAGCAGTTTACCATTGGAACGGGTCTGGACCCCAAATAGAAAGCGCGCTCATCGAATTCATCCGTGAGAATCGGGACATCTTCGCATGGAAACCCTCTGACATGCCGGGTGTACCGAGAGAATTCGCTGAGCACCATCTTAATATTGACCCAAAATGCAAACCTGTCCAACAATACCTCCGCAGGTTTAACGAGGAGCGACGGAAGGCGATTGGAGAGGAAGTCGCCCGTCTTTTAGCCGCCGGGTTCATCATGGAAGTCTTTCACCCCAAATGGCTAGCTAACCCGGTGTTAGTACTCAAGAAGAATGGCACTTTCCGTATGTGTATTGACTATACGGACCTCAACAGAGCTTGCCCCAAGGATCCTTTCGCTCTTCCCCGCATCGACCAAATCATTGACTCGGTGGCGGGATGCGAACGATTGTGCTTTTTGGACGCTTATTCAGGTTATCATCAGATCAAAATGGCTGTGGAAGATCAAGAAAAGACTGCTTTCATAACCCCCTTCGGGGCGTTTTGCTATGTGTCCATGCCATTCGGGCTCAAGAGCGCAGGGGCGACTTACCAACGCTGCATCCAGAATTGTCTTCACAGCCAAATTGGCCGCAACGTCCATGCTTATGTTGACGACATTGTGATCAAGACCCGCCGGGAGGAGACACTTCTGGAAGACCTTAAGGAAACCTTTGATAATTTACGGGTATATCAGATGAAGCTAAATCCTACCAAGTGCGTTTTCGGCGTACCTGCGGGAAAACTACTGGGTTTCTTGGTATCGGAGCGCGGCATCGAGGCTAACCCGGACAAAATTGAAGCGGTTACCTCCCTCGGCAAGCCGACGAATGTTAACCAAGTTCAGCGATTGGCGGGTCGTATTGCGGCTCTCAGTCGTTTTGTAAGCCGCCTCGGAGAAAAGGCGATTCCGCTCTATCAATTGTTGAGGAAGTCTGACCGATTCGTGTGGACAGAGGAAGCTGACGAGGCACTTCAGGCCTTGAAACATCAATTGGTTAACCCGCCGGTCCTGGCGGCCCCGACTGAAAAGGAGCCTATGCTCCTGTATATCGCCGCGAATTCCAAAGCGGTCAGCGTGGCTGTGGTCGTCGAAAGAAAGGAGGAAGGAAAGGAATACCCGGTACAACGCCCGGTGTACTTTATCAGTGAGGTGTTAACTCTTTCCAAACAGCGATACCCACATTGGCAGAAACTGGTCTATGGGGTGTTCATGGCGAGTCGGAAGCTTAAACATTATTTCCAAGAACACCCAATCACCGTGGTCAGTTCCGCGCCCCTCGACGACGTCATCCAAAACCGCGAGGCAACAAGGCGAATCGCCAAATGGGCAATAGAACTTGGGTCACATCACATTCAGTATACCCCCCGCACGGCTATCAAGTCCCAGGCACTAGTTGATTTCGTCAATGATTGGACGGAGCTTCAGGCTCCGGAAGATCGGCCTGACCTTACCTATTGGACTATTTATTTTGATGGATCCAGGCAGTTGGAGGGCTCGGGGGCTGGTGTGGTGTTGATATCCCCTCTAGGAGATAAGTTCTGCTACGTCCTCCGGCTCATGTTCCCTTGTACAAATAATGCGGCAGAGTATGAAGCTCTGCTTCACGGTTTGCGACTAGCAAAAGAGATGAACCTAACCCGAGTCAGATGTTTTGGGGACTCAGATCTGGTGGCGCAACAGGTTTCGGGCACCTGGGACTCTCGAGATCCTATGATGGCGGCTTACAGGCGAGCCGTATCTGACGTGGCGGGCTATTTTCATGGGTACCAGGTTGATCATGTTGATCGGTGACTCAACGAAGCAGCTGATGCCCTCTCGCAACTCGGCTCACAAAGAAAACCGGTCCCCCCTAGTGTCTTCTTGGATGTCCTGCATAAACCGTCCGTGACTATACCCACGGAGGTGGAATTGGCAATACCAGATCCCGAGTCTCAGCTTGTGGCGGCTCTCCATATCGCTCCGGATTGGGCTCTTCCTTATCTAGCTTATCTTGCTCGTGGCGAGTTACCCACTGACGAAGTTTTGGCTTGCCAGATTGTTCGGCATAGCAAGTCCATGGTCATCATTAATGGCGAGCTATATAAACGAAGTGCTTCAGGGGTCTTTCAGCGGTGCATTTCCTCCGAGGAAGGATGCACGATCCTTAATGACATCCATTCTGGAGACTGCGGACATCACGCCGGGTCACGTTCTTTGGTATCAAAAGCCTTTCAACACGGTTTCTTCTGGTTGACGGCTCACGCAGATGCAGAAGATATAGTATGGCGGTGTGAGGGGTGCCAACGATAAGGGAGACAGGCTCATGTGCCGGCTCAAGAATTGAGGATGATCCTCATTACTTGGCCTTTCGCGGTCTGGGGGCTGGACAAGGTCGGTCCCTTTAAGATGTCCTCCAACAAGAAAACTCACTTATTGGTGGCGGTTGATAAATTCACTAAATGGATTGAGGCGGAGCCAGTTGGGACTTGCGACGCGGAGACTGCGGTAAAATTTCTGAAGAAGCTGATTTTCCGTTTTGGATATCCGCACAGTATCATCACGGACAATGGTACTAACTTGTCCCAAGGAGCGATGCTGGATTTCTGTCGCCGTGAACATATCCGGCTTGATATCTCTGCAGTTGCTCACCCGCAGTCAAACAGACAGGCCGAGCGGGCGAATCAGGAAGTTTTGCGAGGGATCAAACCTCGGCTCATAATTCCCCTGGAAAGAACTCCAGGATGTTGGGTGGAGGAGTTACCTTCGGTATTATGGAGCATCCGAACCACCCCGAATCGGTCCACGGGGTTCACCCCTTTCTTCTTGGTCTATGGTGCAGAGGCCGTCCTCCCTACTGACATAAGGCATGATTCTCTTAGAGTCGCCGCATATGTGGAGCAAGACAACAAGCTGGCGCGTCAGGACTCTTTGGATGCCTTGGAAGAGGCACGTGACTTAGCAGCGGCTCGTTCGGCGATCTATCAGCAAGATCTGCGGCGTTATCATGGCCGCCGGGTGAAGAGTCGGACCTTCCAGGAAGGCGATTTGGTGCTTCAACTGATACAAGATCGGGCAGGCATGCACAAGCTTTCGCCCCCTTGGGAGGGACCTTTCGTTGTCAGCAAGAACCTCCACAATGGTTCTTACTACTTGATGGATCTTCGGCCTGATCGACCGACTACGGGGGCTGAGTCAACTCGCCCTTGGAATATTGCCCATTTGCGGCCTTATTACACTTGAGTTCTTAAAACTCCATGCTTTGTAAGTTTTTCAGTTTTCATTATGGAATAATATAATGTTTCCCTGACTCGGGGGCTTCTTCTTTAAGAAAAAGAAACAGCAATTTCATGACATCCTGTTGCGACCTTATGAGCCGACAGAACATGCATTAAGGGTGGGTGCACGAGCTTTCTGACTCGCCTCCCCCTGTCGCGACCTTATGAGCCGACGAAACCTCCATTGAGGGTGGGTGCACGAGTTTTCTGACTCGCCTCCCCCTGTCGTGACAGTATGAGCCGACGAAACCTGCATTAAGGGTGGGTGCACGAGCTTTCTGACTCGCCTCCTCCTGTCGCGACCTTATGAGCCGACGAAACCTGCATTGAGGGTGGGTGCACGAGCTTTCTGACTCGCCTCCCCCTGTCGCGACCGTATGAGCCGACGAAACCTGCATTAAGGGTGGGTGCACGAGCTTTCTAACTCGCCTCCCCCTGTCGCGACCTTATGAGCCGACGAAACCTGCATTAAGGGTGGGTGCACGAGCTTTCTGACTCGCCTCCTCCTGTCGCGACCGTATGAGCCGACGAAACCTGCATTAAGGGTGGGTGCACGAGCTTTCTGACTCGCCTCCTCCTGTCGCGACCTTATGAGCCGACGAAACCTGCATTGAGGGTGGGTGCACGAGCTTTCTGACTCGCCTCCCCCTGTCGCGACCATATGAGCCGACGAAACCTGCATTAAGGGTGGGTGCACGAGTTTCCTGACTCGCCCCCTCCTGTCGCGATCATATGAGCCGACAAAATTACTCGTGTTATGATTTGACCTTGGAAATTTTATTTTCACAGATAATGTGCTCAAGGTTTTCATCCTTGGCGGATTGAGCATTTCAGGCGGTTCTGATAAGGATTAACAAAATATTTTAAACCGCCTCAAAGGCGGTATAAGGGTTTCTTGCAGAAGATGTCATCAAAAGATAGTACCGACTATTACATGGCTCTTGGGCCAAATTCAAGGAAAATCTATCCCGCTAAGTCCTGGCGTGAGCTCTGACCAGCTTCGATTTGTAACTCGCCCAAGACCCAATTGCATCTGGACAAAGAGGCGAAATCGTCTTCAACGGTCAAGATTGATGCCAGGTCTGTCTCCCAGTCAAAGGGATTCTTGGGTCGCAAAGGGATAAGGTTGGTCACCATGAAGGTTGGCGGGTTGATTTTCTTATTCTTTTCATCGTAAGCCGCCTGATATTTTGTCAAGTCAAGGCTGGCGGCAAGTTGAGTCGCGGCCAGTCAAGAATCCTTGACAACCTTCTGGTAGTCTTCTTCCACGAACTCCGAGCCGTCATCTTTAAGCTGAGGGAAGCCGGCAACTACTTCTTCCAAATTAATTTCTGGAGCATACGCCGGGCAGCGACTCAGAGCCGTCAAGACACCCTTCCGGGCGGCTTATTGGGTTAACTCGCCGATCTGGGGAGGCAGTGTGAATAGATATCCAAGCACCTTCTTGATGGAAGTTATAGGCTCCTTTGCACCGATCACAGCTTTGACGGTCAGCACACTACCTGTGTACAGTTGTTCCGTCAGTGTATAGATCGCCTTCAGCATCAACACGCTGTCGTCTTGCAGATTGGCGACTCTCGAGCCTGTGATTAAATAACCGGTAAGTTAAACATTAAGGAATTTGCCCAAGGAAGAGGATAAGATTGGAGAGTTAGGTAAAGCATACCAAAGATGGCTTGTGTCATGTTGGAAATATGGCGCTTTAAGCTGGATAGTTCCTACTGCACAGTTGCCAGCTTTGCTTCTGCTTTTTCGGCTCTTGTCAAAACCGCGCTGTGGTCAGCCTGAGTTCTTTCTAACTCGGCTTTGAGCTTTTCCAGTTCAACCAGAGCCAACTTATATTTTTCTTCCGACTGAGTTCGGGCATCTTGTTGGTCAGCCAAGTTTTTCCTTAAGTCGCCAGGGCCAGTTCGGTCTGGGCAAGGCTTTCCTGTTCAAAATTTAAAACAAAGACAAGTCTCAGAATTATTGCAAGGCAATACCCCTGACACTTGGGGGCTAATGTATAATTTCTCAAGGGAAATTATACAGAAATCAAGACCCGGCTCATCATTTTACTGATGACCCGGCCCCTGGGGGTTACTGGTCGCAACGCTTTTTAAAAGACCCGGCTCATCATTTTACTGATGACCCGGCCCTTGGGGGTTACTGGGAATAATACAGAGTATAAAGTTTACCTCATGCTTGTTATTTAACATCTTTAGCAGATTCTTTTCCATCTCGTAACTCGCTTCCAGGCGACTTGCGAAGCCAGAATAGAGCTCTTTAAACTCCAGACCTGCATAGTCAGAAAGTTTCGCCTTGGAAGGCCCAGACTCGGGTATTGATGGAGAAGGGGATGCTATATGTTTGGAGAGGATTGTCTCTGCCGGCTTGGAGAAACCAAAACCAGTGATGACCACAGCATCTGGGTCATCAGCTGTCACCATTACGACCGGTGATCTAGGGACATCCGTTGATCCTTTGGGCGACTCAGGAGGGTTTGCTTGAATTGACGGCTCGTTTTGACTCGGATCTTCTTGAGTCAGAGTAGCTTTCCTTGGAGGTTCAGAAGTGGCGTCTGGGATTGATCCACTGGTCTTCCTCTTTTTGGCTTGCGCCCTAATGAAAGAGATAGGCGTGTCAAAAAATTAAAAAGAGTATTATTCTCAAGGGTCAGGACAAGGAACTTACCCCGGGACTCGGATCATTGGTGGAAGGGTCGACATCACTTAGTCGCCAGAAGTGGGGGGAGAATCCTGCAGAATTTGTACATCGATAATACTGGCGGGTTATGACTGTGATCCAAAGCAGCACGAACGATGGTTGCTCAAATAAGAAAAGGAGGTACCTCGCTTGGTTTTCTTTTGTTCCTTGTTGGCAAGCCAGGTGTCAGGTCGCCAGAATGACTTCGCGTTTTCCGTTTCGAGGCGTGCTGCATTTTCTTCAGTAAGAAATTTGGGTCCAAATGGGCATTTGGATGTGAGAGAGGTACTTTCCCACATATTCGCCGGGCCGGCTTAGGTGGAGAAGGAGATGAATCGGAGGAGACGGAAATTACCTCGACAGAGTCTTCCTGGCTCTCGTTATCTTCATTCTATTATAAGAGGAGCGAGAGATAAATAAAAGTTAAAAGGTGATAAGTGGCGAGTGAAAATGAGGATGGATTGGTACCTCTGAGAGTGCGTCGCCAGCTTGAGATTCGTCGACTTCAGATGGCTCGGCCGCAGCCGATTTGCCTTTGCATTTGTTTTTCTTGGAAGGCGGCTTAGCACTCTTCATGGCTTGTTTCTTAGGTCTCCTAGACCAGAACTTGTCGCCTTTCTGGAAGAGGATATGGCATGAAGTCATGATGACAGTAAAACAGATGAAATAAAAGTTGAGGGCGAGTTAGCTTTGGTTACCTTGGGTGCCGGGTTAATCTTGCAGAAGGGCTTAAGGCCGATTTGGCCGCATTTCGCTGCAGGTTCGCCGGTCAGCTTCCTGATGATGGTGACGATGTCTTTTTCCGTTAATGCTGTGTGGAAGTAGCATTGGGGATGATCCAGAGTACCGTCAAATTCGCACATCAGGCCGTCTCGGCGGCTCAGAGGAAGGATCCGCCATTCGACTCAGCAGCGAATCAAGTCAACCCCGGTGAGACCGTTGTTCGTCAAGGATCTCAGTTCGGACAGAATTGGGACGAATTCCGACTCTTCCTCCTCGGTGAGCTTGTCGGGGAGCTTGAAGTTGACTGGAAGGCCGCTTGGCCTGTAACCCTGAAGTTTGTTTTCGCCGGCAGGGGATGTTTCCTTGCAGTAGAACCAAGATTCACCCCAGCCTTTGGGATGGCTAGGCATAGTGAGTGCAGGGAACGGACTGTCCCTGCGACGCTAGACGTTGACCCCGCCGAGTTCCAAACTGGGGCCATTGTGGAATTCCGTATGGCGATTCAAGTGGAAAAAGTACCAAAACAGAGGGACGGAAGGCTCGATCCGCAAATAAGCTTCGCAAAGGACTTGGAATTGACTTAGGTTGCTTATGGAATTGGGTCCCAAATCCTGGAGTCGGACGTTCATAAAATTCAAGGCGTCTCTAAGGAATTTAGATCCGGGCGGTTTAAAACCCCGTTCTAAGTGTTCCACAAAAACTACTATCTCCCCTTCCTTGGGGTTGGGTAGGTCTTCTCCTAACCCGGTACGCCATCCAATGACGTCTTGAGGATCCAACCAGCCCGCTTTCACGTAATTCGCCAAAACAGCATCGTCAACTTTGGTGGGTAGCCAATCACTCTTGAAAACGGCACCCATGCTACAAATAGGCAAGAAAATGGTATTACATGTCTCGAACATTTACTGTGTGAGTCGGGACTAGCTTCTGCTTAACCCGCCGGATTGGGAGGCCGGGTTAGGCTGATGTAGCGACCTATCGGAGCAGGGCTATTCTCAGAAGCGACGCTACTGTGGGTGGTAAAATTTATTCTCTCCGAAACGCTAAGGGAAGGACGAGGTTTCCAAACAGCTTTTTGCAAACAGTGAAAGAGGAATGGATCTATTCAACAGATATAAAAGCTTACGGACATGGCTAGAACATGAACGATGTGTGATCAGGATGGTGCCTTATGTTTAAAAAGACTAGCCTGTTTCAAAAATTCGCAAGGGCACAGATGGATAGCAGTGTTCGAAGCACTGGGTGCCCTAATGGCGCTATGACTAATCAGTTCGACAGCTAAGATGGTAACGAGCATAGAGCTTCGGGACTATGGCAATGGCGGCAGCTAGAAACAAAAAAGTAAATCTACCCTTAAAGAAGGGGAAACAGCGACCTAACCTGGAGATCTTGGTTGAAGACCCTCGGCGGCGGTGGAGCCTGGCGACGGCGACGACGTGCGGGCGGCGCTCGAGCTCCTCGAACGGCGCCGGAGCTCTTCGAACGGCGACGGCTTGCGGGTGGCGCCGGAGCTCCTCGAACGGCGACGGCTTGCGGATGGCGCCGGAGCTCCTCGAACGGCGACGGCTTGCGGGCAGCACTGGAGTTCTTCGGACGGGGGTGGAGTTCGCGGCCTGCGGCGAAGCCTTCGGGATGCGGAGCGTGTTCTTCTCGCTGAGATGATGTTGGAGGCATTGACGAGACTGGTGGGTGGCCGGTGTCAGCCCTGTCCCTTCCGCCTATTTATTAGGACGGGCGCGGGGATCGAGGCGTTATGAGCGGGAACCTTTGGGGAAGGAAAGATTCGCCATGATGACGTCCGGAAATTTTGGGATAATGACGCATTAAAAGATCCGTTGGGATTGTGTTGGAGTTCCCGAAAATCGAGGGCTAAGGAAAGTACTGACGGGAAATGCGTTGGCGGCTCAGAGACTTTTGCCGGTACCAGTTGGCGAGTTAAGATTTCTGGTGTACGGAGGAACACAGAGGAGTGAATCGCCTTCGACTAAAATGGAAGCATTGGCGTGAAGATTCAAGTCAATTTGGGGCCTAATGTTGGGGATATTGCCTGCTAAAGTGACCCGGCAAGTATGGGCCGGGTTACTGTTAAGGCGATTCATCCTTTAAGGCTAGTTGGGCCTCAGCCCGGGCGGTTCAAAGTTGCAGGATGGTTATGATTTACGGAAGGACTCTGGGTTTGGCAAGACGGCGACTTAGAGACCGCGGTGGTCACGATTTGTAAAAAGGAAGGGACTCTTGTAAACCCCAAGGCTTTGACCTATATATAAAGGCGAGTCTGGAGGGGGAGAGGTAGGTTAGAAATCATCGAGTGCTAGGTTTAGGCGAGTTACGCCTTCCTTGTAATCGAATCCACATCAATACATACAAAGCAGGACGTAGGCTATTACCTCTTCTCGAGGGGCCGAACCTGGGTAAATCGCCGTGTCTCTCCCGCTTAACCCCTTTGAGTCGCCACCAAGGTGCGATGGCTCCAGTACTAAGTCCTTTCACGAGGACATCTGCCGTGACAAAACCACGACACCTTGTCTTCAACATCAAGACATCCAATGAGATCCTAAACAGAGAACTGTTGTCTCTTGTATTTCAGAGAGGTAACAAAATTGTTCCACGAAGGTCAAAGCTTGGCAATGGTGCCTCCGTCCACAAACTTGTTCGGTGCTATCCCACAGACAACAGCGCCAGAAATTGACACGTTGACAGAGGCTGGGCTTGCGTTGGTTTTTCCCTTGAAGAGGAAATGGTGATGCACCACAGGAGCAGTAAGTATTTCCCTCAGTTTGAGAACCAAGGTATCGATCCAGAAGGAGGGTCTCGTCAAGTCCAGAGTACCTGCGCAAACACAAACAAGCTTGCACCCAACGCTTCAAAGGGGTTGTCAATCCCTTCAAGATTGTTTGCAAAGTGAGATCTGAAGGCGGAAGGTGCAACGAAGTAAAAAAGTGCAAGGCTGAAAATATGGTGTGGAATAGACCCTCGGGGCCATAGTGTTCACTAGAGGCTTCTCTCAAAATAGCAAGTATTACGGTGGGTGAAAAAATTACTGTCGAGCAATTGATAGAACCGCGCAAAGTCATGACGATATCTAAGGCAATGATCATACATATAGGCATCACGTCCAAGACAAGTAGACCGATACTTTCTGCATCTACTGCTATTACTCCACACATCGACCGCTATCCAGCATGCATCTAGTGTATTGAGTTCATGACGAACAGAGTAACGCTTTAAGCAAGATGACATGATGTAGAGTGATAATCTCAAACCAATGATGAAAACCCCATATTTTTACCCTTGATGGCAACAATATGATGCATGCCTCGCTACCCCTTCTGTCACTGGGTGAGGTCACCGCACGGTATGAACCCAAAACCAAGCACTTCTCCCATTGCAAGAATCATAGATCTAGTTGGCCAGACAAAACCCACAACTCGAAGAGAATTACAAGGATATGAAATCATGCATAAGAGAGATCAGAAGAAACTCAAATAAGATTCATAGATAATCTGTTCATAAATCCACAATTCATCAGATCTCGACAAACACACCGCAAAAGAAGGTTACATCGGATAGATCTCCATGAAGATCATGGACAACTTTGTATTGAAGATCCAAGAGAGAGAAGAAGGCATCTAGTTACAAGCTATGGACCCGTAGGTCTATGTTGAACTACTCACGCATCTTCGGAGAGGTCATGGTGTTGATGAAGAAGCCCTCCGTGTCCGAATCCCCCCTCTGGCAGGGTACCAGAACGTGCCCCAGATGGGATCTTGCGGAGACAGAAGCTTGCGGCGGCGGAAAAGTACTTTCGATGGTCTCCTGATTTTTTTGGATTTTTAGGGAATATATAGGCGCAACCCCTAGGTCAGGGGACGCTCAGGGGGCCCACAAGCCTGGATGGCACGGCTTCTCCCCTGGTCGCGGGGTGGGGGCTTGCGGGGCCTCTGGGGCTCCCCTGCCTTGGCTCCCAAGCTCCCCGATCTTCTTCCGTTCCAGAAAAAATGTTTTCAGGGATTTTCTTCCGTTTGGACTCCGTTTCAAAATCTCCTCTGAAAGGGGTCAAAAACATGGAAAAAACAGGAACTGGCACTTGACACAGAGTTAATAAGTTAGTCCCAAAAAATAAAAGGCATGCAAAACATCCAAAGTGTGACAAGATAATAGCATGAAACCATCAAAAATTATAGATACGTTGGAGACGTATCATCCGGCAACACAAACTTGAAGTACTCAAGTTCCTTCGCGAGAGATTGTATATCATGAGCTTGTTGAACAACACGGCGCTCATCGGTCTTCTTGTAGTCATAGAATTGTTCCATGACATATAACTGGCTGCCCCATAAAGAATTACGAGAGGCGGGGTTCCGCATGCCTGTTGTCCCTTCTCACGGTGCATGCCGGAAGAAGGGATGGAGAATACTTGGTGGTGGCGGATTGATCTGGAACGGTGCAAACCCATATGTTGTGATGACGGCTAGGGTTGGCAGGAACCTCACCTATATATATGCGCGGTAGGGTGAAGAGACGTGGACGGACCCACGTCCGAGTCCGTTACAGCCCAAGAAACGACGTCTCAGATCATGGTTAATCAGTTAAGGACTCTCTGTTCCTGACCAGCAAAAATAAGCGTGTAGGTATAAGCTCGGCTCGTCTCAATCCCGCAACCCGCGGCGCGTCGTGACAAGGCGTGGCATGGCGAGGCGGCCAAGGAGGAGGAGTGCGCGAGTGCCTCTTCTATTCTGACTCTCTTACAAGTGCTTGTTGTTTTCCCTTGTTCCAATAAGAGTCGCTATGATGAATCTATTTGTACCCTTGGCCAACTAATATAAATGTTCCATGTATATATTATGTGATACATTACATTGTTTACATTTTCCCATGTTGTTTCCTATAAATCAATAATTTTAGATAAAGACCATACATTTTCCCATGTTGTTTCCTATAAATCAATCATTTTAGATAAAGACCATACATTTTCCCATGTTGTTTCCTATAAATCAATCAAACATTATTTGTGTTTTGCGCCTGTTATGAAAACTATTATCGCTGACCGATGAGGGGTGGTCGGTGGACACATACAACTTTGAATGCTATCTTGCTGGTCAATCAAGAGCATATAAAACCACCAAATTGCCCACTAAACATATAAAAATATGTAGTATTCTTGGGCAGTTGTATACACAGTTTGCCGATGACCCAAAACGTCACACAATAATCGGATGTCCAGCCTATTTCTCGCCTTCATTCTATTTCGTGTTGAGCAGCTTGGACGTACAATTATAGTCTTGTGTGCCCTCACATATTCTTCGTTGCAAATGGGAGATATGACTTTCCACTAAAAACAAAAGGAGTGTGAGAGAAAGTTCGTTCATAGAGTATATTTAGTTAATAAATTTCAATCCAAATATAAATACATTGACCTTGGCCGTGTTTCGCACACGAAACATCTCTAAATTAGTTACAAGATTTGGTTTTGTGTACAAACCTACTCTAGTAATATTGGGAGCTGGTTGTTAATATGAACTAAATTTAGTATTTCTAGATTCGGAGTTAATTACTTAAAAAAATTAACGGACTATAAATGAGATGTCCAAGGAAATACCACTGAAAACCCTATATCTCCACCCACCCCTTCATCACATCCTCTTGGTCCCCAAAGTTAGGCTCTCTCTACCGAGAACCCCTTTGACAGGACCTCAATGTTTCAGGTACGCAAAGTTAGGCTCTCTCTACCGAGAACCCTTTTACATGACCTCCATGTTTCAGGTCTGCAAAGATTTGTCAAATTAACCATTGTGTGATTAAAAAATTAAAATGATTTACAAAACAACTGTTGCGGATGGCAATATTTTACAGGTAGTGTTGTCAAAAAAAATGACATGACATATATGCTGTAAATGAGGGACTGTGTTAATCATGGAGTCATTAACACCATGAGACTGATAGTGATGTATCTATGATAAAACATGAAAACAATTCGTCATGTGACACTGTATACTGGGGCATGTCACATGTAGATTTCTCTATTCTAATCATTCTTTAGTGAAAACGTCAATGAGCCAAGATTTAATTAAGTGCGAGCATGCATTATAATTTTGTTGTTTCTTTGAGAATAGTTATGCAGTGCATTCACATGATAGCAAAGTGAGTAGGATGGTGGACGAGAACTAGGTTGAGGCAGCCATCATGATATGGTTCTTGGCTTGTTGCTACCATGTGCATGTCATGTTTGTCTTAAGTATCAATTCGTGCATCCTATGGACCACGTGACTAAGCTACTTGGCCATTTGTACACCTAGATAGCGCAATAATGCTTTGTGAACCATCTTCAACAAAACGTGAAACATGCAGAGGGAAGTGGAAAAAAAATTGCACACCTAGATGGAGCAATAATGCTTTGTTCCATAATGTGTTCTCTCTCATATGAATGTGATTTTCTCTATTCATTAATGGTGTATGCAGTAGTTACCGGGAAGATTTAATTTGTTTTTTTTTGAGTTAATTACACCAACTCATACATAACTATTAGTATTCTTCCATAATTATTCTCTTCCATAACTCATACATAACTGTTAGAATACATAATTATTTTTGAAGATGTAATTTGTTGAATGTGCACCACCTTCAACAAAACATGAGGCATGCAGAGGCAAGTGGGAAAAGAACAGAAAAGTTTGCACACCTGGATGGGGCAATAAAATTTTCTTCCATAATGTATTCTCTCTCGTCTGAATGTGGTTTTCTCTATTGATTAATGGTGTATGCAGTAGTTATTGGGAAGATGTTATTTGTTTTTATGAGTCATAACAGAACAGAGGGAGTACTGCTAGGTTATCCCTCATGGTCAATCCAAATGCATAGTTTTGACCACACAAATGTTATACTGATAAATGCATCGTAGCTGTCGTCCTAAAACTACTCCATCGTAGCTGTCGTCCTCAAAAACTACTCCATCGTAATTCCTAATCAACCAAACATGAGACATGCAGAGGCAAGTGGCAAAAGAAAAGAAAAGTTTGCACACCTAGATGGGGCAATAAAATTTTCTTCAATAATGTGTTCTCTCTAGTCTGAATGTGGTTTTCTCTATTGATTAATGGTGTATGCAGTAGTTATTGGGAAGATGTAATTTGTTTATTTTAGTCATAAAAGAACAGAGGGAGTACTACTAGGGTATCCCTCATGGTCAATCCAAATGCATAGTTTTGACCACACAAATGTTATACTGATAAATGCATCGTAGCTGTCGTCCTCAAAAACTACTCCCGCCATCACGGTTTACAAGGCGTGCTTGGATGATCTCTAGAACCTATGTAGTTATCGATTGGCTGTGAGATGGGCTAAAAAATAGCATCAATAATACTCATGCGCCTAATGAGATGAGAAATTAACACGACGCATGCATGCAGGAGTAGTACTAATTAACACGGCGCATGCATGCATGTCTATTGTGGAAACACATGTAAATTTAAATGTGTCTTCTAAACATGACGGAGTGTGGTACCGACCATGAATTCGTAATTAATGGGCACTACGTACATTCTACTACTATAACTGATGCGGAGATGATGCGCTCCTCTGTGATATTTTTGTGAAATATCTGCTCCTCTATGATTTTGAAAGAGAACGTGTTTGGTAACGGAGGAAAATACGAATATAAAATAGGGAAATAGGCTAGAAAATCCCACATTAAACAGCAACATATGATCATTATTTAAATTATGTATGAAATAGTCTATGGATATAAAAGTTCAATAATTAGTAACTACCTATGACCATTATTTAGTATGCAGAAGATTATTGAGTGCATGGTTGAAAGAAAGAGATGGAAACAAAAGGGTTACGTCCACCGAGCATGGTATGGATTAGTTGGGTAATGGGTCTACTAGTGCCGAGAGTAGACAAAAGCAATGTTGTCTTTCAGCTCACCTCCACTATTCATCACCTCCATTATTTCGGATCACGGAGTCATCACCTCCACAGTTGTGATGTGCCTTCTCTAGTGCAGAAGTGGCAACTTGACTTGTAAACTTGGTTGCTCAGTAGAAAACATATTATGTATTGCCCCATCCAGATGTCCACAGGGCTAGGTCACATCGTCGAAATGATGATAAGGATTGAGTCATCAGTCCTAGCTGTTGCGTACACTGAAGTACGGTAGCTGCACTTAGATCTAGGATCCTTGATATGAAATTTCACTCTCCTATGCCATGACGATACTAGACATTTGCACAAATTAATATTCACAATAGAGAAATCATCTTTAACGTAAATCAAAGCAAACGATATGCCCTCTTTCACTAGGTCTGCAAGCCAGATGCAAAACTGAAAGTTAACCAAGTCACCAGCTTGGCAAGCAGATGCAAACGCTGAAATTTAAATGACCTTTTACAAATTTAAGTCATCGTTGTAAATGTAAGTCACCAACTTGGCCATGAATTCATAATTAGTGCGCATTGCATTCTATTAATATAAGTGATGAGGTGACGAGGCACTCCTCTATGATTTTTGTAGAGTACGTGCTTGGTAACTATTGTAAACGTGCTGGTCACTTAGTAAACTTTCAAATCATGCAAGACCACTGTGCATGGCTACGTCGGTTGAGTAAAATAGGCATGCATGCATGAACACGTGTGACACAACGAACGGATAGATTTGCACCAAAAATAATATCCATGTATATTCAAGACTTCCAGTTATTGCAGAAATTGAGTGGTGCCTAGCTATGTCCAACACTCATAACACACCGCCATACCTCTATAAATAGGAGTCTGGCGTTGTAGGATTTCCATCAATCCAACGTAACCATTTCTCATTCTACTTGAGAAATTAAGGCCAACCAGCCAACCATGGCAACCAACAAGAGTATTAAGAGCGTGGTTATTTGTGTTCTCATATTGGGTTTAGTTCTGGAGCAGGTCCAAGTAGAAGGCAAGAGTTGCTGCAAGAACACGACGGGCAGAAACTGCTACAACGCCTGCCGTTTCGCCGGTGGTTCCCGACCAGTCTGCGCAACTGCTTGTGGTTGTAAAATCATAAGCAGCCCAACATGTCCTAGGGACTATCCTAAGCTGAATCTTCTCCCTGAATCCGGTAAAGAGATATCATTTTTATTCTTCCCAACTTGTTGATAATTACCTACTAATAGAAAATTAATTATTTGCATACTTGTGGTTCAAATTACTTTTGTAGGTGAACCAAATGCGACTGAGTACTGCACAATTGGATGCAGGACTTCCGTTTGTGACAACATGGACAATGGTAATTTTAATTGACCAGTTTTATTTTTGTTTTTACCGGCAGAAAAAATATTGTGTTTTAGACATACATAACCTCAACTATTTTGTAACAGTTTCCCGTGGCCAAGAGATGAATTTCGACATGGGACTCTGCAGCAACGCATGTGCCCGTTTCTGTAATGATGGTGAAGTCATTCAGTCTGTTGAAGCCTAATCATGCCTTCTTGGGCATGATTTCTATGGCCAAGGTCGTTTTGTCATTTTCTGTTCAACAATCTTGATACCATCACCAGATCGAAGCAAATGTATCATCTTAGTTATGTATTTCTGTTTTTTCCCTCGTTCCAATAAGAGTCGCCACGATGAATCTATTTATACCCTTGGCTTAATATAAAAGTTCCATGGATATATTATGTGATACACCACAATTTTTAAATTTTTTAATGTTGTTTCTTGTATATCAATTGTTTCATATTAAGACCATACATTTTGCGATTATATTTACGTTCGAACATATGAGCTATCATGTTTTTACCGTGAAAGTTTTCTCCACTAAACATTAATTAGGCGTTACATGTTATATAGGAACACGAAGGGCCATCAACTGGCTAGTCGAACAGAATGTTGCTAACAGGAAATTAATGGTCATCACCAACATGTTTAGCATATTTTAGGAGAACTATGATCACTAAGGGACGAGGGGCGGTCGGTGAAGACATATAAATTTGATTGCTATCTCGTTAGTCCACGACGAGCGTATATAACCACCAAATTGCCCCTTAAAATATGAAAATTTCTAGTGTTATAGGGAATTTGTATATATTGTTTCGCGATGAAACAAATCGTCACACAATAATGGGATCGGCTATATTTTTGTGTCAATGGTATTTTCTTTTGAGCATCTTGAACCTAGCATTATAGACTTGTGCTCCCTCATATTGTGGCCTTGTAATTGGGAGACATGGCTTTGGACTACAAACCAAATGAATATGAGAGTATGTTCATAGAATCACTTTAAGTAATAAAATATAAATCAAAATAAAAAACGCAGTGGCCTCGGCCGTGTTTCAGTCACAAAACTGATCGAAATTAGTTACTGGAGATGGTTTTATGTACAAACCAACCCTAATAATACTCAGTTTGTTTCTTGTTCACTGGATGTATCTATGATAAAACTTGAGAAAAAATCTTCATGTGAGTCAATATACTGGGGCAACTCACACGTATATATTTCTTTATTCTGAATATTGTTTACTGAAAATGTTAATAGGCCAAGATTTAATGAACTGCGGGTATGTAATATAAATTTGTTTACTGAAAATGTCAATAGGCCATGATTTAATGACGCTCGCTTAGCTGCAGGAACATGTGTGTTAACCTCGATAGGCATAAATAAGTTAACCGTGAAGGACAACAACGTATACACCATAGAGGATATATTTTTTTCTTGCTGGAAAGGGACCATAGAGACGTAAGAGACAAGAATAATAGCATCTCTAGCAGGCCCCGTACAGTGCCCCGACCCATAAAATAATCGTCAAAATACGGGTTCGGAAAAAGTTGTCCGATCAAACCCCTTAAACGCGTCGGACCCGTAAATATTTTTGCGTGGCGTTGTAAAATTGCCACCCCAACCCGCGAAAACGCAGATTCTCCCCTTTGCGCGGACGGCGCCCTGTATATATCAAGAGCGGTTGACGGGTGAGACATTTCAGCCCACGCTTTTCCCCCCTCCCACCACCGTCGGGCTGCCTCCTACGATTCCGGACATATCAGCCGCCGGGATCATGTCGGTGGGCCACCACAGGCACGGGATTGACCCCTACCCCTTCCTACTGCCTCGGTCGGTCGAAAAGTTGCAGATCGGCGACTGTTTGTCGTGCCTTCCGCATCTGACATTTCCGGCCGCCAACGGTTGCGCCAAGCGATGGATTGGTCGCGGAGCACTTCGCACAGCGCCGACAAAGCCATGCAGGTACTGGTCCATCCTGTAGTTGTCGTCGTTGGTTTGCCGGAAAGGACTCGGCTGAACGTCGAACGAGCTCGGTTCTTGCCCAATGGCTCACCGGCTTGCCGATGCCATTTATACAGTGCGACGACTACACAGAGAAAGTGTTGTGACTCACATCTGTCACGCGGCATCACCTCGGATGGGTATTCTTGAAATGCAATAACAACGGGTTATATTCCTTTTCAGTTCGACAAAGATTTGGTGAATCACTATGTATCCAATGCCTTTGAAGAAAATAAAGAAGCAAAAAAATGCGTTTTCATGCTCCAAAATTAAATGCAAATAAGTGACTCAAATTGAATGCAAGCCAGATACAAACACTGTAAACTTAATCACCTTTTACTAGTTTAAGTAACCATTTAAAAATCAAATTAAGTCATCATTTATAAATCTGAGTCACGAGCTCAGCCATGAATTAAAAATTAGTGGGCACTGAATTCTACTACTATAAATGGTGAGGTGAAGAGGCAGTCCTCTATGATTTGGTCACTCGTTTTACTTTATTAACCAAATTTATGGTTAATAAGAACTAGAGGGAAAGGTTGGGACTGAAGGCGCATCAGAGTACACCACCATGACGAGCAGTTGCATTATCCTGTCCGAGAGCGGGTTCAAACTACCGCAATGCTCGTTCAAAAAACTACCTCTAGCTTCTCCATTTGAAGAAATGGTGTTGCCTCCTTCTCCTCCGTGGACTATGTGAATGTCCAACAAAATGTCAAATAAAAATGTGAAACACACACGGACATAAAACCTAGATCAACAGGTCTACTAAGAGAAGAATGCATACGTGAAACACGCAAGACAACTTTCTAGGCTCCTTATCCTGTTGGTGTTTCAATAGCGACTCAGGATGACGATGGGAGGCAGCGTCCTACTAAAAGATCTAAGCAATAAGACTTCCATATAATAAAGAATCCAAAGTTGTTTTGGCTGGCTGGAGGTTCACAATTTCTCTTAAGTTATTAGAGATTTGAGCATGGTCTCTGAATTTTTGAGATGGTCCCTATATGGTCTCGACCAGGCGGTTGGCGTGTAAATGTGATCTAGTACTCTGTTCAATCCATGCAGTGAGGGCTGCAGTAACCAGCAGCGATGTTGTCTTTTAGCTCACCTCCATTATTATGGACCAAGGATACTGTTGTGGAACCATATGGTGATGTGCCTTCTCTAGGGCCGAAGGGGCAACATGGAAAATTGGTTGCTTAGTAAAAATATATTTACATTGCCCCATCCAGACATGCTAATGGTCATGTAGGTAGCTGGGTCACGTGGTCTAGATTCATTCATCAGTCCTAGCTGGTGCGTACAACGAAGTAGTGAAGTTGCACTTGGATATGAAATTTCACTCTCTTACTTCATGACCATCGTAGCTTGCCAGTACCAAAGACTAGACATTTTCACAAATTAATATCCATAATATTTAATTAAGTCATCCTTATAAATGTAAGTCACCAACTTGGCCATGAATCCATAATTAGTGCGAATTGCATTTACTACTATAAATGATGAGGTGACGAGGCGCTCCTCTATGATTTTTGTAGAGTACGTGCTTGGTGTATGACGATGGAATTGCACGATGTATTGATCAGGTGCAACCGCACGTATATATGATGTACATGATGGGCCACGACCTCAACTGTACAGAATTAGGAGGTGGGCGTAATACACAATATGCACATAACATATATACTCAACCCCCCCCCCCCCCCACGCAGTCCAAGCGTCGACGTTGCTGACGCAAAGACGTCGTGCGCAAGCCTTTGGTCATGATATCTGCAAATTGTTGCTTTGTGGGAATATGGAGAACACCAACGTCGCTAAGAGTGACCTGATCCCGAACAAAAAGAATATCAAGCTCAGTGTGCTTGGTGCGGCGATGTGGACTGGGTTGGCGGAGAGGTAGACCGCCAAGACGTTGTCGCAGTAGACCACTGTCTCCTTGGTGACCTGACACGAGAGATCAAGAGGAAGATGACGAAGCCAGGAACACTCAGCGACAACATTCGCCATGGCACGATACTCAGCCTCAGCACTTGATCGGAAGACCGTAGGCCGCCGCTTGGACGACCACGAGATGAGTAATAGCCCAAAGAAGACACAGAAACCCGAAGTGGATAACCTTGTGTCGGGGCAGCCAGCCCAGGCAGCCTCGGTGTAGGCGGTGATTTCGGTGAAGGCGGAGGCAAACAACGTGATGCCCAAGTCCACCGGGCCATGCACATAGCGTAGGATCCGCCTTACAGCGACCCAATTAACGTCCCAAGGAGCATGCATGTGAAGACAGACCTGCTGGAAAGTGTGCTGGATCTCTGGAAGTTTCTATGTGAGGTACTGCAGAGCGCCAACAATAGAGCGATAGAGCAGAACATCCGAAACAGGAGAACCAGAAGTGGCGGAGAGCTTGGTCTTCGTGTCGACACGCGTGGTCGCGGGTTTGCAATGAAGCATCCCAGCATGGTCAAGAAGCTCATGAGCATACTTCCGCTGATGAAGGAAGAAGCCATCAGGACCACACATGACCTCAACACCTAGGTAGTAGTGCAAAGGACCCATGTCCTTGATGGTGAACTCAGCACGAAGACGGTCAGTGAGCCGACAGAGAAGGCCAAGTGTGCAGGCTCTTAGGATGATGTCATCGACGTAGAGGAGCAGATATGCAGTGTCGGCGCCCTAGTGATAGACAAACAGCGAGGCATCAGAGCGTATAGACTGAAACACGAGTTGATGTAGGAACACCACGATGCGCTGGTACCAGGAGCGAGGACCCTGCTTGAGCCCGTATAACGAGCACAGAAGTATGGACACATGATATGGAGACGTCGGATCAACAAATCTTGTAGGCTGCTGACAGAAAACCTGCTCGTGAAGGTGACCATGGAGGAAGGCGTTAGAGACATCCATCTGGTGTATAGGCCAGGCACGAGAGACCGCAAGCTAGAGGACGGTGAGGATCGTGCCAGGCTTGAGGACCGGAGCGAAAGTGTCAGTGAAGTGGACGCCAGCACGCTGGCGGAAGCTGTGAACAACCCAACACACCTCGTAGCGAATGAGGGTACCATTAGGACGGAGCTTGTGCTTGAAGACCCACTTCCCGGTAATCACATTAGCGTGCTGGGGTCGGGGAACAAGCTGCCAAGTCCGATTCCGCTGCAATGTGTCAAACTCCTCCTGCATCCCAGCCATCCAGAGCTTGGCCCAAGAACGCCGGTGTGGGCACGGGTGACCGGGCCGACCGCAGAGGCCACGGGTGGTGGAGCGGGCGGGGCCGACGCTGCAGGTGCCGCCGTGTTCTGGTAATATGGCCGTAACTTTTGCATACGACCTCCGATGAAAAAAAAATTTATATGCAAAATCATCTACTCGAGAAGTTACATCCGAATTCAAGGGGCAAAGCCCGTTATCAATTTTCTAGAATCCTCAAAAACCTAAGCGAATGAAATCATTGAAAGTGAACATGTCGTGGACCTGATTACAGGGGCCATACAGGGGCCATAAACATTAACTAGTTTCTAGTAGTGAGCTGATTGTGTTGATTTAAAGTTGATCCCCAGAGGAAAGCTTTCTTACAAGAAGGTATTCCCCCAAAGAAACATTACTATTCCAGATCGTAACTAGGCCCCCCGACGAACCCCTAGAGGGAACAAACGCAAACTTGTCAAAATGTTTGGGGCAGTAAGTCTTGAGGGTTTTTGCATCAAACTGCGGCATTTTAGTTTCTTGCAAACAAATGATAGAGCAACCACTGTCACGGATTGCGTTCGAAATAGCTACATGTCTTTCGGAGAATTAAGACCTCGGATGTTCCAACATATCATATTCCAATTCTACAAACGAACCATAAGAAAAACTCAAGGGCAGTAGAGAGACTGAAATCAAGCGTTATCCGCAGCAGGAGCCGGCATCTCCTTGAGGAGCTCGCTATGTTGGGAATAAGTTTCAGTTTCAGTTGTTAGCTCTTCAGGGTTTTAGATGTCGAAAGTTCAGTTTCGTCAGAGTCGTTTTCTGTCAGGTGTTGGCGCGATTTGTGTGCCCACATCGCGAGTCCTTAGGAGAGCCGTGGGCTCGATCCAAGTCGTGGGATGGCAGGACTTAGTCGGGATCGTGGCTATAGCCACGGCAAGTTTGTTATTCCTGCAGAATAAGAGGAAGAAAAGCACCAGAAAAGAAGTAACTTCGACACTGCACAAAACCTCTCGAGTTCATCAGTAGTTCATCTTCTTCCTGCGCTGATTCCACCTTCGTTTTGATCACGAGTGAGTAGGGGTTTAGCTGACAATTGGCATCAGAGCTTTGTTGATCCATACCTGTCGGAGGGATGCTGAAGATTGGAGGAGGCGACGCGTCGAAGAAGGCCGCCGACGGCGCTGACGACGCGCTGCCCAAATCAACTCTGTCCCTCCCGTGCTCCGGGCGCTATCTCGGCGGCGGCTTGGGCACGGCGTGGCCCACGCTGACGAGGACCAACTACAACTCGTGGCCGCTGCTGATGAAGGTGATCCTCCAGGTGCGACACCTGTGGGACGTCATCGACACCGGAGTAGGCGACTTCGACGACTATCGCATGGCACTGGAGGCTATCCTCCGTGCCGTGCCGCAGGAAATGATCCCCATGGTCGCCGTCAAGGACACGGCGAAGGAGGCACGGGACGCAATCAAGACGATCCGAGTCGGGGCCGATCGTGTCCGCGACTCGAAGGCCCAGAACTTCCGCAAGCAGTATGAGGATCTCAGGTTCAAACCTGGTGAGTCCGTCGATGATTTTGGGTTGCGGCTGCAGGAGCTCGTCCATCAGCTGGACCTCCACGGCGACCCCATCGACGACAAGAAGGTGATTCTCAAATACCTGCATATCGTGCCGAAGAGGTACAGGCAGATGGCGCGATCGATCGAGAGTCTTCTCGATCTGAACACCATGTCCATCGGAGAGCTCACTGGGCGTCTCAAGGTCTGCGAGGAAGACGACGACGGCGAGCCGGCGGGTGCAGCAAATGACGGCCAGCTGCTGCTCACAAGGGAGAAGTGGCGCGCGCATGAGAAGGAGGACACTCCCTCTGGGAGTGGCGGCGGAGGCGGAAACCGCCGCGACAAGGGACGCGGCCACGACGGCGCGCGTGACAAACCGCGGGGAGGCACAGGGGCTGCCCGCGATGACAAGTGCCGCTACTGCGGAAAACTCGGGCACTGGGCCCGGGAGTGTCGCAAGAAGAAGCGCGAAGAAGCCCATCTCGTGAAGGAGGGGGCGAGGAGGAGCCCGCGGCATACCTTGCGGCACAACTGAACCTCGTCCTCATCATCGACGCGCGGGAGCAGGACGGCGAGCGGGTGTTCCTGAACGAGGAGCAGGCGATCGTGCGGCTCGGGGAAGACCAGGAACCTGTCGACGTTCCCTGGTACCTCGACAGTGGCGCATCGAACCACATGACTGGCAGTCACGCTGCTTTCACTGACCTGGACACAAAGATCGTCGGCACCGTGCGCTTCGGTGACAACTCCATCGTCGACATCAAGGGGCGCGGCACGGTAGTGATCTCGGTGAGCGGTGACGAGCATGGTGCCCTCACTGATGTCTACTTCATTCCCAAACTCAAGACGAGCATCATGAGCCTAGGGCAGCTCGATGAAAGAGATACATGACGGTGTGGGTTCGGCAGAACCGTCTACTCGCAAAGGTACCACGCTCGCCAAATCGTCTCTACAAAGTCAATCTCAAGATCGTGGAGCCTGCCTGCCTCTCTGTGCGCCGCGGCGACACGGCCTGGACATGGCACGAACGCCTCGGACACCAGAACTTTGGCGCTCTCCGCACCATGTCCCGCAGCGGCATGGTTCGCGGCCTACCGGAGATCGGTCACGCCGACCAGCTGTGCGATGCTTGCTTGGCAGGGAAACAGAAGCGCGCTACCTTCCCGCAGGCGGCAAAGTTCAGGGCGACGGCGCGTCTAGAACTTGTCCACGCCGATCTCTGCGGGCCGATCTCGCCGGCAACCCCGGGCGGGAAACGTTACTTTCTCCTGATGGTGGACGACTACAGCCGTTACATGTGGCTGGCGATGCTCACCACCAAGGACAAAGCGGAGATGGCGATCAGGCGCATCAAAGCAACAGCAGAGGTTCAGAGTGGGTGCGTGCTACGCACCCTGCGCACTGATCAGGGAGGGGAGTTCACATCTCGCACCTTCGACGATTTCTTCGCCGACAATGGTGTCCAACGCCACCTCACTGCGCCGTACACTCCACAACACAATGGTGTTGTCGAGCGGCGGAACCAGACGGTGGCCGCCTCCGCAAGAAGCGTGCTAAAAGGGAGAAGCGTTCCCAGTGCGTTTTGGGGGGAGGTGGTGACCACAGCGGTATACCTGCCGAACCGCTCCTTCAGGCACGCAGTGGACGGCAAGACCCCCTTCGAGCTCTCGCACGGGACGCCACCGAGTCTGCATCACCTCCGCGTATTCTGCTGCGTCGTCCACGTCAAAACAGCGCGGCCACATCTCAAGAAACTTGAGGATCGAAGCAAGAAGATGGTGCTGCTTGGCTACGAGCCAGGCACCAAGGCGTGGAGGGTGTTCGATCCCCTGACCCAGCGCGTGCACGTCACCAGGGACGCTATCTTCGACGAAGCGGCGTCATGGAGCTGGGAGGGCGCCGACATAGAGACGCAGAACGGCGACTTCGACATCGCCTACACTCCACCGACTGCGGCCCTACGCGGCTCGGAGGGCACGCGTGAGGGCGCACCAGCCCCACCACCGAGCGCTCTAGCGGAGGTAGACGACGAGGTCGACGTGGAGGCGCCACCTGCTACGTCCCCGCCAACAGAGACACCCGCAACTCCTCCCATCGCTACACTGCCTGTGCCACCGCGTGCAGGGGTGGAGTTCGCCACGCCAGGAGCCAATAACACGCCTACTGCAGAGGAACGAGACTCTCCTATGCGAAGGTATATGACCCTGGCTAACATAGAAGAAGAGCTCGAGCAAGATCTCTTCCTTGTAGAAGGGGAGGAACATGCAACTCTTGCAGAGGCCCAGTCCGAGGCAGGGTGGCGGGCGGCAATGGCCGAGGAGATGGCCGCGATCAAGGAGAGCAACACGTGGGAACTCTGCGATCTCCCCGCCAGCCAACATCCCATCGGGCTCAAGTTGGTCTACAAGCTGAAGAAGAACCCGGCGGGAAAAGTGGTGCGGCACAAGGCGAGGCTCGTCGCTAAGGGGTACGCACAGCGCGCCGGCATCGACTTCGACGAGGTCTTCGCTCCAGTGGCGCGCCTGGATTCCGTACGCGTCCTCCTCGCCGTAGCAGCTCACCACAGCTGGGAGGTGCACCACCTTGACGTGAAGAGCGCGTTTCTGAACGGCGACTTGACGGAGGTGGTGTACGTCTCCCAGCCCCCCGGCTTCGTCGTCAGCAGCATGGAGGGAAAAGTGCTGCGCCTGAAGAAAGCGCTATACGGCCTTCGTCAGGCACCACGGGCATGGAACTCCGAGCTCGATCACACTCTTCATTCACTAGGGTTTACCCGATGCCCCTCTGAACATGTTGTGTACGCTCGCGGAGGAGAAGGCTCGCGTCTGCTGCAGGGAGTATACGTCGACGACTTGATCGTCACCGGCGTCAGCACACTGGAGATCGCCAAATTCAAGCAGGAGATGACGGACAGGTTCAAGATGAGCGACCTGGGCCTCCTGTCCTACTACCTCGGCATCGAGGTGACCCAGCAGAATAGCAAGATCACGCTCTGTCAATCTGCATATGCTGCCAAGCTGCTGGAGAAGGCAGGCATGGCGGATTGCGCTAGAGCGCAGGTGTCCATGGAGCCGCGCCTGAAGCTTAGCAAGACAAGCTCAAACCCGCCGGTGGATGTGACGCTCTACCGCTCCATCGTCGGAAGTTTCCGCTACCTGGTGCACAGCAGGCCAGACATCGCCTTCGCTGTGGGGTATGTGAGTCGATTCATGAAGAGGCCCACGACGGAGCACCTGAGTGATGTCAAATACCTCCTCCGCTACATCGCCGGCACCAAGAACTACGGGTACGTGATCCATAGCAGTAACAAGCAGCTCGAGCTCGTAGGGTACAGCGACTCGGATCACGCTGGTGATCTAGATGATCGCAAGAGCACGACGGGCAGTCTCTTCTTCATCAATGGCTGTCCGGTGACCTGGCAGTCTGCGAAGCAGCACGCAGTAGCCCTGTCGTCGTGCGAGGCCCAGTATATGGCCGCCTCCGCTACGGCGTGCCAGGCCGCGTGGCTCCGGCGCCTCCTAGGGGAGCTGCTGAGCAAGGAGGAGGAGACGGTGAAGATCTACATCGACAATAAGAGTGCTATCCAACTGATCAAGAACCCAGTGTTCCATAAGCGCAGACATATTGATACGCGCTTCCACTACATCAGGAGGTGCTTTGAGGAAGGCAAGATCGCCGTCGAGCACATCGGCACCACCAATCAACTCACTGACATTCTCACCAAGTCTCTTGGAAGAATTCAGTTCCAGGAACTACGAGGAAGGATCGGCATCACCAACATCACCGAGGACTAAAACTTAGCGGGAGATTTGTTGGGAATAAGTTTCAGTTTCAGTTGTTAGCTCGTCAGGGTTTTAGGTGTCGAAAGTTCAGTTTCTTCAGAGTCGTTTTCTGTCAGGTTTTGGCGCGATTTGTGCGCCCACATCGCGAGTCCTTAGGAGAGCTGTGGGCTCGATCCAAGTCGTGGGATGGCACGACTTAGTCGGGATCGTGGCTATAGACACGGCAAGTTTGTTATTCCTGCAGAATAAGAGGAAGAAAAGGACCAGAAAAGCAGTAACTTGGACACTGGACAAAACCTCTCGAGTTCATCAGTAGTTCATCTTCTTCCTGCGCTGATTCTACCTTCGTTTTGATCACGAGTGAGTAGGGGTTTAGCTGACACGCTAGTGGATAACTCTTCTTCAGGAATGGCGCAGAGTTGAACCCCAATGGCCTACATACTGCTGATAGGAGTAGGTGGGGGCACATCTTCCTCTTGTGGAATGGCGCCTACGGAGACTGACATAGCAGGCACCACCCTGGGCTTGACCTTTGATTTGCCAACACGGCCATCAAAAATTGGTGGGACTTTGAATGCAGGCTGTTAGATGGTTCTACTGGAGTGACCACATTGGTCAGTAGGGGGGCAGAGTGTGATCATCTCGGGAGTTCTTCGATAACCACAGTGGATTCAGTCGTGACAACAAGAACCGCAGAGTTGGTTTGACTGAAAATCAGGCCCTCGGCTCCAAAAGAAACCTGAAAACCCACTCGCAGGAAATAATGTTTAAAGCCATATACATTGAGCCAAGGCCCCACATCGGCTATTAGTACTATAATGGCCGTAAATATGAACTCATTGAGCTGTTGTCTTGGGACTAGATCGGTCAGCAACAGCGATAAAACAACATCACCTTGTGCAGAGAGCCCAAAACGGACGCGATGGCTGTGTAAATCAATAGAGATCATCAGGGTGTCTTCAGTGTGCTGCGGCTGCAACAGTTGAGGGTGAATCACGAGCAAAGTAAATGTATCAGCTGAGTTATTGGAGTTGTCTTCGTCCTGAGAGGTTGTGATTGCATCATTCCAAGCCTGGGATGCACTGTCAAAGATGTCATCCTCTGGCACCAGATCATCTTGGACTTGAAGACCCTGCGCAGCGAGCCAAGCCTAAAATTTTTATAGGCGTGATGGCAAAGGAGGGTCAGGGGGCAGGCCACAGAGCCCAAACAACATTTAGATCCTGCTGATTATTGGCAGCATTACCAGGAGGAGCTCCATTGGGAGGTACACCATTTTGAACTAAACAGTTGTGTACTTGCTGCTGGTACAGTTGCTCGGCCGTCAGACCAGGACCAAACTGATGGTGTGTATTACCATCCGGAGGAGGGGATCTTCCCCAGCAGGTGGAACTTCTGGCAACAGACCATTCTAGTCATTGCTTCTCAGACTAGTGACCTGAACTGTCCAGCAATCTCGAGCACCTCCAAGTTGCCAAACCACAAAACTTTTCTGACTTAACCGAATGTTAATGACTCTCACTTTGAGCAGAACAAACCTCCTATCTTGCCTCAGATTATACCAGGAGATGAGATAGCCAAAACCACCTAGAGAATTGTTGATGTAGTACTTTTTTGGTAGTCATATAGGAAACCAAAGTACATAATCCGCAGCTCTGGCCCAAAAGTAGTGGTGCCGCGATTCAGTGCTTCATTGTAGGGCACAAATGTGATTATAAATCATCATCTTGTAGTTCTAGTGGTGTAGCAATGGTAGTGTCACGCATGAAGGAACCCATAAGTCCAAAAACCTCAATGCCCACAGGGTGGTTCAGTGGTAAAGATCTTAGCCTCGTCCAGAAAACCGTCAATCTGGGTGCGGATGGCCGCACGGCGATGCAGGGGGACGTAGTGGCGTACCTCCACGATTGCCAGGAAGTCGTGGTTGAGAGATGTAATTGGACCAACCACCATGCCACTCCTCACCAGCCTGTCAGCACGACTATGTTCGACGGCGAAGCTCAGTGGTAGGAACGACACTGGGTTCAGAGGGTAGTTAGCCATGGTGGCGAGTGCAAACCATGGCAATGGTGGCAGCAATGGTGGTAGCGATGGATGTGGCGGGGGGTGTGCTCTGTTTGGGAAGGTTGAGAAGGATTCGAAGTGTGAGGGGTAGGATCGAGATTTTGGGCACCCAGGCCCATTTGTTGGCTCTGTACGTACTTCTTGCGGCAAGATTGCTCCACATGGCCATAGGCCCCACACCAGTCACATCTAACGGAGCTTTGAGCACCGCCTGGTTTAGGATTGGAAACGACTCTAAAGTCGGCAACGTGAAGCTGATTGGTATCGTTGATTTTGTTACCCATTTCATGAGATGTATCCGCGGATATGAGGGGTTTTAATTTTGCCAGGCAAGAAAACGCCTTATGATCAGGGGTCGAACAGTTAATGTAGATTAACCTCATTTGCCAAGTGCGCTTATGATGTCCCCATTGAAGGCATCTGGAACATAAATCGGCCAATTAATGGCCAAATCTGGGATTTCCTCCTTTGAATATTGTGCTTGTGCCAAATCTGCCTTGTGTCGGGTCTCTAACACATGAGGCCAATCTTTATGAGGAGGAGCATATTTGAATGAATACATTAAATAGCATTGTGGTGGGGGTGGGTAGGGAATATTGATCCGACAATGGAGACTACCCAGAATGAGGTAATCAATGTTATGTGAATCCTCCTATTCCTCCAGTTCCTCCTGAGCAACATAACTCTCCATTAACCGTAAATGCATGTGACCATCCGAAATTAACAGTTTGAAATTCAAACTTGAATGTATGAGCTTGGGCTTACGTTATGAATGGACGTCAGTACCCAAGGAAGAAGCTTCTGCCTCATTGCAATTGCAGAAGACCATGTGATTACTTGGAGCGAGTCGTGAATTCATGCAACCCACCGATGCATGGACCATATCAACACCAGAGCGTAGAAAACTCAAGTTAGTTTTGATCGCCATAATGCGTCAAGCAGAGATGTTTACTAGCTCCGGATCCGCATGCCAGTCGGGATCAGATTGCATGGCATGGGCAAAGCGGCCCTTGAAGAGATGAAAATGACAAAAAAAATCCGTCCACACTCTATCTTTAAGACCATAGATGAAATGCCCCACCTTGTTGTTGGCAACAGAGAAACGAAATGATCGGGTAGAGATCTTGTGGACGTTGTAGCCCGTGCTAAGACCATGCAGGCAACATTGGACCACAATACCCACCAACTCAACATTGAGGAAGGATGTAGATGAGAAAGAAACGACCAAGCAGAACTCCTTGCCAGCCCGGGAGTTGGAAAAATGAACTGTGGTATCAAACTTACGCCTCAGCGGATATGCCAAGGTCAATCTCGGCGAGAAATCCCAGTGTAGCAGTCCCTCTATCTAGATTAACATGAGAGATCTTGATAGGTTGGGTGGAAAGCGGGTGGAGAGGGGGAGAGGGAGAGAGCCATCCTCGCGCTCACACACTTGTCAGCTTCATGTACAACAAACCCGACAGCAGTTAATGTTCTCTCCAACTTCTCGTGTCACTGATTAGGAGCTTGTCTAAGGCCATATAAGTACTTCAAAAACTTGCACACCTTTCCTTCCTGACCAGGTACTACGAAACCAGCGGGCTGATCCATGTAAATTTCCTCATTCAACTCTCTATCGAGGAAAGGTGACTTAATGTCCATTTAATGAATGAGAAGATCATGTGAGGCTGCCAATGACAGTAGCACCCGAATAGTAGTTAGTCTAGCCACACGTGAGTAAGTATCAAAGAAGTCTTCACCTTCTTTCTAGGTATAAATCCTGGCCTCAATCCTTGCCTTGTACTTTTTGATTGTACCATCAGGGCTAAGCTTTTTCTTGAACACCAATTTACATCCCATGGGTTTGCATCCATATGGGCGGTAAGTGACTTCCCATGTTCCATTAGCAAATATGGAATCCATATTACTATGGACAACTTCCTTCCAGTAGTCAGCATCAGAAGATGCATAAGCTTCTCGAAGAGTCCTGGGTGTGTCATCCATTGGGTACACAATGAAATCATTACCAAATGACTTTCCAGTCCTTCTTCCCTTACTCCTTACAGGAATTTCATTGTCATCGTGCTCGGGATTCTCAACGTGTTCCATCACAATGGTAGGTTTAGGAGTTATAGAAAATTCCTGATAAGATAAAGTAGGTATCTCCTGATTTGATGAGTTAGACATATCCTTCATAGGAAATATGTCCTCAAATAAAGTCACATCATTCGACTGCATAATCGTACCAATATACATGTCGGGTATTTCAAAGCATAGCCTAGAATAACACAATTCACGATTTTTTGTCCAAGCTTGTGCTTGTTGGCAATTGGTATGTTGACTTTCGCTAAACAACCCCAAGTACGTAAGTAAGAGAGTTTCAACCTTTTCCCTTTCCCATTCCACAAATGGAGTAATGGTTTTATGCTTTGTGGGAACTCGGTTTAGGACATGACAGGCAGTCACTAATGCGTCCCCCACCATTCCTTGGAGAGACCCGATGTGTCTAACATAGCGTTAACCAAATCAGTTAGATTTCAGTTCTTTCTTTTGGCCACCCCATTTGAGTAAGGTGAGTAGGGAGGTGTACTCTCATGACTTACGCCGTGTTCTGAACTAAAGAATCAAATTCATTGGAAAAAATACTCTCCACCATGATCAGACCTAAGTCGTTTGACTTTTAGATCAAGTTGGTTTTCTGCTTCAGCTTTATAATTTGAATTAGGTTAAAGCCTCATCATTTGATTTCAGAAGGTACACATAACAGTATCTAGCGGAGTCATCAATCCAACGTCCTGAAATATTTCTTTCCCCCTTTTTCCAAAACGCCATACACCTCACAAAGATTAGAATGAATAAGCTCTAGTGGTGCCAAGTTTGTCGCCTCTGCAGTCTTGTGAGACTTGCGAGATTGCTGAGCTTGCAGACACAGTTGGCACCTGGAACTCTTGACAGCAGTGAATTTTGGAATTAAATTCAGCTTGGCTAGCCGCTTCATGCAACCAAAGTTAATATGACAAAGCGTGAATGCCACATATGAGATTCAGAATTATGGCAAGCATTATTAATAACTTTAGTGCAAATATCTGACAATGATAGGCGGAACAAGCCTCCGCACTCATAGCCTTCACCAAAAAATTGTCCATACATCGAAATTAAAACTTTATTGAACTCAAAAACCAACTTAAAACCATCTCGACACAAACGGGAACCACTGACATGATTTTTATTTATGGAGGGAACATGATGAACGTTCTTCAGGCGCACGATCTTCCCTGAAGTAAACTTCAGATCGACACTCCCGACACCTAGAACAATACCATGTGACACGTTCCCCATCAGAACGGGGCATGTCCCTGTGACCTAATAAGAAGAAAACATGGATGCATCAGCATAAACATGGGCATTGGCACCGGTGTCAATTAACAAATCTGGAGAATGAAAAACTGAAAGGATGGTAGGAAAAATATCATTGGCGGACTTCTGCGCTTATCTAGTTCGCGCTCATCATAGCGGTTGGGACATCTCTGAGCCTAGTGATTTGGATCACGCAGACATGGCATAGTCCCTTCCCCATCGTATAGGAAGAGTTCTTGAACTTGGTAGAGTGTGATGGCTTGTTCTTTGCAACAAACTTGACTTTGCCCCGAGTTTTGTTCTTGTTGTTTTGGGGATTGTTGAGATGGAAGTTCTTCTTATGTACCATGTGGGCACTATAAACTCCCTCAACAGCTTGATCACGTGTGTCTTTTTCCCTCGCCTTGTCTTCAACATCAAGACATCCAATGAGATCCTAAACAGAGAACTGTTGTCTCTTGTATTTCAGAGAGGTAACAAAATTGTTCCACGAAGGTCAAAGCTTGGCAATGGTGCCTCCATCCACAAACTTGTTCGGTGCTATCCCACAGACAACAGCGCCAGAAATTGACACGTTGACAGAGGCTGAGATTGCGTTGGTTTTTCCCTTGAAGAGGAAAGGGTGATGCAGCACAGGAGCACTAAGTCAAGTCCAGAGTACCTGCGCAAACACAAACAAGCTTGCACCCAACGCTTCAAAGGGGTTGTCAATCCCTTCAAGATTGTTTGCAAAGTGAGATCTAAAGGCGGAAAGTGCAATGAAGTAAAAAGTGTAAGGCTGAAAGTATGGTGTGGAGTAGACCCTGGGGGCCATAGTGTTCACTAGAGGCTTCTCTCAAAATAGCAAGTATTACGGTGGGTGAACAAATTACTGTCGAGCAATTGATAGAACCGCGCAAAGTCATGACGATATCTAAGGCAATGATCATACATATAGGTATCACGTCCGAGACAAGCAGACCGATACTTTCTGCATCTACTACTATTACTCCACACATCGACCGCTATCCAGCATGCATCTAGTGTATTGAGTTCATGACGAACAGAGTAACGCTTTAAGCAAGATGACATGATGTAGAGGGATAATCTCAAACCAATGATGAAAACCCCATCTTTTTACCCTTGACGGCAACAACATGATGCGTGCCTCGCTACCCCTTCTGTCACTGGATGAGGTCACCCCACGGTATGAACCCAAAACCAAGCACTTCTCCCAGTGCAAGAATCATAGATCTAGTTGGCCAGACAAAACCCACAACTCGAAGAGAATTGCAAGGATATGAAATCATGCATAAGAGAGATCAGAAGAAACTCAAATAAGATTCATAGATAATCTGTTCATAAATCCACAATTCATCAGATCTCGACAAACACACCACAAAAGAAGATTACATCGGATAGATCTCCATGAAGATCATGGAGAACTTTGTATTCAAGATCCAAGAGAGAGAAGAAGGCATCTAGTTACACGCTATGGACCCGTATGTCTATGGTGAACTACTCACGCATCATCGGAAAGGTAATGGTGTTGATGAAGAAGCCCTCCGTGTCCGAATCCCCCTCCGGCAAGGTACCAGAACATGCCCCAGATGGGATCTTGCGGAGACAGAAGCTTGCGGCGGCGGAAAAGTACTTTCGATGATCTCCTGATTTTTTTGGGTTTTTAGGGATTATATAGGCGCAACCCCTAGGTCAGGGGATGCTCAGGGGGCCCACAAGCCTGGATGGCGCGGCCACCCCCTGGCCGCGGGGTGGGGTCTTGTGGGGCCCCTGGGGATCCCCTGCCTTGGCTCCCCAGCTCCCCGATCTTCTTCCGTTCCAGAAAAAATCTTTTCGGGCATTTTCTTCCGTTTGGACTCCTTTTCAAAATCTCCTCTGAAAGGGGTCAGAAACATGGAAAAACAGGAATTGGCACATGGCACTGAGTTAATAAGTTAGTCCCAAAAAAGGCATGCAAAAAATCCAAAGTTTGACAAGATAATAGCATGAAACCATCAAAAATTATAGATACGTTGGAGACGTATCAAGCATCCTCAAGCTTAACTCGTGCTCGTTCTCGAGTAGGGAAGTGATAAAGAATGAATTTTTGATGTGGAGTGCTACCTAGCATAGTTGTCCTTTGCAACTTCTTTCATGTGGCATGAATGTTCAGATCCGTAAGATTCAAAGCAATAGTTTTCTATTGACATGAAAACAATAATACTTCAAACAAACAAGCAAGGTAATCATGAACTTTCAAAATAACAAGGCCAAAGAAAGTTATCCCTACAAAATCATATAGTCTGGCTATGCTCCATCATCCTCACACAACTAATGTAAATCATGCACAACCCCGGAATTGGCCAAGTAATTGTTTTCGCACTCTAACTTTCTCAAACTTTTTATAACTATCACGCAATACATGAGCGCGAGCCATGGATATAGCACTATAGGTGGAATAGAGTGTGGTGGTGGTTGTGAGACAAAAAAGGAGGAGATGGTCACACTGACTCAGTGTATCAATAAGCTATGGAGATGCCCATTAATGGATATCAATGTGAATGAGTAGGGATTGCCATACAAGAGATACACTAAAGCCATAAGTATGTGAAATCTCAAAACCAAAACTAGTGGGTGTGCATCCAACTTGCTTGCTCACGAAAACCTAGGGAAATTTGAGGAAGCCCATCATTGGAATATACAAGCCAAGTTATAAAATGATGATTCCCACTAGCATATGGTAGTGACAAAGCAAAAAGCTCTCAATCATGAAGAACATGGTGCTAACATGAAGCACAAGTGTGGAAAAGGATAGTAGCATTGTCCCTTCTCTCTGTTTCTCTCCTTTTTTATTTTTTCATTTCGGCTCTTAGGCCTCTCTTTTTTTTCTTTTCTCTTTTCTCTCATTTTTTTTGTTTTTGGGATCTTTGGCCTTTTTTTTATTTCCTCACATGGGACAATGCTCTAATAATGATGATCATCACACTTTTATTTACTCACAGCTCAAAGATCACAATGATGATTACTCCATAGGAAATGCCTCCGGTAGTGTACTAGGATGTGCAACGATCTAGCATGGTGTATGACGTTGAAACATCTCGCTAGCTATCTTACGATCATGCAATGAAAATATGAGAGTGATGGCACAAGTCATGAGACGGAACGGTGGTAGTTGCATGGCAATATATCTCGGAATGGCTATGAAAATGCCATAGTAGGTAGATATGGTGCCTGCTTTGAGGAAGGAATATGGTGGGTTTGTGCACTGGCGAGAATTGCGCGGCACTAGAGAGGCTAGCAATGGTGAAAGGTGAAAGTGCATCTATACCATGGACTCACATTAGTCATGAAGAACTCACATACTTATTGCAAAAGTTTTTACTAGTAATCGAAACAAAGTGCTAAATGCATACTCCGAGGGAAAGGGTTGGTAGGTGTAAACCATCGTGCGATCCCGACCTCAACACAAAGGATAACAATCAATAGATCAATTATGCTCCGACTTCCTAACATAGTGTTTCACCATACGTGCATGCTACGGGAATCACCAACTCCAACACAAGTATTTCTAGATTCACAACACCCTACAAACATAACTCTTAATATTACTGAATCCATGTCACAAAACTAATTGAGAGGAACCGAGACTTCTCTTTCTACTCAATGCACATGAAGGTGGAGGTTTTTGCATCCTCTTTGGGTACCTAGCACATTTGGGACTACTTTCATAGCATAAGCCAACTACCAAATCACACACCGCCGTGCTCTAAAAGATATAAGTGAAGCACAAGAGCAAAAGTATCTAGCTCAAAAGATATAAGTGAAGCACTAGAGCAAAAGTATGTAGCTCAAAAGATATAAGTGAAGCACTATGAGCATTCCAGCAAAATCACGATGAGTGCATGTCTCTCTCTCTCAAAAAGGTGTGCAAGAAGGATGATTGTGACACAACAAAAAGAAAAGACTCCTATGATACAAGACGCTCCAAGCAAAACACATATCATGTGGTGAATAAAAATATAGCTCCAAGTAATGTTACCGATGGATTGAAGACAAAAGAGGGGATGCCTTCCCGGGGCATCCCCAAGTTTAGGATTTTTGGTGTCCTTGAATTTGGCTTGGGTAGCCTTGGGCATCCCCAAGCTTGAGCTCTTTCCACTCCTTGTCTCTTTGTCCATGAGAACATCACCCGAAACTTGAAAACTTCACAACACAAAACTTAAACAGAAAGGTGTGATAACATTAGTACAAGAAAACAAACTATACCACTTCTTTTGGTACTGTAAAAAACTTGAATTCCATCTATATTGATGATGGTCTACTATATTCTCACTTTTCCATGGCCATTACCCCCCGATACTAACCATAGTTTCATCAAAACAAGCAACCAACTCAACAAAAACAGAATATGTCAAAAACAGACCAGTCTGTAGCAATATGTATACTTAGTATACTTATGGTACCTAGGAAAATGTGAAAACTTACGAAGGCCTCGGTAAAAAGTATATCAATCAGAATCAAAAAGAATCAACTCAAAAGCTCTTTTCGAATAAAAATTAAAAATCATCTCGTGAGCGAAAAGTTTCTGTCTTTTTCCAACAGGATCAAACAACCATTACCAAGACTAGTCATAAAGGCTTTGCTTGGCTCAAACACAAAAAGAAACACAAAAAACACAATCACAACAGAATTATGAAAGTGTGGACGCAACAAACAGAAAGAAAAAGATAAATTCATTGGGTTGCCTCCCAACAAGCGCTATTGTTTAACGCCCTTAGCTAGGCATAAACACGATAGAATCATGTATCGTCGTCTTTGGTGCTCAAACCATAAGTGGGCCTCGTCATGGATTCATAAGGCAATCTTATTTTCTTTCTAGGAAAGTGTTCCATGCCCTTCCTTAAAGGAAATTGAAATCTAATATTCCCTTCCTTCATATCGATGATAGCACCAATAGTCCTTAGGAAAGGTCTACCAAGAATAATAGGGCATGTAATGTCAAACACAATGAAATCCACGGGTACATAGTTCCTATTTGCAATAATAAAAACATCATTCATCCTTCCCATGGGTTTCTTGACAGTAGAATCAGCAAGATGCAAATTAAGAGAACACTCTTCAATCTCATTAAAACCCAGAACATCACATAAAGACTTTTGAATCGCAAAAACACTAGCACCCAAATCAGACAAAGCATTGCACTCATAGTTTTTGATTTTGATTTTGATGGTAGGTTCCCACTCATCATGAAGCTTTCTAGGGATAGAGACTTCCAATTCAAGTTTCTCTTCAAGAGATTTTATCATAGCTTCGACGATATGATCGGTAAAGACTTTGTTTTGGCTATAAGCATGTGGAGACTTCAACATGGATTGCATCAAACAAATGCATTCAATCAAGGAGCAACTATCATAATTGAATTGCTTGAAATCCATGGTAGTAATTTCATTACTACTCAAAGTTTTAACGTCTTCTACTCCACTTTTAATGCTTTTAACATCAAGATAGATGGACTCCGAATCATTGGGGCACTTTTCAACCAAAGTGGATTCATATCCAACCCCATAATCATTAGGCTGGACACAAGAAAACAAAGATTCAATGGGAGTCACACCAAGCACTTTAAGATCTCCGTGATTCTCATCACGAGAACACGCCTTTTTAAGCCATTCATGTCTAGCACGAATTTGGGTGGTCCTTTCTTGGCTCTCAATCATGGAAACACGCATAGCTTTCAAAGTTTCATCCATGTTGATTTTGGGAGTAGCACATCTAACTTTCAAAGCATCAACATCACAAGAAATTATATCCACGCTCTTAGCCAAATCGTCAATTTTGAGTAGTTTTTCCTCTATGGACGCATTGAAAATCTTTTGAGAGTTGATGAACTCTTTGATATTACTCTCTAGATCAGAGGGTAATGTATTGTAATTTCCATGAATATTGTTGTAGGAGTTGCCAAAGTTATTAGAGGAGTTACTAGGAAAAGGCCTAGGAACACACTACAGGAATTAGCTTCTTTGCCATTTGCCATCACAGACGGCAAAGAGTATATCACAGATGGCAAAGAATCTCACTGTCGGCAAAATTTCTGCGTCAGCCTACGACGGCATTGTAGCTTCTTTGCCGTCTGCCTCACCGAAGCGGACGGCAAAGAGCTTTGCCGTCAGCTTTCCATGAGAGCAGTCGGCAAATATGTTGAGACGGCAGCCGGCAGGCGTTGCCTCCGTTAGGGGCTAACGGAGGCTTTGTCGTCTGCCTCCCCTCTTCTGTGCCGTCTACCTCCCCCCCCCTCTTCTTTGTCGTCTGCCTCCCCCTCCTCCTCCCCCCTCCTCTGTGCCATCTGCCTCCCCCCTCTTCTTTGCCGTCTGCCTCCCCCCTCTTCTGTCCCGTCTGCCTCCCCCTCTTCTTTGCCGTCAACCTCCACCTCCTCCTGCCCCCTCCTCTGTGCCCTCTTCTTTGTCTTCTGCCCCCCCTTGAAGCAGACGGAAAAGATACTATATGGCCAGCTGCTGCTGTGCAGGTTGCATAGCTGGGCGCCACGTGGCACCTTTGCCGTTGGTCAGCTGATAGCAAAGGCCTTTGCTATCTGCTTTGCCATCTGCTTTGTTGAAGCTGACGGCAAAGACACTCTTTCCCATCAGCTAGCAGACGGCAAAGACTAGGCAGATGGCAAAAAACTGTTTTCCAGTAGTGACATAGTTTCCTCTAAAGGCATTGTTGTTGCCAAATTTATTCCTACGAACAAAATTAATGTCCAAGCTAGCGTTGCTACTCTCAATCAAAGAAGACAAAGGAATATCATTAGGATCCAAGGGAGCACTTCTACTAGCAACCAAATTCATTAACTCATCCATCTTAGCACTCAACGAGTTAATTTCTTCTATTGCGTGTACCTTCTTACTAGTAGGTGACCTTTGAGTGTGCCATTGAGAGTAGTTTGTCATGATGTTGTCTAAGAGCTTTGTGGCTTCCCCTAACGTGATTTCCATGAACGCTCCACCTGAGACGGAGTCCAAGATATTTCTAGAAGCGAAATTAAAGCCAGCGTAAAATATTTGTATAATCATCCACAAACTCAAGCCATGAGCGGGACAATTTCTAATCATTAATTTCACTCTCTCCCAAGCTTGTGTAACATGTTCATGATGAATTTTGTAGAAATTCATGATATCATTACGGATAGAGATGATCTTATCAGGCGGAAAATACTTGGATATATTAGCATCTTTGCACTTATCCCAAGAATCGATACTATTTTTGGGCAAAGAAGAAAACCAAGTTTTTTGCGTGATCTCGCAACGAGAAAGGAAAAAGCTTTAATTTAATCACGTCATTATCCACATCTATTTTCTTTTGCATATTGCAAAGCTCAATGAAGGTATTGAGATGGGATGCGGCATCTTCACTAGGAAGGCCAGAGAATTGCTCTTTCATAACAAGATTCAGCAAAGCGGCATTGATTTTGTATGACTACGCACTAATGGCGGGAGCAATCGGAGTACTAATAAAATCATTATTATTATTATTCAAGAAGTCACAATGTTTGGTGTTTTCGTTCATGGTGACTTCAGCAAGCAAGCAAGCACACAAGCAAACAAAGAGCAGGCGAGAAAAAGGGCGAACGAAAAGGCGAACGAAAAAGGCAAATTCGTGAAGTGGGGGAGAGGAAAAAGAGAGGCAACTCGCAAACAAAGTAAATGCAAGAGACGAGTTTGCGACACCTACTTGGATGAGTTCTTGACTTGATCTTCCTGCCCGTCAAAGGCGCCAGAAATTCTTCTGCTATCCCACAGACAACAGCGCCAGAAATTGACACGTTGACAGAGGCTGGGCTTGCGTTGGTTTTTCCCTTGAAGAGGAAAGGGTGATGAAGCACAGGAGCAGTAAGTATTTCCCTCAGTTTGAGAACCAAGGTATCCATCCAGAAGGAGGGTCTCATCAAGTCCAGAGTACCTGCGCAAACACAAACAAGCTTGCACCCAACGCTTCAAAGGGGTTGTCAATCCCTTCAAGATTGTTTGCAAAGTGAGATCTGAAGACGGAAAGTGCGACGAAGTAAAAAAGTGTAAGCCTGAAAATATGGTGTGGAGTAGACCCTAGGGGCCATAGTGTTCACTAGAGGCTTCTCTCAAAATAGCAAGTATTACGGTGGGTGAACAAATTACTGTCGAGCAATTGATAGAACCGTGCAAAGTCATGACGATATCTAAGGCAATGATCATACATGTAGGCATCACGTCCGAGACAAGTAGACCGATACTTTCTGCATGTACTACTATTACTCCACACATCGACCGCTATCCAGCATACATCTAGTGTATTGAGTTCATGACGAACAGAGTAACGCTTTAAGCAAGATGACATGATGTAGAGGGATAATCTCAAACGAATGATGAAAACCCCGTCTTTTTACCCTTGATGGCAACAACACGATGCGTGCCTCGCTACCCCTTCTGTCACTGGGTGAGGTCACCACATGGTATGAACCCAAAACCAAGCACTTCTCCCATTGCAAGAATAATAGATCTAGTTGGCCAGACAAATCCCACAACTCGAAGAGAATTACAAGGATATGGAATCATGCATAAGAGAGATCAGAAGAAACTCAAATAAGATTCATAGACAATATGATCATAAATCCACAATTCATCGGATTTCGACAAACACACCGCAAAAGAAGATTACATTGGATAGATCTCCATGAAGATCATGGAAACTTTGTATTGAAGATCCAAGAGAGAGAAGAAACCATCTAGTTACTAGCTATGGACCCGTAGGTCTATGGTGAACTACTCACGCATCATCGGAGAGGTCATGGTGTTGATGAAGAAGCCCTCCGTGTCCGAATCCCCCCTCCGGCAGGGCACCAGAACGTGCCCGAGATGGGATCTTGTGGATACAGAAGCTTGCGGTGGCGGAAAAGTACTTTCGATGGTCTCCTGATTTTTTTGGATTTTGGGGAATATATAGGCGCAACCCCTAGGTCAGGGGAAGCTCAGGGGGCCCACAAGCCTGGATGGCACGGCCTCTCCCCTGGTCGCGGGGTGGGGGCTTGCGGGGCCTCTGGGGCTCCCCTGCCTTGTCTCCCAAGCTCCCCGATCTTCTTTCGTTCCAGAAAAATATTTTCAGGGATTTTCTTCCGTTTGGACTCCGTTTCAAAATCTCCTCTGAAAGGGGTCAAAAACATGGAAAAAACAGGAACTGGCACTTGACACAGAGTTAATAAGTTAGTCCCAAAAAAATAAAAGGCATGCAAAACATCCAAAGTGTGACAAGATAATAGCATGAAACCATGAAAAATTATAGATACGTTGGAGACGTATCATCCGACAACACAAACTTGAAGTACTCAAGTTCCTACGCGAGAGATTGTATATCATGAGCTTGTTGAACAACACGGCGCTCATCGGTCTTCTTGTAGTCATAGAATTGTTCCATGACATATAACTGGCTGCCCCATAAAGAATTACGAGAGGCGGGGTTCCGCATGCCTGTTGTCCCTTCTCAAGGTGCATGCCGGAAGAAGGGATGGAGAATACTTGGTGGTGTCGGATTGATCTGGAACGGTGCAAACCCATATGTGGTGGTGATGACGGCTAGGGTTGGCAGGAACCTCACCTATATATATGCGCGGTAGGGTGAAGAGACGTGGACGGACCCACGTCCGAGTCCGTTACAGCCCAAGAAACGACGTCTCCGATCGTGGTTAATCAGTTAAGGACTCTCTGTTCCTGACCAGCAAAAATAAACGTGTAGGTATAAGCTCGGCTCGTCTCAATCCCGCAACCCGCGGCGCGTCTTGACAAGGCGTGGCATGGCGAGGCGGCCAAGGAGGAGGTATGTGCGAGTGCCTCTTCTATTCTGACTCTCTTACAAGTGCTTGTTGTTTTCCCTTGTTCCAATAAGAGTCGCTATGATGAATCTATTTGTACCCTTGGCCAACTAATATAAATGTTCCATGTATATATTATGTGATACATTACATTGTTTACATTTTCCCATGTTGTTTCCTATAAATCAATAATTTTAGATAAAGACCATACATTTTCCCATGTTGTTTCCTATAAATCAATAATTTTAGATAAAGACCATACGTTTTCCCATGTTGTTTCCTAGAAATCAATCAAACATTATTTGTGTTTTGCGCCTGTTATGAAAACTATTATCGCTGACCCATGAGGGGTGGTCGGTGGACACATACAACTTTGAATGCTATCTTGCTGGTCAATGAAGAGCATATAAAACCACCAAATTGCCCACTAAACATATAAAAATATGTAGTATTCTTGAGCAGTTGTATACACAGTTTGCCGATGACCCAAAACGTCACACAATAATCGGATGTCCAGCCTATTTCTCGCCTTCATTCTATTTCGTGTTGAGCAGCTTGGACGTACAATTATAGTCTTGTGTGCCCTCACATATTCTTCGTTGCAAATGGGAGATATGACTTTCCACTAAAAACAAAAGGAGTGTGAGAGAAAGTTCGTTCATAGAGTATATTTAGTTAATAAATTTCAATCCAAATATAAATACATTGACCTTGGCCGTGTTTCGCACACGAAACATCTCTAAATTAGTTACAAGATTTGGTTTTGTGTACAAACCAACTCTAGTAATATTCGGAGCTGGTTGTTAATTTGAACTAAATTTAGTATTTCTAGATTCGGAGTTAATTACTTAAAAAAATTAACGGACTATAAATGAGATGTCCAAGGAAATACCACTGAAAACCCTATATCTCCCCCCACCCCTACAGCACATCCTCTTGGTCCCCAAAGTTAGGCTCTCTCTACCGAGAACCCTTTTACATGACCTCGATGTTTCAGGTCTGCAAAGATTTTTCAAATTAACCATTGTGTGATTAAAAAAATAAAATGATTTACAAAACAACTGTTGCGGATGGCAATATTTTACAGCTAGTGTTGTCAAAAAAAATGACATGACATATATGCTGTAAGTGAGGGACTGTGGCTGATAGTGTAAAATTTCATGCAATCATGGAGTCATTAACACCATGAGACTGATTGTGATGTATCTGTGATAAAACATGAAAACAATTCGTCATGTGACACTGTATACTGGGGCATGTCACATGTAGATTTCTCTATTCTAATCATTCTTTAGTGAAAATGTCAATGAGCCAAGATTTCATTAAGTGCGAGCATGCATTATAATTTTGTTGTTTGTTTGAGAATAGTTATGCAGTGCATTCACATGATAGCAAAGTGAGTAGGATGGTGGACGAGAACTAGGTTGAGGCAGCCATCATGATATGGTTCTTGGCTTGTTGCTACCATGTGCATGTCATGTTTGTCTTAAGTATCAATTCGTGCATCCTATGGACCACGTGACTAAGCTACTTGGCCATTTGTACACCTAGATAGCGCAATAATGCTTTGTGAACCATCTTCAACAAAACGTGAAACATGCAGAGGGAAGTGGAAAAAAAATTGCACACCTAGATGGGGCAATAATGCTTTGTTCCATAATGTGTTCTCTCTCATATGAATGTGATTTTCTCTATTCATTAATGGTGTATGCAGTAGTTACCGGGAAGATTTAATTTGTTTTTTTTAGTTAATTACACCAACTCATACATAACTATTAGTATTCTTCCATAATGTATTCTCTTCCATAACTCATACATAACTGTTAGAATACATAATTATTTTTGAAGATGTAATTTGTTGAATGTGCACCACCTTCAACAAAACATGAGGCATGCAGAGGCAAGTGGCAAAAGAACAGAAAAGTTTGCACACCTGGATGGGGCAATAAAATTTTCTTCCATAATGTATTCTCTCTCGTCTGAATGTGGTTTTCTCTATTGATTAATGGTGTATGCAGTAGTTATTGGGAAGATGTTATTTGTTTTTATGAGTCATAACAGAACAGAGGGAGTACTGCTAGGTTATCCCTCATGGTCAATCCAAATGCATAGTTTTGACCGCACAAATGTTATACTGATAAATGCATCGTAGCTGTCGTCCTAAAACTACTCCATCGTAGCTGTCGTCCTCAAAAACTACTCCATCGTAATTCCTAATCAACCAAACATGAGACATGCAGAGGTAAGTGGCAAAAGAAAAGAAAAGTTTGCACACCTAGATGGGGCAAGAAAATTTTCTTCCATAATGTGTTCTCTCTAGTCTGAATGTGGTTTTCTCTATTGATTAATGGTGTATGCAGTAGTTTTTGGGAAGATGTAATTTGTTTATTTGAGTCATAACAGAACAGAGGGAGTACTACTAGGGTATCCCTCATGGTCAATCCAAATGCATAGTTTTGACCACACAAATGTTATACTGATAAATGCATCGTAGCTGTCGTCCTCAAAAACTACTCCCGCCATCACGGTTTACAAGGCGTGCTTGGATGATCTTTAGAACCTATGTAGTTATCCATTGGCTGTGAGATGGGCTAAAAAATAGCATCAATAATACTCATGCGCCTAATGAGATGAGAAATTAACACGGCGCATGCATGCAGGAGTAGTACTAATTGACACGGCGCATGCATGCATGTCTATTGTGGAAACACATGTAAATTTAAATGTGTCTTCTAAACATGACGGAGTGTGGTACCGACCATGAATTCGTAATTAATGGGCACTACGTACATTCTACTACTATAACTGATGCGGAGATGATGCGCTCTTCTGTGATATTTTTGTGAAATATCTGCTCCTCTATGATTTTGAAAGAGAACGTGTTTGGTAACGGAGGAAAATACGAATATAAAATAGGGAAATAGGCTAGAAAATCCCACATTAAACAGCAACATATGATCATTATTTAAATTATGTATGAAATAGTCTATGGATATAAAAGTTCAATAATTTGTAACTACCTATGACCATTATTTAGTATGCAGAAGATTATTGAGTGCATGGTTGAAAGAAAGAGATGGAAACAAAAGGGTTACGTCCACCGAGCATGGTATGGATTAGTTGGGTAATGGGTCTACTAGTGCCGAGAGTAGACAAAAGCAATGTTGTCTTTCAGCTCACCTCCACTATTCATCACCTCCATTATTTCGGATCACGGAGTCATCACCTCCACAGTTGTGATGTGCCTTCTCTAGTGCAGAAGTGGCAACTTGACTTGTAAACTTGGTTGCTCAGTACAAAACATATTATGTATTGCCCCATCCAGATGTCCACAGGGCTAGGTCACATCGTCGAAATGATGATAAGGATTGAGTCATCAGTCCTAGCTGGTGCGTACACTGAAGTACGGTAGCTGCACTTAGATCTAGGATCCTCGATATGAAATTTCACTCTCCTATGCCATGACGATACTAGACATTTGCACAAATTAATATTCACAATAGAGAAATCATCTTTAACGTAAATCAAAGCAAACGATATGCCCTCTTTCACTAGGTCTGCAAGCCAGATGCAAAACTGAAAGTTAACCAAGTCACCAGCTTGGCAAGCAGATGCAAACGCTGAAATTTAAATGACCTTTTACAAATTTAAGTCATCGTTGTAAATGTAAGTCACCAACTTGGCCATGAATTCATAATTAGTGCGAATTGCATTCTATTAATATAAGTGATGAGGTGATGAGGCACTCCTCTATGATTTTTGTAGAGTACGTGCTTGGTAACTATTGTAAACGTGCTGGTCACTTAGTAAACTTTCAAATCATGCAAGACCACTGTGCATGGCTACGTCGGTTGAGTAAAATAGGCATGCATGCATGAACACGTGTGACACAACGAACGGATAGATTTGCACCAAAAATAATATCCATGTATATTCAAGACTTCCAATTATTGCAGAAATTGAGTGGTGCCTAGCTATGTCCAACACTCATAACACACCGCCATACCTCTATAAATAGGAGTCTGGCGTTGTAGGATTTCCGTCAATCCAACGTAGCCATTTCTCATTCTTCTAGAGAAATTAAAGCCAACGGGCCAACCATGGCAATCAGCAAGAGTATTAAAAGTGTGGTTATTTGTGTTCTCATACTGGGTTTAGTTCTGGAGCATGTCCAAGTAGAAGGCAAGAGTTGCTGCAAGAACACGACGGGCAGAAACTGCTACAACGCCTGCCGTTTCGCCGGTGGTTCCCGACCAGTCTGCGCAACTGCTTGTGGTTGTAAAATCATAAGCGGCCCAACATGTCCTAGGGACTATCCTAAGCTGAATCTTCTCCCTGAATCCGGTAAAGAGATATCATTTTTATTCTTCCCAACTTGTTGATAATTACCTACTAATAGAAAATTAATTATTTGCATACTTGTGGTTCAAATTACTTTTGTAGGTGAACCAAATGCGACTGAGTACTGCACAATTGGATGCAGGACTTCCCTCTGTGACAACATGGACAATGGTAATTTTAATTGACCAGTTTTATTTTTATTTTTACCGGCAGAAAAAATATTGTGTTTTAGACATACATAACCTTAACTATTTTGTAACAGTTTCCCGTGGCCAAGAGATGAAATTCGACATGGGACTCTGCAGCAACGCATGTGCCCGTTTCTGTAATGATGGTGATGTCATTCAGTCTGTTGAAGCCTAATCATGCCTTCTTGGGCATGATTTCTATGGCCAAGGTCGTTTTGTCATTTTCTGTTCAACAATCTTGATACCATCACCAGATCGAAGCAAATGTATCATCTTAGTTATGTATTTCTGTTTTTTCCCTCGTTCCAATAAGAGTCACCACGATGAATCTATTTATACCCTTGGGTTAATATAAAGGTTCCATGGATATATTATGTGATACACCACAATTTTTAATTTTTTTAATGTTGTTTCTTGTATATCAATTGTTTCATATTAAGACCATACATTTTGCGATTATATTTACGTTCGAACATATGAGCTATCATGTTTTTACTGTGAGAGTTTTCTCCACTAAATATTAATTAGGCGTTACATGTTATATAGGAACACGAAGGGCCATCAACTGGCTAGTCGAACAGAATGTTGCTAACAGGAAATTAATGGTCATCACCAACATGTTTAGCATATTTTAGGAGTACTATGATCACTAAGGGACGAGGGGCGGTCGGTGAAGACATATAAATTTGATTTCTATCTCGTTAGTCCACGACGAGCGTATATAACCACCAAATTGCCCCTTAAAATATGAAAATTTCTAGTGTTATAGGGAATTTGTATATATTGTTTCGCCATGAACCAAATCGTCACACAATAATGGGATCGGCTATATTTTTGTGTCAATGGTATTTTCTTTTGAGCATCTTGAACCTAGCATTATAGACTTGTGCTCCCTCATATTGTGGCCTTGTAATTGGGAGACATGGCTTTGGACTACAAACCAAATGAATATGAGAGTATGTTCATAGAATCACTTTAAGTAATAAAATATAAATCAAAATAAAAAACGCAGTGGCCTCGGCTGTGTTTCAGTCACAAAACTGATCGAAATTAGTTACTGGAGATGGTTTTATGTACAAACCAACCCTAATAATACTCATAGTTTGTTTCTTATTCACTGGATGTATCTATGATAAAACTTGAGAAAAAATCTTCATGTGACTCAATATACTGGGGCAACTCACACGTATATATTTCTTTATTCTGAATATTGTTTACTGAAAATTTAATAGGCCAAGATTTAATGAACTGCGGGTATGTAATATAAATTTGTTTACTGAAAATGTCAATAGGCCATGATTTAATGACGCTCGCTTAGCTGCAGGAACATGTGTGTTAACCTCGATAGGCATAAATAAGTTAACCGTGAAGGCCAACAACGTATTCACCGTAGAGGATATATTTTTTTCTTGCTGGAAAGGGACCATAGAGACGTAAGAGACAAGAATAATAGCATCTCTAGCAGGCCCCATACAGTGCCCCGACCCATAAAATGATCGTCAAAATACGGGTTCGGAAAAAGTTGCCCGATCAAACCCCTTAAACGCGTCGGACCCGTAAATATTTTTGCGTGGCGTTGTAAAATTGCCACCCCAACCCGCGAAAATGCAGATTCTCCCCTTTGCGCGGACGGCGCCCTGTATATATCAAGAGCGGTTGACGGGTGAGACATTTCAGCCCACGCTTTTCCCCCCTCCCACCACCGTCGGGCTGCCTCCTACGATTCCGGACATATCAGCCGCCGGGATCATGTCGGTGGGCCACCACAGGCACGGGATTGACCCCTACCCCTTCCTACTGCCTCGGTCGGCCAACAAGTTGCAGATCGGCGACTGTTTGTCGTGCCTTCCGCATCTGACATTTCCGGCCGCCAACGGTTGCGCCAAGCGATGGATTGGTCGCGGAGCACTTCGCACAGCGCCGACAAAGCCATGCAGGTACTGGTTCATCCTGTAGTTGTCGTCGTTGGTTTGCCGGAAAGGACTCGGCTGACCGTCTTAGGAGCTCAGTTCTTGCCAAATGGCTCACCGTCTTGCCGATGCCATTTATACAGTGCGACGACTGCACAGAGAAAGTGTTGTGACTGACATCTGTCACGCGGCATCACCTCGGATGGGTATTCTTGAAATGCAATAACAACGGGATATATTCCTTTTCATTTCGACAAAGATTTGGTGAATCACTATGTATCCAATGCCTTTGAAGAAAATAAAGAAGCAGAAAAATGTGTTTTCATGCTCCAAATTGAAATGCAAATAAGTGACTCAAATTGAATGCAAGCCAGATACAAACACTGTAAACTTAATCACCTTTTACAAGTTTAAGTAACCATTTAAAAATCTAATTAAGTCATCATTTATAAATCTGAGTCACGAGCTCAGCCATGAATTAATAATTAGTGGGCACTGCATTCTACTACTATAAATGATGAGGTTAAGAGGCAGTCCTCTATGATATGATTTGGTCACTCATTTTACTTTACTAACCAAAATTAAGGTTAATAAGTACTAGAGGGAAAGGTTGGGACTGAAGGCGCATCAGAGTACACCACCATGATGAGCAGTTGCATTATCCTGTCCGAGAGCAAATTCAAACTACCGCAATGCTCGTTCAAAAAACTACCTCTAGCTTCTCCATTTGAAGAAATGGTGTTGCCTCCTTCTCCTCCATGGACTATAGGAATCCACTATGCCATCGCGGGAGTTAAAAGAGAGAAGAGAAAATGGAGTTTTCATTGGTTGCCGATTGGATAAAGATGACAACAATCAAAGGCAAGTTAACTTCCATCACATGGTCGTCGTCGCCTCTTTTGTTGCATTTGGGTTAACTTAAAACAATTGGCAATTAGTATAATTTATAAAGAAATAGAATTTGTGCATGGTGCTTTTTTGTTAAAAAATGGAACAACAACCTTTTCTTCCCGTGATGCCACATATGTAGTGGCTCCCTAAATTGTAATCAATGGTTAATCAATAGTCTTGCATGATTCACGTATTAGTTTGGCGTCTATTGGCATGCACTATTGCTGCCCATACTATGGTTGTATATTATTGATTTAGATATGCAAGTGAGTACAAAGTGATGGTCCATGACATCAATGTAGTGGCAACTTCATGTGGGACCGCAATATACATCTATAGTTAGATTGGTAACTTTTAAATTAAAATGTTATTGGGGCACCTTTTCCCATTTTTTGCGTTGGTATTTGGGTTTAAGGTATTTGTTGCTTCATGAATGCTTTGTTTCTATCAACTAGACAAATGAGGATGTCCGACAAAAAGACAAATAAAAATGTGAAACACGCACGGACATAAAACCTAGATCAACAGGTCTACTAAGAGAAGAATGCATACGTGAAACACGCAAGACAACTTTCTAGGCTCCTTACCCTGTTGGTGTTTCAATAGCGACTCAGGATGACGATGGGAGGCAGCGTCCTACTAAAAGATCTAAGCAATAAGACTTTCATATAATAAAGAATCCAAAGTTATCAGAGATTTCAGCATGGTCTCTGAATTTTTGAGATGGTCCCTATATGGTCTCGACCAGGCGGTTGGCGTGTAAATGTGATCTAGTACTCTGTTCAATCCATGCAGTGAGGGCTGCAGTAACCAGCAGCGATGTTGTCTTTTAGCTCACCTCCATTATTATGGACCAAGGATACTGTTGTGGAACCATATGGTGATGTGCCTTCTCTAGGGCCGAAGGGGCAACATGGAAAATTGGTTGCTTAGTAAAAATATATTTACATTGCCCCATCCAGACATGCTAATGGTCATGTAGGTAGCTGGGTCACGTGGTCTAGATTCAGTCATCAGTCCTAGCTGGTGCGTACAACGAAGTAGTGAAGTTGCACTTGGATATGAAATTTCACTCTCTTACTTCATGACCATCGTAGCTTGCCAGTACCAAAGACTAGACATTTTCACAAATTAATATTCATAATATTTTTTTTAATGTAAATCTTGCATAAAATATGTTGTTCAAATTTGGAAAACTATATGCCCTCTTTCACTAGGTTGGCAAGTCGGATCACTGAAATTCAATTAAGTCACTAGCTTGGCAAGGCAAATCCAAACACTCAAATTTAAGTCATCATTTACAAATCTAATTAAGTCATCCTTATAAATGTAAGTCACCAACTTGGCCATGAATCCATAATTAGTGGGAATTGCATTTACTACTATAAATGATGAGGTGACGAGGCGCTCCTCTATGATTTTTGTAGAGTACGTGCTTGGTGTATGACGATGGAATTGCACGATGTATTGATCAGGTGCAACCGCACGTATATATGATGTACATGGTGGACCACGACCTCAACTATACAGAATTAGGAGGTGGGCGTAATACACAATATGCACATAACATATATACTCAACCCCCCCCCCCCCCCCACGCAATCCAAGCGTCGACGTTGCTGACGCAAAGACTTCGTGCGCAAGCCTTTGGTCATGATATCTGCAAATTGTTGCTTTGTGGGAATATGGAGAACACCAACGTCGCTAAGAGTGACCTGATCCCGAACAAAAAGAATATCAAGCTCAGTGTGCTTGGTGCGGCGATGTGGACTGGGTTGGCGGAGAGGTAGACTGCCAAGACGTTGTTGCAGTAGACCACTGTCTCCTTGGTGACCTGACACGAGAGATCAAGAGGAAGATGACGAAGCCAGGAACACTCAGCGAGAACATTCGCCATGGCATGATACTCAGCCTCAGCACTTGATCGGGAGACCGTAGGCTGCCGCTTGGACGACCACGAGATGAGTAATAGCCCAAAGAAGACAAAGAAACCCGAAGTGGATAACCTTGTGTCGGGGCAGCCAGCCCAGGCAGCATCGGTGTAGGCGGTGATTTCGGTGAAGGCGGAGGCAAACAACGTGATGCCCAAGTCCACGGGGCAATGCACATAGCGCAGGATCCGCCTTACAGCGGCCCAGTTAACGTCCCAAGGAGCATGCATGTGAAGACAGACCTGCTGGAAAGTGTGCTGGATCTCTGGAAGTTTCTGTGTGAGGTACTGCAGAGCGCCAACAATAGAGCGATAGAGCAGAACATCCGAAACAGGAGAACCGGAAGTGGCGGAGAGATTGGTCTTCGTGTCGACACGCGTGGTCGCGGGTTTGCAATGAAGCATCCCAGCATGGTCAAGAAGCTCATGAGCATACTTCCGCTGATGAAGGAAGAAGCCATCAGGACCACACATGACCTCAACACCTAGGAAGTAGTGCAAAGGACCAAGGTCCTTGATGGTGAACTCAGCACGAACACGGTCAGTGAGCCGACTGAGAAGGCCAGGTGTGCAGGCTCTTAGGATGATGTCATCGATGCAGAGGAGCAGATATGTAGTGTCGGCGCCCTAGTGATAGACAAACAGCGAGGCATCAGACTGTATAGACTGAAACATGAATTGATGTAGGAACACCGCGATGCGCTGGTACCAGGAGCGAGGACCCTGCTTGAACCCGTATAACGAGCACAGAAGTATGGACACATGATATGGAGACGTCGGATCAACAAATCTCGTAGGCTGCTGACAGAAAACCTGCTCTTGAAGGTGACCATGGAGGAAGGCGTTAGAGACATCCATCTGGTGTATAGGCCAGGCACGAGAGACCGCAAGCTAAAGGACGGTGAGGATCGTGCCAGGCTTGAGGACCGGAGCGAAAGTGTCAGTGAAGGTACCATTAGGACGGAGCTTGTGCTTGAAGACCCACTTCCCGGTAATCACATTAGTGTGCTGGGGTCTGGGAACAAGCTGCCAAGTCCGATTCCGCTGCAATGTGTCAAACTCCTCCTGCATCCCAGCCATCCAGAGCTTGGCCAAAGAACGCCGGTGTGGCCACGGGTGACCGGGCCGACCGCAGAGGCCACGGGTGGTGGAGCGGGCGGGGCCGACGCTGCAGGTGCCGCCATGTTTTGGTAAAATGGTCGTAACTTTTGCAAACGACCTCCGATGAAAAAGTTTTTTATATGAAAAATCATCTACTCGGGAAGTTACATCCGAACTCAAGGGGCAAAGCCCGTTATCGATTTTCTAGAATCCTCAAAAACCTAAGAGAAAAAAGATTATGATGCTTTTAAGATTTGGAGGAAAAAAAATTCGAAAAAATAATGCAAAAAATAAATAAATTAGCAATGACGCACTATTGCATGGTGCGCCACCGCTATTTTCCCACCTTCAAAATTCAAAAAAATACAAAAATAAAAAACAAGTTAGCAATGGCGCACCATAGAATAATGCACCACTACTATTTTCCCGTCTTCATAATTCAAAAAAATAAAAAAAATCAAAAAAATTAGCAATGGCGCATCAGTGAATAGTGCGCCACTACTATTTTCCCGCCTTCACAATTCAAAAAAATAGCAATGGCGCACCAGTGCAAGATGCGCCACTACTAAGTTGGGACAGAAGTTTATAAGGGCCGACCAGCCACTTACCCCTTCATTCTTCTCCTCCTCTCCTCCACTCCATCTCCTCCTCTCCTGCTCTCCTCCACTCCATATCCTCCTCTCCTGCGACCTCCTCGTCCTCACGGTGCTCCTCCTCCGGTGACCTCCTTATCACGGTGCTCCTGCTCCAGCGACCTCCTCCTCCCTCCTCTCCTCCTCACGATGCTCCTCCTCCGGCGACCTCCTCCTCCCTCCTCTCCTCCTCACGGTGCTCCTCCTTCCTCTCCTGCTCACGGCCCTCCTCCTCCTCTACGGCGACCTCCTCCTCCCTCCTCTCCTGATCCTCACGGTTTCTCCTCCCTCCTCTCCTCCTCACGGTCTCTCCTCCCTCCTCCTCTACTTTCGGCCACATGTGAAGCTCCCCCGGCACAAAGAACGTACCAGATCCAGGTCGAGAATGAAATTTGAAAAAAATTCAAGCAACAAGAATGAGCAAAAAAACAAGCCAAAAAAATGAGCCAGATCGAAATTCAAAATTCAAAAATAGCAATGGCGCACGTTGGGGGTAATACGGTGCGCCACTACTATTTTCCCACCTTCAAAATTTAAAAATAACGAAAAATTCAAAAATAAAGTTAACAGTGGTGCACCTGTATCAATAGTAATGTCGCACTACAAGGTGTGCCACTCTTACCTGCAATACTAATGGCGCATCAGAGATGCGCCATTAGTATTTGTTACTAGTGGTGTGGTAATAGTGGCGCACCTATAGTGCGCCATTAATAGCAAAAACCGGTGCGCCACTAACAACCTTTTTTCTTGTATTGAGCCAATCCACTTCGAATTAAACCCCATATTCTGCATGATCTTGATCATTGTCGAGTGTTCAATGGTGTCGAATGCCTTCACGAAGTCAAGTTTAAGCAGTACAATCTGTTTTCGAGAGGCTTTGCATTGGTGGATGTGATCGCCCCTATTGAGGGGGTCTTATTGCAAGTTAGACCAGGTATGTGATCGCCCCTTGAGGGAAGCTTAGTGAGTGTTTGTTTGCGAATGAAATCATTGAAAGTGAACATGTCGTGGACATCTCCCCCTGGAAAGTTACGGTTCTCAGGAGCTCTAATGTAATTGAAGTCTCCAACTATCAACTAATCTTCAGAGGTGGGGATGTCAACTTCAAAAAGCCAACTTGTATAAAGAGCGCGGTGTTCCCATTACAGGGGCCATAAACATTAACTAGTTTCTAGTAGTGAGCTGATTGTGTTGATTTAAAGTTGATCCCCAGAGGAAAGCTTTCTTACAAGAAGATATTCCCCCAAAGAAACATTACTATTCCAGATCGTAACTAGGCCCCCCGACGAACCCCTAGAGGGAACAAACGCAAACTTGTCAAAATGTTTGGGGCAGTAAGTCTTGAGGGTTTTTGCATCAAACTGCGGCATTTTAGTTTCTTGCAAACAAATGATAGAGCAACCACTGTCACGGATTGCGTTCGAAATAGCAAGATGTCTTTAGGAGAATTAAGACCTCGGATGTTCCAACATATCATATTCCAATTCTACAAAAGAACCATAAGAAAAACTCAAGGGCAGTAGAGAGACTGAAATCAAGCGTTATCCGCAGCAGGACCCGGCATCTCCTTGAGGAGCTCGCTATGTTGGGAATAAGTTTCAGTTTCAGTTGTTAGCTCTTGAGGGTTTTAGGTGTCGAAAGTTCATTATTGTCATAGTCGTTTTCTGTCAGGTGTTGGCGCGATTTGTGCGCCCACATCGCGAGTCCTTAGGAGAGCCTTGGGCTCGATCCAAGTCGTGGGATGGCACGACTTAGTCGGGATCGTGGCTATAGCCACGGCAAGTTTGTTATTCCTGCAGAATAAGAGGAAGAAAAGCACCAGAAAAGCAGTAACTTGGACACTGCACAAAACCTCTCGAGTTCATCAGTAGTTCATCTTCTTCCTGCGCTGATTCCACCTTCGTTTTGATCACGAGTGAGTAGGGGTTTAGCTGACAATTGGCATCAGAGCTTTGTTGATCCATACCTGTCGGAGGGATGCCGAAGATTGGCGGAGGCGACGCGTCGAAGAAGGCCGCCGACGGTGCTGACGACGCGCTGCCCAAATCCACTCTGTCCCTCCCCCGCTCCGGGCGCTATCTCGGTGGCGGCTCGGGCAAGGCGTGGCCCACGCTGACGAGGACCAACTACAACTCGTGGTCGCTGCTGATGAAGGCGATCCTCCAGGTGCGACACCGGAGTAGGCGACTTCGACGACGATCGCATGGCACTGGAGGCTATCCTTCGGGCCGTGCCGCAGGAGATGATCCCCATGCTCGCCATCAAGGACACGGCGAAGGAGGCATGGGACGCAATCAAGACGATTCGAGTCGGGGCCGATCGTGTCCGCGACTCGAAGGCCCAGAACTTCCGCAAGCAGTACGAGGATCTCAGGTTCAAACCTGGTGAGTCCATCGATGATTTTGGGTTGCGGCTGCAGGAGCTCGTCCATCAGCTGGACGTCCACGGCGACCCCATCGACGACAAGAAGGTGATTCTCAAATACCTGCATATCGTGCCGAAGAGGTACAGACAGATGGTGCGATCGATCAAGAGTCTTCTCGATCTGAACACCATGTCCATCGAAGAGCTCACCTGGCGTCTCAAGGTCTGCGAGGAAGACGACGACGGCGAGCCGGCGGGTGCAGCAAATGACGGCCAGCTTCTGCTCACAAGGGAGCAGTGGCGCGCGCGTGAGAAGGAGGACACTCCCTCTGGGAGTGGTGGCGGAGGCGGAAACCGCCGTGACAAGGGACGCGGCCACGACGGCGCGCGTGACAAACCGCGGGGAGGCACAGGGGCTGCCCGCGATGACAAGTGCCGCTACTGCGGCAAACTCGGGCACTGGGCCCGGGAGTGTCGCAAGAAGAAGCCCAAAGGAGCCCACCTCGTGAAGGAGGGGGCGAGGAGGAGCCCGCGGCATACCTTGCGGCACAACTGAACCTCGTCCTCATCGTCGACGCGCGGGAGCAGGACGGCGAGCGGGTGTTCCTGAACGAGGAGCAGGCGATCGTGCGGCTCGGGGAAGACCAGGAACCTGTCGACGTTCCCTGGTACCTCGACAGCGGCGCATCGAACCACATGACCGGCATCCGCGCTGCTTTCGCTGATCTGGACACCAAGATCGTCGGCACCGTGCGCTTCGGCGACAACTCCATCATCGACATCAAGGGGCGCAGCACGGTGGTGATCTCGGTGAGCGGCGACGAGCATCGTGCCATCACCGGTGTCTACTTCATCCCCAAACTCAAGACGAGCATCGTGAGCCTAGGGCAGCTCGATGAAAGCGAGTGCCCGTCTTCGATCCACGGCGGCTACATGACGGTGTGGGATCGGCAGAACCGTCTACTCGCAAAGGTACCACGCTCGCCAAATCGTCTCTACAAAGTCAATCTAAAGATCGTGCAACCTGCCTGTCTCTCTGTGTGCCGCGGCGACACGGCCTGGACGTGGCACGAACGCCTCGGACACCAGAACTTTGGCGCTCTCCGCACCATGTCCCGCAGCGGCATGGTTTGCGGCCTACCGGAGATCGGTCACGCCGACCAGCTGTGCGATGCTCAAAGGGAGAAGCGTTCCCAGTGCATTTTGGGGGGAGGTGGTGACCACAGCGGTATACCTGCTGAACAGCTCCTTCACGCGCGCAGTGGACGGCAAGACCCCCTTCGAGCTCTGGCACGGGACGCCACCGAGTATGCATCACCTCCGCGTATTCGGCTGCGTCGTCCACGTCAAAACAACGCGGCCACATCTCAAGAAACTTGAGGATCGACGCAAGAAGATGGTGCTGCTTGGCTACGAGCCAGGCACCAAGGCGTGCATGTCACCAGGGATGCTATCTTCGACGAAGCGGCGTCATGGAGCTGGGAGGGCGCCGACATAGAGACGCAGAACGGCGACTTCGACATCGCCTACACTCCACCGACTGCGGCCCTACGCGGCTCGGAGGGCACGCGTGAGGGCGCACCAGTCCCACCACCGAGCGCTCCAGCGGAGGCAGACGACGAGGTCGACATGGAGGCGCCACCTGCTACGCCCCCGCCAACAGAGACACCCGCAACTCCTCCCATCGCAACACCGCCTGTGCCACCGCGTGCAGGGGTGGAGTTCGCCACGCCAGGAGCCGATAACACGCCTACTGCAGAGGAACGGGACTCTCCTATGCAAAGGTATATGACCCTCACTAACATAGAAGAAGAGCTCGAGCAAGTTCTCTTCCTTGCAGAAGGGGAGGAACCTGCAACTCTTGCAGAGGCCCAGTCCGAGGCAGGGTGGCGGGCGGCAATGGCCGAGGAGATGGCCGCGATCAAGGAGAACAACACGTGGGAACTCTGCGATCTCCCCGCCAGCCAACGTCCCATCGGGCTCAAGTGGGTCTACAAGCTGAAGAAGAACCCGGCGGGAGAAGTGGTGCGGCACTAGGCGAGGCTCGTCGCTAAGGGGTACGCACAGCGCGCCGGCATCGACTTCGACGAGGTCTTCGCTCCAGTGGCACGCCTGGATTCCGTACGCGTCCTCCTCGCCGTAGCAGCTCACCACAGCTGGGAGGTGCACCACCTTGACGTGAAGAGTGCGTTTCTGAACGGCGACTTGACGGAGGTGGTGTACGTCTCCCAGCCCCCCGGCTTCGTCGTCAGCGGCAAGGAGGGAAAAGTGCTGCGCCTGAAGAAAGCGTTGTACGGCCTTCGTCAGGCACCACAGGCATGGAACTCCAAGCTCGATCACACTCTTCGTCCGCTAGGGTTTACCCGATGCCCCTCTGAACATGCTGTATACGCTCGCGGAGGAGAAGGCTCGCGTCTACTGCATGGAGTATACGTCGACGACTTGATCGTCACCGGCGTCAGCACACTCGAGATCGCCAAATTCAAGCAGGAGATGACGGACAGGTTCAAGATGAGCGACCTGGGCCTCCTGTCCTACTACCTCGGCATCGAGGTGACCCAGCAGAATAGCAAGATCACGCTCTGTCAATCTGCATATGCTGCCAAGCTGCTGGAGAAGGCAGGCATGACGGACTGCGCTACAGCACAGGTGCCCATGGAGCCGCGCTTGAAGCTTAGCAAGACAAGCTCAAACCCGCCGATGGACGTGACGCTCTACCGCTCTATCGTCGGAAGTTTCCGCTACCTCGTGCACAGCAGGCCGGACATCGCCTTCGCTGTGGGGTATGTGAGTCGCTTCATGGAAAGGCCCACGACGGAGCACCTGAGTGCTGTCAAATACCTCCTCCGCTACATCGCCGGCACCAAGAACTACGGGTACGTGATCCATAGCAGTAACAAGCAGCTCGAGCTCGTAGGGTACAGCGACTCGGATCACGCTGGTTATCTAGATGAATGCAAGAGCACGACGGGTAGTCTCTTCCTCATCAACGGCTGTCCGGGGACCTGGCAGTCTGCGAAGCAGCAGGCAGTGGCCCTGTCGTCGTGCGAGGCCGAGTATATGGCCGCCTCCGCTACAGCGTGCCAGGCTGTGTGGCTCCGGTGCCTCCTAGGGGAGCTGCTGAGCAAGGAGGAGGAGACGGTGAAGATCTACATCGACAATCAGAGTGTTATCCAACTGATCAAGAACCCAGTGTTCCATGAGCGCAGACATACTGATACGCACTTCCACTACATCAGGAGGTGCTTTGAGGAAGGCAAGATCGCCGTCGAGCACATCGGCACTACCAATCAACTCGCCGACATTCTCACCAAGTCTCTTGGAAGAATTCAGTTCCAGGAACTAGGAGGAAGGATCGGCATCACCAACATCACCGAGGACTAAAACTTAGCGGGAGATTTGTTGGGAATAAGTTTCAGTTTCAGTTGTTAGCTCGTCAGGGTTTTAGGTGTCGAAAGTTCAGTTTCGTCTGAGTCGTTTTCTGTCAGGTTTTGGCGCGATTTGTGCGGCCACATCGCGAGTCCTTAGGAGAGCCGTGGGCTCGATCCGGAGGAGGGGATCTTCCCCAGCAGGTGGAACTTCTGGCAACAGACCATTCTAGTCATTGCTTGTCAGAATAGTGACCTGAACTGTCCAGCAATCTCGAGCACCTCCAAGCTGCCCTAGTACCTCTCCAGAATTGCTTGTCAGAATAGTGACCTGAACTGTCCAGAATAGTGACCTGCTATCTTGCCTCAGATTATACGAGGAGATGAGATAGCCAAAACCACCTAGAGAATTGTTGATGTAGTACTTTTTTGGTAGTCATATAGGAAACCAAAGTACATAATCCGCAGCTCTGGTGGCGCCGCGATTCAGTGCTTCATTGTAGGGCACAAATGTGATTATAAATCATCATCTTCTAGTTCTAGTGGTGTAGCAATGGTAGTGTCACGCATGAAGGAACCCATAAGTCCAAAAACCTCAATGCCCACAGGGTCGTTCAGTGGTAAAGATCTTAGCCTCGTCCAGAAAACCCTCAATCTGGGTGCGGATGGCCGCACGGTGATGTAGGGGGACGTAGTGGCGTACCTCCACGATTGCCAGGAAGTCGTGGTTGAGAGATGTAATTGGACCAACCACCATGCCACTCCTCACCAGCCTGTCAGCACGACTATGTTCGACGGCGAAGCCCGGTGGTAGGAACGACACTGGGTTCAGAGGGTAGTTAGCCATGGTGGCGAGTGCAAACCATGGCAATGGTGGCAGCAATGGTGGTAGCGATGGATGTGGCGGGGGGTGTGCTCTGTTTGGGAAGGTGGAGAAGGATTCGAAGTGTGAGGGGTAGGATCGAGATTTTGGGCACCCAGGCCCATTTGTTGGCTCTGTACGTACTTCTTGCGGCAAGATTGCTCCACATGGTCATAGGCCCCACACCAGTGACATCTAACGGAGCTTTGAGCACCGCCTGGTTTAGGATTGGAAACGACTCCAAAGTCGGCAACGTGAAGCTGATTGGTATCGTTGATTTTGTTACCCATTTCATGAGATGTATCCGTGGATATGAGGCGTTTTAATTTCGCCAGGCAAGAAAACGCCTTATGATCAGGGGCCGAACAGTTAATGTAGATTAACCTCATTTGCCAAGTGCGCTTATGATGTCCCCATTGAAGGCATCTGGAACACAAATTGGCCAATTAATGGCCAAATCTGTGATTTCCTCCTTTGAATATTGTGCTTGTGCCAAATCTGCCTTGTGTCGGGTCTCTAACAAACGAGGCCAATCTTTATGAGGAGGAGCATATTTGAATGAATACATTAAATAGCATTGTGGTGGGGGTGGGTAGGGAATATTGATCCGACAATGGAGACTGCCCAGAATGAGGTAATCAATGTTATGTGAATCCTCCTATTCCTCCAGTTCCTCCTGAGCAACATAACTCTCCATTAACCGTAAATGCATGTGACCATCCGAAATTAACAGTTTGAAATTCAAACTTGAATGTATGAGCTTGGGCTTACGTTATGAATGGACGTCAGTACCCAAGGAAGAAACTTCTGCCTCATTGCAATTGCAGAAGACCATGTGATCACTTGGAGCGAGTCGTGAATTCATGCAACCCACCGATGCATGGTCCATATCAACACCAGAGCGCAGAAAACTCAAGTTAGTTTTGATCGCCATAATGCGTCAAGCAGAGATGTTTACTAGCTCCGGATCCGCATGCCAATGAGGATCAGATTGCATGGCATGGGCAAAGCGGCCCTTGAAGAGATGAAAATGGCAAAAAAAATCCGTCCACACTCTATCTTTAAGACCATAGATGAAATGCCCCACCTTGTTGTTGGCAACAGAGAAACGAAATGATCGGGTAGAGATCTTGTGGACGTTGTAGCCCGTGCTAAGACCATGCAGGCAACGTTGTAGCCCGTGCTAAGACCATGATCACTGGTAGAAAAAGAGGCTTCCGTCCAGCCCCATAAGTCGCGAAACTGTAGGAACCGCTACTAATGGATTCTTTAGTCGCGGTTCGGAAGACGAACCGCGACCAAAGGCCTGGGCCCAGGGCGCTCGGTGGCCAGCTGGTGCACGTGAGGGGCTTTAGTCGTGCCTGGCCAACCGCGACTAAAGGTCGTTGCGCGCGGGAACGCAAAAACCCGCCAAAAAACCCTTTAGTCGCGGTTGGTCTGGCCAACCGCGACTAAAGGTTACCCTTTAGTCGCGGGTCGCCTCCCCAACCGCGACTAAAGGTCGTTGCGCGCGGGAACGCAAAAACCCGCCAAAAAACCCTTTAGTCGCGGTTGGTCTGGACAACCGCGACTAAAGGTTACCCTTTAGTCGCGGGTCGCCTCCCCAACCGCGACTAAAGGGGGGCTATAAATACAAGGGCCCGAACCGTCGCCTCCATTTCTCGTCTTCTCCGATCTCTGCCGCGCCGAAGGCCTGCCGCCGTCGCCCTCGCCCTCGACGCCGCCCGCCGTCGCCCTCGCCGCCCGCCCTCGCCCTCGCCCTCGACGCCGCCCCCTCTCGCCCACGTACGGCGTCGCCGGCCGCTATCACCGGCCTCCCTCGCCCACCGCGCGCGGTCCGCCTCGCTCGCCCGCCCTCAACGCCGCCGGCCGGCCGGCACTGCCGCGCGCGCACGCGAGCGCCTCTCTCAGTTCTTAGAATTTGTGAAAACTACGGAAAAAAGTTTGTAAAAACTACGGAAAAAAGTTTGTAAAAACTACTTGTAAAGGTTTTGCATTTTTTGTAGCTTTCAATGGTATATTATTTGCCCTATTGTGATAAAATTTGTAACCGTAGTATATGTGAAACTCCTGCAAAATTAAAATAAAGCACAAAAGAAATAAAACAATACAAATTAAACAGAAAACAGGTTTAGGGGGGGCTACCTAAACCTGTGGCGGCCTTTAGTCGCGGTTGGCCAGAAGAACCGCGACTAAAGGTCCTCCGCCCCGACGGCCGCCTGGCGCCCACGTGGACGGGCCTTTAGTCGCGGTTCTTAAGAAACCGCGACTAAAGGTGGGGGGCTTTAGTCGCGCTTAGTTGGTCGCGGTTGCGCAACCGCGACTAATGGCAGTTGCGAACCGCGACCAAAGGCCTTTTTTCCACCAGTGTATGTTCGACGGCGAAGCCCGGTGGTAGGAACGACACTGGGTTCAGAGGGTAGTTAGCCATGGTGGCGAGTGCAAACCATGGCAATGGTGGCAGCAATGGTGGTAGCGATGGATGTGGCGGGGGGTGTGCTCTGTTTGGGAAGGTGGAGAAGGATTCGAAGTGTGAGGGGTAGGATCGAGATTTTGGGCACCCAGGCCCATTTGTTGGCTCTGTACGTACTTCTTGCGGCAAGATTGCTCCACATGGTCATAGGCCCCACACCAGTGACATCTAACGGAGCTTTGAGCACCGCCTGGTTTAGGATTGGAAACGACTCCAAGGTCGGCAACGTGAAGCTGATTGGTATCGTTGATTTTGTTACCCATTTCATGAGATGTATCCGTGGATATGAGGCGTTTTAATTTCGCCAGGCAAGAAAACGCCTTATGATCAGGGGCCGAACAGTTAATGTAGACTAACCTCATTTGCCAAGTGCGCTTATGATGTCCCCATTGAAGGCATCTGGAACACAAATTGGCCAATTAATGGCCAAATCTGTGATTTCCTCCTTTGAATATTGTGCTTGTGCCAAATCTGCCTTGTGTCGGGTCTCTAACAAACGAGGCCAATCTTTATGAGGAGGAGCATATTTGAATGAATACATTAAATAGCATTGTGGTGGGGGTGGGTAGGGAATATTGATCCGACAATGGAGACTGCCCAGAATGAGGTAATCAATGTTATGTGAATCCTCCTATTCCTCCAGTTCCTCCTGAGCAACATAACTCTCCATTAACCGTAAATGCATGTGACCATCCGAAATTAACAGTTTGAAATTCAAACTTGAATGTATGAGCTTGGGCTTACGTTATGAATGGACGTCAGTACCCAAGGAAGAAACTTCTGCCTCATTGCAATTGCAGAAGACCATGTGATCACTTGGAGCGAGTCGTGAATTCATGCAACCCACCGATGCATGGTCCATATCAACACCAGAGCGCAGAAAACTCAAGTTAGTTTTGATCGCCATAATGCGTCAAGCAGAGATGTTTACTAGCTCCGGATCCGCATGCCAATGAGGATCAGATTGCATGGCATGGGCAAAGCGGCCCTTGAAGAGATGAAAATTGCAAAAAAAATCCGTCCACACTCTATCTTTAAGACCATAGATGAAATGCCCCACCTTGTTGTTGGCAACAGAGAAACGAAATGATCGGGTAGAGATCTTGTGGACGTTGTAGCCCGTGCTAAGACCATGCAGGCAACATTGGACCACAATACCCACCAACTCAACATTGAGGAAGGATGTAGATGAGAAAGAAACGACCAAGAAGAACTCCTTGCCAGCCCGGGAGTTGGAAAAATGAACTGTGGTATCAAACTTACGCCTCACCTGATATGCCAAGGTCAATCTCGGTGAGAAATCCCAGTGTAGCAGTCCCTCTATCTAGATTAACATGAGAGATCTTGATAGGTTGGGTGGAAAGCGCGTGGGGAGGGGGAGAGGGAGAGAGCCATCCTCGCGCTCACACACTTGTCAGCTTCATTTACAACAAACCCGACAACAGTTAATGTTCTCTCCAACTTCTCGTGTCACTGATTAGGAGCTTGTCTAAGGCCATATAAGTACTTCAAAAACTTGCACAACTTTCCTTCCTGACCAGGTACTACGAAACCAGCGGGCTGATCCATGTAAATTTCCTCATTCAACTCTCTATCGAGGAAAGGTGACTTAATGTCCATTTAATGAATGAGAAGATCATGTGAGGCTGCCAATGACAGTAGCACCCGAATAGTAGTTAGTCTAGCCACAGGTGAGCAAGTATCAAAGAAGTCTTCACCTTCTTTCTAGGTATAAATCCTGGTCACAATCCTTGCCTTGTACTTTTTGATTGTACCATCAGGTCTAAGCTTTTTCTTGAACACCAATTTACATCCCATGGGTTTGCATCCATATGGGCGGCTAGTGACTTCCCATGTTCCATTAGCAAATATGGAATCCATCTTACTATGGACAACTTCCTTCCAGTAGTCAGCATCAGAAGATGCATAAGCTTCTCGAAGAGTCCTGGGTGTGTCATCCATTGGGTACACAATGAAATCATTACCAAATGACTTTGCAGTCCTTCTTCCCTTACTCCTTACAGGAATTTCATTGTCATCGTGCTCGGGATTCTCAACGTGTTCCATCACAATGGTAGGTTTAGGAGTTACAGAAAATTCTTGATAAGATAAAGTAGGTATCTCCTGATTTGATGAGTTAGACATATCCTTCATAGGAAATATGTCCTCAAATAAAGTCACATCATTCGACTGCATAATCGTACCAATATACATGTCGGGTATTTCAAAGCATAGCCCAGAATAACACAATCCATGATTTTTTGTCCAAACTTGCGCTTGTTGGCAATTGATATGTTGACTTTCGCCAAACAACCCCAAGTACGTAAGTAAGAGAGTTTCAACCTTTGCCCTTTCCCATTCCACAAATGGAGTAATGGTTTTATGCTTTGTGGGAATTCGGTTTAGGACATGACAGGGAGTCATTAATGCGTCCCCCACCATTCCTTGGAGAGACCCGATGTGTCTAACATGGCGTTAACCAAATGAGTTAGATTTCAGTTCTTTCTTTTGGCCACCCCATTTGACTGAGGTGAGTAGGGAGGTGTACTCTCATGACTTACGCCGTGTTCTGAACAAAAGAATCAAATTCATTGAAAAAAATACTCTCCACCATGATCAGACCTAAGCCGTTTGACTTTTAGATCAAGTTGGTTTTCTGCTTCAGCTTTATAATTTGAATTAGGTTAAAGCCTCATCATTTGATTTCAGAAGGTACACATAACAGTATCTAGCGGAGTCATCAATCCACGTCCTGAAATATTTCTTTCCCCCTTTTTCCAAAACGCCATACACCTCACAAAGATCAGAATGAATAAGCTCTAGTGGTGCCAAGTTTGTCGCCTCTGCACTCTTGTGAGACTTGCAAGATTGCTTAGCACGCAGACACAGTTGGCACCTGGAACTCTTGAGGTAGTGAATTTTGGAATTAAATTCAGCTTGGCTAGCCGCTTCATGCAACCAAAGTTAATATGACAAAGCGCGAATGCCACATATGATATTTAGAATTATGGCAAGCATTATTAATAACTTTAGTGCAAATATCTGACAATGATAGGCGGAACAAGCCTCGGCACTCATAGCCTTCTCCAAAGAATTGTCCATACATCGAAATTAAAACTTTATTGAACTCAAAAACCAACTTAAAACCATCTCGACACAAACGGGAACCGCTGACATGATTTTTATTTATGGAGGGAACATGATGAACCTTCTTCAGGCACACGATCTTCCCTGAAGTAAACTTCAGATCGATACTCCCGACACCTAGAACAATACCATGTGACACGTTCCCCATCAGAACGGGGGAAGTCCCTGTGACCTAATAAGAAGAAAACATGGATGCATCAGCATAAACATGGGCATTGGCACCGGTGTCAATTAACCAATCTGGAGAATGAAAAACTGAAAGGATGGTAGGAAGAATATCATTGGCGGTCTTCTGCGCTTATCTAGTTCGCGCTCAACATAGAGGTTGGAACATCTCTGAGCCTAGTGATTTGGATCACGCAGACATGGCATAGTCCCTTCCCCATCGTATAGGAAGAGTTCTTGAACTTGGTAGAGTGTGATGGCTTGTTCTTTGCAACAAACTTGACTTTGCCCCGAGTTTTGTTCTTGTTGTTTTGGGGATTGTTGAGATGGAAGTTCTTCTTATGTACCATGTGGGCACTATAAACTCCCTCAACAGCTTGATCACGTGTGTCTTTTTCCCTCGCCTTGTCTTCAACATGAAGACATCCAATGAGATCCTAAACAGAGAACTGTTGTCTCTTGTGTTTCAGAGAGGTAACAAAATTGTTCCACGAAGGTCAAAGCTTGGCAATGGTGCCTCCGTCCACAAACTTGTTCGGTGCTATCCCAAAGACAACTGCGCCAGAAATTGACACGTTGACAGAGGCTGAGATTGCGTTGGTTTTTCCCTTGAAGAGGAAAGGGTGATGCAGCACAGGAGCAGCAAGTATTTCCCTCAGTTTGAGAACCAAGGTATCGATCCAGATGGAGGGTCTCGTCAAGTCCAGAGTACCTGCGCAAACACAAACAAGCTTGCACCCAACGCTTCAAAGGGGTTGTCAATCCCTTCAAGATTGTTTGCAAAGTGAGATCTCAAGGCGGAAAGTGCAACGAAGTAAAAAGTGTAAGGCTGAAAATATGGTGTGGAGTAGACCCTGGGGGCCATAGTGTTCACTAGAGGCTTCTCGAAATAGCAAGTATTACGGTGGGTGAACAAATTACTGTCGAGCAATTGATAGAACCGCGCAAAGTCATGACGATATCTAAGGCAATGATCATACATATAGGTATCACGTCCGAGACAAGCAGACCGATACTTTCTGCATCTACTACTATTACTCCACAGATCGACCGCTATCCAGCATGCATCTAGTGTATTGAGTTCATGACGAACAGAGTAACGCTTTAAGCAAGATGACATGATGTAGAAGGATAATCTCAAACCAATGATGAAAACCCCATCTTTTTACCCTTGATGGCAACAACATGATGCGTGCCTCGCTACCCCTTCTGTCACTGGGTGAGATCACCGCACGGTATGAACCCAAAACCAAGCACTTATCCCATTGCAAGAATCATAGATCTGGTTGGCCAGACAAAACCCACAACTCGAAGAGAATTACAAGGATATGAAATCATGCATAAGAGAGATCAGAAGAAACTCACATAAGATTCATAGATAATCTGTTCATAAATCCACAATTCATCAGATCTCGACAAACACACCGCAAAAGAAGATTACATCGGATAGATCTCCATGAAGATCATGGAGAACTTTGTATTCAAGATCCAAGAGAGAGAAGAAGGCATCTAATTACAAGCTATGGACCCGTAGGTCTATGGTGAACTACTCACGCATCATCGGAGAGGTCATGGTGTTGATGAAGAAGCCCTCCGTGTCCGAATCCCCCCTCCGGCAGGGTACCAGAACGTGCCCCAGATGGGATCTTGCGGAGACAGAAGCTTGCGGTGGCGGAAAAGTACTTTCGATGATCTCCTGATTTTTTTGGGATTTTTAGGGATTATATAGGCGCAACCCCTAGGTCAGGGGATGCTCAGGGGGCCCACAAGCCTGGATGGCGCGGCCTCCCCCTGGCCGCGGGGTGGGGTCTTGTGGGGCCCCTCGGGACCCCCTGCCTTGGATCCCAAGCTCCCCGATCTTCTTCCGTTCCAGAAAAAATCTTTTCGGGAATTTTCTTCCGTTTGGACTCCGTTTCAAAATCTCCTCTGAAAGGGGTCAGAAACATGGAAAAACAGGAATTGGCACTTGGCACTCAGTTAATAAGTTAGTCCCAAAAAAAAGGCATGCAAAACATCCAAAGTTTGACAAGATAATAGCATGAAACCATCAAAAATTATAGATACGTTGGAGACGTATCAAGCATCCCCAAGCTTAACTCGTGCTCGTTCTCGAGTAGGGAAGTGATAAAGAATGAATTTTTGATGTGGAATGCTACCTAGCATAGTTGTCCTTTGCAACTTCTTTCACGTGGCATGAATGTTCAGATCCGTAAGATTCAAAGAAATAATTTTCTATTGACATGAAAACAATAATACTTCAAACAAACTAGCAAGGTAATCATGAACTTTCAAAATAACAAGGCCAAAGAAAGTTATCCCTACAAAATCATATAGTCTGGCTATGCTCCATCATCCTCACACAACTAATGTAAATCATGCACAACCCCGGAATTGGCCAAGTAATTGTTTTCGCACTCTAACTTTCTCAAACTTTTTATAACTATCACGCAATACATGAGCGCGAGTGGTGGTGGTTGTGAGACAAAAAAGCAGGAGATGGTCACACTAACTCAGTGTATCAATAAGCTATGGAGATGCCCATTAATAGATATCAATGTGAATGAGTAGGGATTGCCATACAAGAGATGCATTAAAGCCATAAGTATGTGAAAGCTCAAAACCAAAACTAGTGGGTGTGCATCCAACTTGCTTGCTCACGAAAACCTAGGGAAATATGAGGAAGCCCATCATTGGAATATACAAGCCAAGTTATAAAATGATGATTCCCACTAGCATATGGTAGTGACAAAGCAAGAAGCTCTCAATCATGAAGAACATGGTGCTAACATGAAGCACAAGTGTGGAAAAAGGTAGTAGCATTGTCCCTTCTCTCTGTTTCTCTCCTTTTTTTATTTTTTTCATTTGGGCTCTTAGGCCTCTCTTTTTTTCTTTTCTCTTTTCTCTCATTTTTTTTGTTTTTGGGATCTTTGGCCTTTTTTTATTTCCTCACATGGGACAATGCTCTAATAATGATGATCATCACACTTTTATTTACTCATAGCTCAAAGATCACAATGATGGTTACTCCATAGGAAATGCCTCCGGCAGTGTACTGGGATGTGCAACGATCTAGCATGGCGTATGACGTTGAAACATCTCGCTAGCTATCTTACGATCATGCAATGGAAATATGAGAGTGATGGCACAAGTCATGAGACGGAACGGTGGTAGTTGCATGGCAATATATCTCGGAATGGCTATGAAAATGCCATAGTAGGTAGATATGGTGCCTGCTTTGAGGAAGGAATATGGTGGGTTTGTGCACTGGAAAGAATTGCGCGGCACTAGAGAGGCTAGCAATGGTGAAAGGTGAAAGTGCATCTATACCATGGACTCACATTAGTCATGAAGAACTCACATACTTATTGCAAAAGCTTTTACTAGTAATCGAAACAAAGTGCTAAATGCATACTCCGAGGGAAAGGGTTGGTAGGTGTAAACCATCGTGCGATCCCGACCTCAACACAAAGGATGACAATCAATAGATCAATTATGCTCCGACTTCCTAACATAGTGTTTCACCATACGTGCATGCTACGGGAATCACTAACTCCAACACAAGTATTTCTAGATTCACAACACCCTACAAACATAACTCTTAATATTACTGAATCCATGTCACAAAACTAATTGAGAGAAACCGAGACTTCTCTTTCTACTCAATGCACATGAAGGTGGAGGTTTTTGCATCCTCTTTGGGTACCTAGCACATTTGGGACTACTTTCATAGCATAAGCCAACTACCAAATCACGCACCGCCGTGCTCTAAAAGATATAAGTGAAGCACAAGAGCAAAAGTATCTAGCTCAAAAGATACAAGTGGAGCACTAGAGCAAAAGTATGTAGCTCAAAATATATAAGTGAAGCACTATGAGCATTCTAGCAAAATCACGATGAGTGCATGTCTCTCTCTCTCAAAAAGGTGTGCAGGAAGGATGATTGTGACACAACAAAAAGAAAAGACTCCTATGATACAAGACGCTCCAAGCAAAACACATATCATGTGGTGAATAAAAATATAGCTCCAAGTAATGTTACCGATGGATTGAAGACGAAAGAGGGGATGCCTTCCCGGGGCATCCCCAAGCTTAGGATTTTTGGTGTCCTTGAATTTAGCTTGGGTAGCCTTGGGCATCCCCAAGATTGAGCTCTTTCCACTCCTTGTCTCTTTGTCCATGAGAACATCACCCAAAACTTGAAAACTTCACAACAGAAAACTTAAACAGAAACGTGTGATAACATTAGTACAAGAAAAAAAACTATACCACTTCTTTTGGTACTGTAAAAAACATGAATTCCATCTATATTGATGATGGTCTACTGTATTCTCACTTTTTCATGGCTATTACCCCCCGATACTAACCATAGTTTCATCAAAACAAGCAACCAACTCAACAAAAACAGAATATGTCAAAAACAGACCAGTCTGTAGCAATATGTATACTTAGTATACTTATGTTACCTAGGAAAATGTGAAAACTTACGACGGCCTCGGTAAAAAGTATATCAATGAGAAGCAAAAAGAATCAACTCAAAAGCTCTTTCCGAATAAAAATTAAAAATCATATCGTGAGCGAAAAGTTTCTGTCTTTTTCCAGCAGGATCAAACAACCATTACCAAGACTAGTCATAAAGGCTTTGCTTGGCTCAAACACAAAAAGAAACACAAAAAACACAATCACAACAGAATTATGAAAGTGTGGATGCAACAAACAGAAAGAAAAAGATAAATTCATTGGGTTGCCTCCCAACAAGCGCTATTGTTTAACGCCCTTAGCTAGGCATAAACACGATAGAATCACGTATCGTCGTCTTTGGTGCTCAAATCATAAGTGACCCTCGTCATGGATTCATAAGGCAATCTTATTTTCTTTCTAGAAAAGTGTTCCATGCCCTTCCTAAAAGGAAATTTAAATCTAATATTCCCTTCCTTCATATCGATGATAGCACCAATAGTCCTTAGGAAAGGTCTACCAAGAATAATAGGGCATGTAAGATTGCAATCAATGTCAAGCACAATGAAATCCACGGGTAATAGTTTCTATTTTCAATAATAAGAACATCATTGATCCTTCCCATGGGTTTCTTGACAGTAGAATCAGCAAGATGCAAATTAAGAGAACACTCTTCAATCTCATTAAAACCCAGAACATCACATAAAGACTTTTGAATCGCAGAAACACTAGCACCCAAATCAGACAAAGCATTGCACTCATAGTTTTTGATTTTGATTTTGATGGTATGTTCCCACTCATCATGAAGCTTTCTAGGGATAGAGACTTCCAATTCAAGTTTCTCTTCAAGAGATTTTATCATAGCTTCGACGATATGATCGGTAAAGACTTTGTTTTGGCTAAAAGCATGTGGAGAGTTCAACATGGATTGCATCAAAGAAATGCATTCAATCAAGGAGCAACTATCATAATTGAATTGCTTGAAATCCATGGTAGTAATTTCATTACTACTCAAAGTTTTAACGTCTTCTACTCCACTTTTAATGCTTTTAACATCAAGATAGATGGACTCCGAATCGTTGGGGCACTTTTCAACCAAAGTGGATTCATATCCAACCCCATAATCATTACGTCGGACACAAGAAAACAAAGATTCAATGGGAGTCACACCAAGCACTTTAAGATCTCCGTGATTCTCATCACGAGAACACGCCTTTTTAAGCCATTCATGTCTAGCACGAATTTGGGTGGTCCTTTCTTGGCTCTCAATCATGGAAACACCCATAGCTTTCAAAGTTTCATCCATGTTGATTTTGGGAGGAGCACATCTAACTTTCAAAGCATCAAAATCACAAGAAATTATATCCACGCTCTTAGCCAAATCTTGAATTTTGAGTAGTTTTTCCTCTATGGACGCATTGAAAATCTTTTGAGAGTTGATGAACTCTTTGATATTACTCTCTAGATCATAGGGTAATCTATTGTAATTTCCATGAGTATTGTTGTAGGAGTTGCCAAAGTTATTAGAGGAGTTACTAGGAAAAGGCCTAGGAACACACTACAGGAATTAGCTTCTTTGCCATCTGCCATCCCAGACGGCAAAGAGTATATCACAGACAGCAAAGAATCTCAGTGTCGGCAAAATTTCTGCGTCAGCCTACGACGGCATTGTAGCTTCTTTGCCGTCTGCCTCACCGAAGCGGACGGCAAAGAGCTTTGTCGTCAGCTTTCCTTGAGAGCAGTCGGCAAATATGTTGAGACGGCAGCCGGCAGGCATTGCCTCAGTTAGGGGCTAACGGAGGCTTTGTCGTCTGCCTCCCCTCTTCTGTGCCGTCTACTTCCCCCCTCTTCTTTGCCGTCTGCCTCCCCCTCCTCCTCCCCCCTCCTCTGTGCCATCTGCCTCCCCCCTCTTCTTTGCCGTCTGCCTCCCCCCTCTTCTGTGTCGTCTGCCTCCCCCTCTTCTTTGTCGTCAACCTCCACCTCCTCCTGCCCCCTCCTCTGTGCCCTCTTCTTTGTCTTCTGCCCCCCCCTTGAAGCAGACGGCAAAGATACTATATGGCCAGCTGCTGCTGTCCAGGTTGCATAGCTGGGCGCCACGTGGCACCTTTGCCGTTGGTCAGCTGATAGCAAAGGCCTTTGCCATCTGCCTTGCCATTTGCTTTGTTGAAGCTGACGGCAAAGACACTCTTTCCCATCAGCTAGCAGACGGCAAAGACTAGGCAGATGGCAAAAAACTGTTTTCCAGTAGTGAGATAGTGTCCTCTAAAGGCATTGTTGTTGCCAAAGTTATTCCTATCAACAAAATTAACGTCCAAGCTAGCGTTGCTACTCTCAATCAAAGAAGACAAAGGAATATCATTAGGATCCAAGGGAGCACTTCTACTAGCAACCAAATTCATTAACTCATCCATCTTAGCACTCAACGAGTTAATTTCTTCTATAGCGTGTACCTTCTTACTAGTAGGTGACCTTTGAGTGTGCCATTGAGAGTAGTTTGTCATGATGTTGTCTAAGAGCTTTGTGGCTTCCCCTAACGTGATTTCCATGAACGTTCCACCTGAGGCGGAGTCCATGATATTTCTAGAAGCGAAATTAAAGCCAGCGTAAAATATTTGTATAATCATCCACAAACTGAAGCCATGAGCGGGACAATTTCTAATCATTAATTTCACTCTCTCCCAAGCTTGTGCAACATGTTCATGATGAAGTTTGTAGAAATTCATGATATCATTATGGATAGAGATGATCTTATCAGGCGGAAAATACTTGGATATATTAGCATCTTTGCACTTATCCCAAGAATCGATACTATTTTTGGGCAAAGAAGAAAACCAAGTTTTTGCGTGATCTCGCAACGAGAAAGGAAAAGGCTTTAATTTAATCACGTCATTATCCACATCTTTTTTCTTTTGCATATTGCAAAGCTCAATGAAGGTATTGAGATGGGATGCGGCATCTTCACTAGGAAGGCCAGAGAATTGCTCTTTCATAACAAGATTCAGCAAAGCGGCATTGATTTTGTATGACTACGCACTAGTGGCGGGAGCAATCGGAGTACTAATAAAATCATTATTATTAGTATTCAAGAAGTCACAAAGTTTGGTGTTTTCGTTCATGGTGACTTCAGCAAGCAAGCAAGCACACAAGCAAACAAAGAGCAGGCGAGAAAAAGGGCGAACGAAAAGGCGAACAAAACAGGCAAATTCGTGAAGTGGGGGAGAGGAAAAAGAGAGGCAACTCGCAAACAAAGTAAATGCAAGAGATGAGTTTGCGACACCTACTTGGATGAGTTCTTGACTTGATCTTCCTCCCCACCCAAGGCGCCAGAAATACTTCTGCTATCCCACAGACAACTGCGCCAGAAATTGACACGTTGACAGAGGCTGGGCTTGCGTTGGTTTTTCCCTTGAAGAGGAAAGGGTGATGAAGCACAGGAGCAGTAACTATTTCCCTCAGTTCGAGAACCAAGGTATCGATCCAGAAGGAGGGTCTCATCAATTCCAGAGTACCTGCGCAAACACAAACAAGCTTGCACCCAACGCTTCAAAGGGGTTGTCAATCCCTTCAAGATTGTTTGCAAAGTGAGATCTGAAGGCGGAAAGTGCGACGAAGTAAAAAAGTGTAAGGCTGAAAATATGGTGTGGAGTAGACCATTGGGGCCATAGTGTTCACTAGAGGCTTCTCTCAAAATAGCAAGTATTACGGTGGGTGAACAAATTACTGTCGAGCAATTGATAGAACCGCGCAAAGTCATGACGATATCTAAGGCAATGATCATACATATAGGTATCACGTCCGAGACAAGCACACCGATACTTTCTGCATCTACTACTATTACTCCACAGATCGACCGCTATCCAGCATGCATCTAGTGTATTGAGTTCATGACGAACAGAGTAACGCTTTAAGCAAGATGACATGATGTAGAAGGATAATCTCAAACCAATGATGAAAACCCCATCTTTTTACCCTTGATGGCAACAACATGATGCATGCCTCGCTACCCCTTCTGTCAATGGTGAGATCACCGCACGGTATGAACCCAAAACCAAGCACTTATCCCATTGCAAGAATCATAGATCTGGTTGGCCAGACAAAACCCACAACTCGAAGAGAATTACAAGGATATGAAATCATGCATAAGAGAGATCAGAAGAAACTCACATAAGATTCATAGATAATCTGTTCATAAATCCACAATTCATCAGATCTCGACAAACACACCGCAAAAGAAGATTACATCGGATAGATCTCCATGAAGATCATGGAGAACTTTGTATTCAAGATCCAAGAGAGAGAAGAAGGCATCTACTTACAAGCTATGGACCCGTAGGTCTATGGTGAACTACTCACGCATCATCGGAGAGGTCATGGTGTTGATGAAGAAGCCCTCCGTGTCCGAATCCCCCCTCCGGCAGGGTACCAGAACGTGCCCCAGATGGGATCTTGCGGAGACAGAAGCTTGTGGTGGCGGAAAAGTACTTTCGATGATCTCCTGATTTTTTGGGATTTTTAGGGATTATATAGGCGCAACCCCTAGGTCAGGGGATGCTCAGGGGGCCCACAAGCCTGGATGGCGCGGCCTCCCCCTGGCCGCGGGGTGGGGTCTTGTGGGGCCCCTCGGGATCCCCTGCCTTGGATCCCAAGCTCCCCGATCTTCTTCCGTTCCAGAAAAAATCTTTTCGGGAATTTTCTTCCGTTTGGACTCCGTTTCAAAATCTCTTCTGAAAGGGGTCAGAAACATGGAAAAACAGGAATTGGCACTTGGCACTCAGTTAATAAGTTAGTCCCAAAAAAAAGGCATGCAAAACATCCAAAGTTTGACAAGATAATAGCATGAAACCATCAAAAATTATAGATACGTTGGAGACGTATCAAGCATCCCCAAGCTTAACTCGTGCTCGTTCTCGAGTAGGGAAGTGATAAAGAATGAATTTTTGATGTGGAATGCTACCTAGCATAGTTGTCCTTTGCAACTTCTTTCACGTGGCATGAATGTTCAGATCCGTAAGATTCAAAGCAATAATTTTCTATTGACATGAAAACAATAATAATTCAAACAAACTAGCAAGGTAATCATGAACTTTCAAAATATCAAGGCCAAAGAAAGTTATCCCTACAAAATCATATAGTCTGGCTATGCTCCATCATCCTCACACAACTAATGTAAATCATGCACAACCCCGGAATTGGCCAAGTAATTGTTTTCGCACTCTAACTTTCTCAAACTTTTTATAACTATCACGCAATACATGAGCGCGAGTGGTGGTGGTTGTGAGACAAAAAAGCAGGAGATGGTTAAACTAACTCAGTGTATCAATAAGCTATGGAGATGCCCATTAATAGATATCAATGTGAATGAGTAGGGATTGCCATACAAGAGATGCATTAAAGCCATAAGTATGTGAAAGCTCAAAACCAAAACTAGTGGGTGTGCATCCAACTTGCTTGCTCACGAAAACCTAGGGAAATATGAGGAAGCCCATCATTGGAATATACAAGCCAAGTTATAAAATGATGATTCCCACTAGCATATGGTAGTGACAAAGCAAGAAGCTCTCAATCATGAAGAACATGGTGCTAACATGAAGCACAAGTGTGGAAAAAGGTAGTAGCATTGTCCCTTCTCTCTGTTTCTCTCCTTTTTTTATTTTTTTCATTTGGGCTCT